>NC_136519.1:76223260-76538260 GCF_053919585.1 Euprymna scolopes
GTAAATCTAAAAGTCCCAGACCAAAACCCAAAAAAAGCCTCTCACCAGAAACAAGAAACAGACCATCCACTTCCAAAAGAAACACCCAAACTAACATCGAAACTATGGACGTAGACATAAACACCAACAGTCCAAAACCAAAAGAAAATATAAACCATGACTAACAAAATCCTACAGTGGAACATAAGAGGATTAAAAATTAATATCGAAGAAATGCAAATACTTATCAAATCCTTATGTCCTGCAATAATTTGCCTACAGGAAACACACTTAAAAGAAAATGACAAAATTAACATAAAACACTACTCAATATACAACCACATAAACAAATTATCATGCAAAGCCACCGGTGGATCATCAATACTGATAAACGAAAACATTCCACACAGCAAAGTGAACTTAAAAACAAATATGCAAGCTGTTGCAATAACTGCAACACTACACAAAACAATAACCCTATGCTCACTCTATATACCACCAAATGAAACAATAAACGAAACTGAATTAAACAATATAATCAAACAACTACCTAAACCTTTTCTACTGTTGGGAGACTTCAATAGTCATAATATATGGTGGGGCAGTAAAAAAAACAACAAAAGAGGCCAAACCATAGAAAAAATAATTAACCAAAACGATCTATGCCTACTCAACAATAAAGAGAATACATATATGCACCCACCAACGGGAACCCTATCAGCAATCGATATAACACTATGTGACCCAACTATATACATGGATTATAGCTGGAGAACACATAAGGATGCATGCGGAAGTGACCACTTCCCAATCATAATAGAAAACGAGAATCCCAAGCCAGAAGACAAAACACCCCGCTGGAATTTACAAAAGGCAAATTGGGAAAATTTCCAAAATACATGTCAATACAGATTAATACCTGAAGCGAATCCTGACTTAGAACACATCACATATTTCAGCAACACCCTACTCACAATAGCCGAGGAGAACATACCAAAAAGTTCCACTACTACAAAATATAACAAACCCTGGTACAATAAAGAATGCAAAGAAGCTATAAGAGCCAGACGTGCAAACCTAAGGAAATTTAAAAACAGTCCAACGAAAGAAAATTTGGACACCTATAAAAACAGCAAAGCCAAAGCACGGAAAACTATCAAAGAATCAAAACGGAACTCGTGGAAAGATTATGTAACAAAAATTAATCAAAACACAAAACCCAAAAAAGTATGGGAGATGGTCAGAAAAATAGCAGGAAAAAATACAAAGAACCCTATTAAACACCTTATATGCGACAACACAAAGATTACCGACAAACAAAATATCGCAAATAAATTAGCAGAACAATTCTCAATGAACTCATCATCAAAAAACCAAAATAAAAAATTCCAAGCTATAAAGAAAAATGAAGAAAAAATAAAAATAAACTTCAAATCAAAAAATGAAGAAAACTACAATCAATTATTCAACAGTGCAGAACTAGAGGAGGCAATAAACAAATCTCCCGATACAGCAGTCGGCCCCGACGAGATCCATTATCAATTCCTCAAAAAACTACCAAAACCATCACTGGACTACTTATTACAAATTTACAATGAGATATGGATAACTAACAACATTCCAAAAAACTGGAAGCAGGCAACAGTAATCCCAATACCCAAACCAAAAAAAGACCATACAAACCCAACAAACTACCGACCCATTGCACTAACTAGTTGTTTGTGCAAAACTTTTGAAAGAATGATTAACGAAAGATTAAATTGGTACTTGGAAAGCAAAAATCTAATTACAGAAAGCCAGTCGGGTTTCAGGAAAAATAGAAGCCCCACCGATCACTTAATAAAACTGGAAACACGCATAAGAGAAGCATTTGCAAAAAAAGAACATCTAATAGCAATTTTTTTTGACATGCAAAAGGCGTATGACACCGCTTGGAAATACGGAATCCAAAAAGACCTGTATGAACTAGGACTTAGGGGTAGAATGCCAGAAATTATCAGAAATTTCTTAACAAATAGAAACTTCCAAGTACGGATGGACAACACTTATTCAGTCCAAAAAGATCAAGAAATGGGGGTCCCCCAAGGCAGTATCCTGTCTGTCACCCTCTTCAACATTAAAATAAACAATATCATAAAAAACATAGACCCAGGAATTGAAAATGCCCTATACGTGGACGACCTACTTATATACTACCAATCTAAATATATACAAACAGCCGAACGCAAACTACAACTCTGTCTGAATAAAATAAACAAATGGGCCATAGAAAATGGATTTACATTCTCAGAGGAAAAAACTAAATGCATCCACTTTTGCAAATTACGAAAATTCCACCACGACCCCAACCTGAAACTGGATAACAAGAACATCCCACTTACCGACCAACATAAATATTTAGGTATTATATTTGATAAAAAATTGAACTTTATACCGCATATAAAATATTTAAAAGCAAAATGCCAAAAGACAATGCAATTGATCAAAGTCCTAGCACACACCGATTGGGGTGCAGACAAAGTCACATTATTAAAATTATACCAAACTCTAATCAGATCTAAAATGGACTATGGATGCTTCATCTATGGAGCAGCAAGGAAGTCCTACATAAAAGAACTAAATACAATCCACCATCAAGGATTAAGATTAGCCTTGGGAGCATTTAGAACCTCTCCAGTAGAAAGCCTCTATATAGAGGCCCACGAGCCTCCACTGATTCTAAGACGACAGAAGTTAGCGCTACAATATTACCTAAAGCTGGTATCAAGTCCAACAAATCCTGCATATCAATGTACCCTTCACCCACAATACACACATCTCTTCAACAAGAAAGAAGATATCAAGCCCTACAGCCTCCGGATAAAAAACCTTCTCACAGAAGCCCAAATGGACATTACAAAAATACATAAATATAACAAATCAAAAACTCCACCCTGGATGATCAAACAACCACACATAATATTAAAATTAAATAAATATCCCAAAACGAAAACCCACCCATCAACCTTCCATGAAGAACTACTTATCATCCAGAATACATACAAAGAATATACACAAATTTACACTGACGGATCAAAAGATGGAGATAAAGTAGGATGCGCAGCCATCCACAAAAAAATAAAACTAAAGAAAAGGCTCCCAAACGAATCTTCTATTTTCAGCGCAGAAGCAACAGCCATAGATTTGGCACTGAATATAATAACCAATGATGACCATCAAAAATATATCATATTTACTGACTCACTTTCAATACTCATATCTCTAAAAGAAAAAAAAATGACAAACCCACTTATTACAAAATTGCTAAACAAAATAGATGCCATAACCATGAAAAAAAACATTATCTTTTGCTGGATACCAAGCCATATCGGCATATACATGAATGAACAAGCAGATAAGGCAGCAAAGGAAACTCTGCAACAAAACCACATAAGTGGAAAAATCCCCTATACAGACCTAAAGACTAAAATAAACACATTTTTGAAGAGAAAATGGCAAGAAAACTGGAGCTCATGCACCAAAAACAAACTATTCCAAATAACACCAAATATTGGAACGAGAGACACCAAAAAGTTAACAAGAAAGGAAGAGGTAGTAATGACCAGACTGCGAATAGGTCACACTCACATCACCCACTCACATCTACTAAAAGGGGAGGAGACACCAAACTGTATAACGTGTCAAGAACCCTACACAATACACCATATACTGACAAACTGCATTGACCTTGAACAAATCCGAACAAAGTATTACCAAGAAAAAAATCTGAAAACAATATTAAACAAGATTGATCCCCAAAAAATTATCAATTTTCTGAAAGAAACTAAAATATACTCAAAAATATAAGGAAAGACCCCCCCCCCACAAAAAAAAAAAAAAACCTTAAGAAGAACAAACCAATATTTAACACAACATAACGAACCTTTCGGCATTAAATGACCCCAAAGTGGTTGATATGCCGTAAAACAAAACAAACAAACAAACAAACCCACCTGTCTTTTGCACCCCATCCGGTAGGTTTATCAGAATTTTTGTAGGAATTTTTGACACCCCTAACACGAAACTGCGAATAAAATATAAAAATCTCGTAATTTCTCTTTTTAAAGTGGGTTGTTTATTTTCTTTATGGATTATACTTCCAAAAGAAACTATTAAAGTTGTATAAAAAGTAATAGAAATATTATTTTTTTAAAAAACAGTAATGAAATTAATTGAATTTTACGAGTTCAGTATTTTCCAATTTTTAAATTTTAAAATCTATCAAAATTTTTCTATTGATTCTATTTTTACGATATTTTCAGGGTCAATGTGAAATTTTATGCTCTTTCCAATAAACCGAATTTAGACAAACGGTTTCTTTAAATTCACGCCCCTCCCTATTTTGAAATATCTATTAAAAAGTAAATAATTAATTTATGTGCCAAAGTTTTATATATCACAAATTGAAGATAAAAGATCAATAAATAATATATTCTAATTTAAAACAAAAAAAATACAGTTTTTTGGAAATTTACCTGTAGAGTCCGAAGTTTAAAACTTAAAAAAATAAAAACACGTTGTTTGTATTTTTATTTTTTTAATGAAACCTTGATCCTTGCTCCTTTAATTGAAAAAAATAGGGTTTTAATTACATTTTTCGAGTAGTTATAAGCTTGGAAAGACAGGGGGTCGAATTATTCAATATTTTTCACGAAGTTTCTGACACACCTACCCATCCGGCGCCTCTCATCACCCGCTCCTCTCCTTTCACCACCAATTCATCACTCCTCCCTCATACACATAGCTCGCATGTATTCGCCTCACTGGATCACTTTTCACATACAGCCATATATTAGGTTCCTTTCTCTTTCCAATAATACTTTTCTACACCAAATGATTAAGGTCGTTTGAATTGCCCGATATATCGTTTCTGCTTTAATGACGATTTTGTATTCTTATTTCTACTAGCCTGTTCACATGTTTACCCACTATTCCATATACTAAAAATTCCATTTTACCTGAAATTTCATTTCATGCTTTAAACACCCTTATACATAAGGAAGTTGAAAACATATGTTTAGCTTGAAACAGCACGAATTAAAATAAATAAACACATCATAGCGACATCTTGTTCCATTTTTAATAATGTTGGGACGCTTACTCAGAATTAAGAATTAAAAAAACGGGAACTTTTTGGTGTATTCGAATCGGTATCAAACTTGAAAAGATTTGAGCTGAATTTCCGATTCCCAAAACGATTCTTTTAAAAAAAATTTTCTTTGTTTGGTAATGATAAATATTGATTTTAAACTAATAGTGAAACAATAAGTTGTATATTATAATAATCAATTTAGGTAAAGATAACATCGAGAAAAATGGCACAATAAGACTGGCACAGGTAAAAATGGCACGAATTGATGAAATAAGGAAAATGGCACATGAAAAATGTAGATGAAAATTTTCACAATGAGTTTATAAGATCACTATTTTCAATCAATTATAAGGAAAACATTTGAGAAAAAGTAGCTATAAAGATTTATTCAGATATTTTTATTTATGCAGGCATACTAATCTATAACTAGATATTTCGAAATTTAAAAAGAATCAAAATCAGATTCAGCAATTGTATCGGAATCAGGATTAGAACAAAATTGGTAATTGTATTGAAATCGGGGGAAAATATTAGAAACGCCGTCCCATCACTAATTTTTATGCTAGTTTTATTTATTTATTTATTCATTTATTATTTATGTTTTTATTTATTTATTTATTCATTTATTTATTTATTTATTTATTTGGTTTTCCGAAAAAATGAGGGTGGACCTGTAAAGTTACCTTTGTCCGTTCGTCTGTTCGTCTGTCCACACTTTTCTCAATAACTACGTATTGGAATTTTTTTGAAATTTTGCACAAACATTAAACATGATATGAGTAAAAAAGTAACAGACTGGATTTTCTGGGAAAACTCCGGTTGCCCCCCTAGGGATGCCTTTTGGGTTAAAATGGCTAAAATTGAAACTTTTGTGCTTATTAAAAAAAATTGATACCTTGGATTTTTATAAAATTTTCTCAAAAGTTGTAACTAACTGATTTCTATATAATTTTGTTTGTCTATACTTCACGATAACTCTTGGGTGTGGCCCGAGGGCTCTTTTAGGGCTAATAAAAACACTCCATTTTTGGGGCTATTTTACCATATTTTTCCAAAATTTTCTGTGTATGTCTATTTAGCAGTTTTGCATGGTGCTGAACTCAAATTTAAATATGTTAAGGCCTAAAACTGCACCGTTTGTTCATTTTCACCAGGATTTGATGTCCCCCTGGGGACTTTTGGGACTAAATGGGAGTGGGGCAAATGTTGAACTTAGTCATTTTTTTATGTCTTGTTGACTGTGAACTCAAGAGGAACCATGCATGCTTAACTTGTTTTACATTCCTCGTAAAGGTCCTCAAACACCCAGCTCTCCTTGACTCTCGTCAAACCTTGATAGAGAATGCTTCATCACGAAATGAGTATAGCCCTCTTTTACTTTTGGTTGATATGCCATTTATAAATTTCAAGCAATAGCGGTAACTGATTCCTTTTTCATCATTTACGTATAAAGCTATAAGTGTTGGTATATGGCACATAAGTAAATTTTGGTAATTCAATACATTCTTGTCTTTTAATGGTCATTCATCATCATAATGGTCATAACTTGGATCGAGTATAGAAGTTTCCAAGAGACTCATCCATAGATTCTCATATGAGAAGACAATCCGATTCAAGATCAACACATCCTATCACAATTCATACGCTATTGTTTCGCAATTATGCACATGGCTGATTTTTGCAGCACACCATTTTTTTCTGCTCTAAGCTCTTTAACGTAATGACGTCGTTCATATTTGAACCTTTACACAATAAACCTCAACATATATTTTTATAGCCATAATATGCTGAACACATGTCTGACGAAGGTCGATTTCCCGAAATATTACAATATGAATCCTCCATCTGATGATGCTGACACCAGAGGAACCACCAGATGCTGACACCAGAGGAATACAATATATGTAAAATATTATATATATATATATATATATATTTCCCGAAATATTATATATATATATATATATATATATTTCCCGAAATATTATATATATATATATATATATATATATATATTTCCCGAAATATATATATATATATATATATATATATATATATATATATATATTTCCCGAAATATTACAATATGGATCCTCCATCTGATGATGCTGACACCAGAGGAACCACCAGATGCTGACACCAGAGGAATACAATATATGTAAAATATTATATATATATGTATTTCCCGAAATATTATATATATATATATATATATATATATATATATATATATATATATATATATTTCCTGAAATATATATATATATATATATATATATATATATATATATTTCCCGAAATATTACAATATGGATCCTCCATCTGATGATGCTGACACCAGAAGAATACAATATATGTAAAATATTACATATTATATATATATATATATATATATATATATATATATTGTATTCTTCTGGTGTCAGCATCATCAGATGGAGGATCCATATTGTAATATTTCGGGAAATCGACCTTCGTCAGACATGTGTTCAGCATATTATGACTATAAATATATGCTGTGTTAATAAAGGTGAATCTGCAGCACTTATTCTATCACCATATTTTAATTTGCACGAGTTTGTCTCTGTCCATGACACCTCTTCAGTGTATTGTCTTCTATAGATTTAAATTTCATGCATATACACACTAAACAATGTTTCAAGCAAACTATATTAACCTCTTACCTTTTCGTTTTGTTTAATAATAAAACACGATAGCTATTGCAAACAATATTTTAGTTTATCTGCTTTATGATAATAGTTGTCGAAAGTTATCCTGTTCAATGCAATATCTTTGCTTAAATGAAGAGGGAAACCGGAGGAGAGATATAAAAGTTTTATTAGAAATATATCACACTTTTGCCCCCGGTAACGTCGGGTAATCCTACTAGTTTATTCTAAATTGTTTTTGTTTTGTTTTTTCTCCTTGTACCAAGTTATTTTGAGTGTGCAATTATTTTTGTTTAGTTGCTATATTCTTCTTGCAATTCAAATTTTTTGGAAAAAAATAAAGCAATCATGCTTCAATTGTCAGGAAACGGTACCCGTTGACCATGCACATTCCAAAAAATAGTTTGTTTTCTTCAGTTGAGCTTAAGCAAGAAATGTATTAACGCCAACCCGTTTGGTAATTTATAATCATTTTTTTTTTATGAACTGCATTCAAAAGAAAGACAGAACTAATTGATTATCATTAAAGACTGTGGTTACGCTGGACGCATCGATATGCAATGAAAAGCAGTTATATAAGATAAGTATATTTTGTTTAGCGGTTGTGTTCAGATTTCCAGAAGCCATTTTGGGTTTGTATTACTGTACACATAGATTCGAAAAAGTGGTCAAAAACTAAAACATACAACAAAGAAATATTAACATTAGCTATAAAAGTTACTTTCCAATCTACCTGAATCATTTATTAGTGTTTTAAAGTAGTTTAAAACACTCTTTCTTTCAGATCAAATATTAACTTTTTACGTGTCGTAAGAATTCAAGATGGCCAAACCTTACTAAACCCCCCATCCCCACGCACGCACTTTTTGTTCGCAGAGACAACCTCGTTTTCAAATTTTAATTCCCGCACATTTTGGTGGGAGGAGCCTGCCTCGTTTTCGGCACATGGTTCTGCGGACATGTGTCTCTACGGACATTTTGGGTGTACATTTATTTTTGTTTGTTTACATTTTTTTAGAATTTCCGTCCTTGTAATGAAAGTATTTGTAAACATTACATTTAATTTAGATAATTATTGCGCACAATTCTATTTTCTTTTCTTAGGAGAAAAAATGTGCGAGGAAAGGGTGACAAAAACTTATATAGAAGAGGATACAGTAGCCGAGCAGCGAGGAGCAGGAGCAGGAGCACCTGTCCAAATTCACATTGAACTGATTCGTTGTTCATGCATTTGTAACCTCATTTGGAAGTCTATGACGTAAAATGGAGGGGGGGTTTCACCTCAAATACACAAACGGAATGTTCAAGAAAGATTATCGCTACAGTCCTCTGTCTCTTCTCTCTTGGCTGGCCGGGAATCATCTCCCAGCACCCAGAAATGAACATCGTTTTATAGGTTCCATCTTCACGCACACACGAGATTATGCGAGAACGGACGAAATAAAAATGCTGGCCGCCATGTTTGTTCTTCCTTTTCTTCGCCTGTACTCACTCGCTGAGCACCCACGGTAAGACTTCTCTTTCTTGCTTCTAACCACATGCCTCCCTGATCTCAAGATCACATTTCATAGTCTCTCATTCACTGTGGCGGTCGCCTCTCTCTACTTGGCCTCTGAGGTGTCTCGTCCTCCTCCTGTGGCTGCACACTCCCCTCCACTGCTTCGCCCTCAACTGGTCTGACGTCAAGAATGTGCCTCGGGACTCCTCCCACCACAATGTTGTTACTAGTGTTCCTCCCAGTTACGCGACCCCTACTCCATTGTGTGGTGCAGCGCGCCCCCGGTGGCTTCACCCATACCTCGTCCCCGAGTTTAATTGTCCCTGTGGCCTCTACTTCTCGGCTTGCCGGCTCCACCCTGGGATGCCTCCAGGAATATGCAAACATTGACAGTTGCAGGACCGTCTCTGGTACTTGTCCCAGTTTAGGCGACATGTTATACCAGAAGACGGCTTGCTCAGGTGAGGTGCCTCCTCTTTCCGCGACTGCCTTTATGGTGCGGTGGTTTCTCTCTACGATCCCGTTGCCACTAGGTCTGTAGGCAGCTCTGAAAAATTGTTGGATCTTCCATTTCTTCAGTACTTCTGTCACTGCTACTGACTTGAACGCAGTCCCGTTGTCGGTTAACAACTCTTCCACGGGGCCTCGCTCCAAAAACACCTCATCAAAGATTGCCGCTATTTCATTGCCTGTTCCTCCACGTAGCTTCTTCCATAGAGCAAATCGCCCGGGCCCACAGTCAATCATGGTAAGGTAAAGTCCACCCCTGTAATGGGTGACATCGCATGCCAGTCTCTCCCAGGTCCCACTCACCTCCAATTGGCCAACTTCATGCGTGCTTGGAGCAGGATCAATCGACTGACATCTGTCGCATGTCCTGACCACTTGCCTCACCTGCTCTTTGGTGATCCTTGGGTCGACTTTTTTCACTAAGTACCAAGTCCTCTCTACCCCCATATGGTGCAAATTGTGCAGTTCTCGCACACCAACATCATCTAGATCCGATGCAGCAACAACATCTTTCTTTGGCAACAGCCAACTCTTCTTCACTCTCGTGAGAGCATCTGCTCGGTTCTTTTCAGAAGCAACCATGTCTACGCGAAGCTTCAAACAAAACTCTTGCATCAGCTCAGCCAGCACCCCAAGCCTGCGCTTCACTAACATCTCAGCAGCCCCTCTCGTTTTTATCCTTTTTTCGCTTGAAATGAGAGACTTTAGCCAAGCAAACACTGTGGCGGAGTCTGTTTTGATGCAGATGTCACGTAGTCCCCATTTTAAGGCCAGATTGACTCCTTTTATTGTCGCGTCTAATTCCGCCACATTGATGTGGCTGACGTCATTCTTTTTCCTCAACCAGGCTGCATCTTCTGCAACTACTCCTCCAATTTCCAAAACGACCCCTGTTGCAATGCTGCTCGCATCGCACCACACGACTCCATCCAATGTTCGCGGTATGTTCCAGGTTCCCCGGACTGGGTCTTGCCGTTCTGCTTCTTTCAGGAGCTCTTCCATCATGGCGACCGTTCTTTCTCCCACCTTATCATTCCATCCTTGTCCTTCGGCGTGTCTCTTTATGTAGCTGCATGCTGGTCTAAGCCAGCTAGCAATGGGGTAATGTCCGATCAACTTTCCGCATATGGAAAAAAGTTCACGTCTGTTGAGCTCCTGCTTCAGTTGTGGGATTTCGTTTCCCCTGCGAAACTCTAGGCCGCCTGACGCACCTCGTTTCAGTTTTAGGCCTAAAGCAGCCCCTCCGTCTAATTTTTCCGGCTCTTTGGCGACCAACCCGAACTTCTTCAAATGAGCTACCACCTCCTTGGCAGTTACCACAGTTTCATTCACCAGAATGTCGTCTATGTATGAGCTCACTACCCCATCTCCCTTTCCCATTGTCTCCAGAATCTTCCTGAGGATAGTTGACATAATCTTGGGTGCCGAATTTAACCCGAACCCCACTCGTGTAAGGCAGTAGGTTTTGCCTTTGTACTTGACTAACTGATATTTCCAGAGCTTCTTGGCAACATGGAGTTGCAAATAGGCAGATTTTAGATCTACCAATGTAGATGCGCCATTCATCTGCCTCCATTCCCTAATGGTTTCACTGCACACATCTACGGTGTCGCCTCCCATATGGCACTTAACATGGCCGTTCAGCTCTCGGAAATCCAGGACCGGTCTTACTTTCCCTTTAGTTGTTTGCAGAACGGCCATCAACGGCAAAATGCCCGACTCCACATCATCCGTCCAAGGCATCAGTATCCCTTCCTCAATCCATCGGTCGACTTCCTGCTCAAACTCCTTTCTCGCCCCTCCTCTAAGCGAATTTGTGTAGCACGCCACCCTGTTTGTCAGCGATGGCGCTTGATGTTTCCATGCCCACTCCACCGTCCACCGCTCTCCGTCGAATTCGGCTCGGAAGTCCTGATCTTTGATCAACAATTTTCTTTCCTCCCCGGCCTTGTTGATCCCTCTGGGAGCGTTCTCCGTCACCGCGCACTCAGCTAGTCCGAACCTCACATTGTCACATGTGATGGTAACTCCTCCAAGGCGGCATATAACATCCATTCCAATGATGGCTTGGACACCAGGCACCAGGCGATCAGTGACAATTGCATCCGACGTTCAGCAATATCAATAGTGACGGTCTTCTTCCCTCGACACTTCACTCGCGACCCATCGAATGCCACTACTTCTCCCTTCCCTTTCCATCTTCCGACCAGGGTAGTGTGCACCATGGTAGTGGTGCAGCCAGTGTCAATCAGGGCCATAATTTCCCGTCCTTCCACCGCAATCTTCTGTTTGGGCATCTGCTGCGGGTGCGCCTCTATTCTCGAATCGGGGCGGCCGCTGGCGCGTCGGCCTCCCCTCGCCAGTTTCCCGAACTTGTGCATTTTACCGCTAAATGGCCTCTTCGATTGCATTTGTAACACACTGTCCGTTGCAAGAACTTCCTGCAGTCTCTTCTCATGTGTGGTCCCCCGCATTCGAAACATGCGATCCCCGGGTTTGGCAGATTCCTGCCCACATCCTGCTGTACCGTTGCTGTCGTTCCCCCAGGCTCCGTGGGCTGGGTGCTCACTAAAATTTTCGCAGTTCTAAGCAGCTCACTCACATCCAGCGTCTCCACCCCCGGTACCTGCTGCAACCTTTTCGATATTTCTTCCGGGAACCCGGTGACAAAAGTCATCTTGACTACGTGACTCGTGGCATGTCCTCTGATGCCCGACAACTCAACCAATCTCCTTATCTCATTTGCATAGACATCCACAGATTCACCAGTCCACCTCTTCTCTTTCAACTTATTAAAGGCCTCGAAAGGCCCCTCTGCGAAAGCTTCGATCAGTCGACCCTTGATGGCGTCTGCATCACCCTGTTCCCGCTCGCTGAGCTCCAAATAGAGGGCAGTGCGTCCCCTTCCAGAAACAGTGGTATTACTGCGGCCACATCATCCAGCTTCTGAATCCTTGCTACAAGGTCCACTTTTTTAAGCCACGCCACCACATCACCGTCGCCATTAAAAGGCTTAATCATATTGCTTAAACCTGCGTTGGCCATCGCCGAAATAGCTTGACGTAAAATGGGGGGGGGGGTCACCTCAAATACACAAACGGAATGTTCAAGAAAGATTATCGCTACAGTCCTCTGTCTCTTCTCTCTTGGCTGGCCGGGAATCATCTCCCAGCACCCAGAAATGAACATCGTTTTATAGGTTCCATCTTCACGCACACACGAGATTATGCGAGAACGGACGAAATAAAAATGCTGGCCGCCATGTTTGTTCTTCCTTTTCTTCGCCTGTACTCACTCGCTGAGCACCCACGGTAAGACTTCTCTTTCTTGCTTCTAACCACAGTCTATCCAGTGATCCTGATCGAGAAAGCAGCTCTCCTTCGGTTCAATCGAAATCAGCGGTGCGCCGGTGCGGTGAGATAGTTTCTTGTAGTGTCTTCGTTCTGGCGTAGGAGTGAATAACAAATAAAACACATAAAAATGTTTTTTTTCTGCTTCAGCGATGCAAGTTTCACATATTTTCATTCGTACAACCAATTCCGTCTCCCAGATTTTCATTAAATGTTCTTCCAAAGAATGTTGTTTATTTTCCTGCTGTTCTTCCGGTTTGTTAAATAACTGCTTTCCTTGAGAATAAAAAAAGACACACAAAAAGAATGCTTAACGGGAAATGTTTCCTGATCAGAATTACTCGAAATAAAACAAACTGTAATAAAAAAAAATGGCAGAACGGATACACTAGCAGAGCACTTAGCCAAGCGGTTTCTCACTATCACTAACCAGTACTGAGAGATGAATTTCAGCTAGTATATATATATATGTAGTATATATATATATACTATATATATAGTATATATATATATGTAGTATATATATATGTGTGTGTGTGTGTGTGTGTGTGTGTGTGTGTGTGTGTGTGTGTGTGTGTGTGTGTGTGTGTGTGTTCCCTCTCGTCGCACAGAAGAAGAAATGGTAAAGTTTGTTTTTTGTCCTGGAATTAAAAGAGTGAGTCTTTCTGGACGAATATGGGCAAAAACGAATTAAATTTCTTAGAATAAATCAGATCTAATTAAGCGTAATTCAAATATGTCAGAGTCGATTGTCCTGCTCGGTTCGAAAAAGTAAATTTGAGCGGAGAAAACATATTTTTCCTTTTAGATGGGTCGTACGTGTTTGCGCCATGTCGCTGGAACAACAAGAAAAGAAAAAAAAGAAGCAGTTGATTTCCACGCGGTGTCTTTTATATCCCTTGGGTGGCTCCAGCGAGGCTGTCAAGATTTGAGAAATTTGTTTTGCTTCGAGCACTGATTGGACAGAAAGTGGATACCCTCTGTCACCTGGCATGCTCTGTTTTACGTTCGCACGAAAAGACAGTTTTACTTTTTATCTCCACAGATGGTGCACGGCAAATCGTGCCGCTACACACACACACACACACACACACACACACACACACACACACATATATATATATATATATATATATATATATATATATATATATATGTGTGTGTGTGTGTGTGTCTGTCTGTCTGTCTGTCTCTGTGTCTGTGTACATTTCCCTACGCAATAACTCTGTCAATTTTTAGTCTACAGACTCGAAATTTGATATACAGGGTACTGAGATTTGGGAAAATCTCTGTGATCGGTTTTCGGCCAGAAATTTGGCTGGTAAGGGGTCAAAGTCCAACGATTCGACTTTTGCGAACTCTACCAAACTCCTCCGACAATTTTGGGGCTAAACAGTTTAAATTTTAAGTATAGGTTTCTTGGACATAGATCTAAATTAGTAACTCGATTTTAGCCCAAAACAATAAATTTTAAGGGGCCATAATATGGGTCAAAGTTTAAAAAAATTGACCTCTGCGGTCTCTACCAAATTACTCAGACAAATTCTGGTCTTAACATTTGAAATTTTACATAAAGGGTATTCAGAGATAGGGCAAATTTTTTAATTTAGTCGAAAATTTTTAGGTACCAACATATAAAAGTATGTATGTATGTATGTATGTTTGCATGTCTTCCTAAAACTTTCGACAGAGGCGACGGATTTTACCAAGATCAGTATTGTTTTAAAGTCCGACCTTTCATACGACAAATATCGAAAAACTGGCTAAAAACATTAATATCTTCACCTTCAACTAGGCATTTTTCTACAGGGGGGGGGTCGCCTTTTTCGCCGATATTTTTGAAAGTTGTCCTCTCCTTTTTTATTGTCTAGCCTAAATGTTAACATAATTCGCTTCAGGTTTGGCATGGTCGTAACCGCAAGGACGACAGGTCCCCCCCCCCGTTCTTTTCCTCCTTCGCAGTACGGGTTCGAGTCTGCCTTCCTACTACCACTTTTTTTTTCATTTTTGGTCAGCAAACACATACAAACACCCGGGCAGCGCCGGGCTGAAATGCTAGTATATATATATAAAAGTGAAAGTGTCTGTGTATCTGTGTGATCCATGTCCAACGAAACTATATCTAAAATTTCAAGTGTGTAGACCTAAAATTCAATTTAACGGGTAGAGTTCTCAAAGGTTAAATCGTTGAACTTTGACCCCTTAATCGCCAAATTTCTGACCAAACACCGATCATATCGATTTTCCCAAATCTCAGTACCCTGTATATCAAATTTTAAGTCTGTAGATTAAAAATTGACAGAGTTATTGTGTAGGGAAATGTACACAGACACACACACACAGACACACACAGAGAGACACTTTCACTTTTATAGATATGTAGATAGATAGATTGAATTTTCTGCATTCTGGTTTAATTTGTTAGCTTGCAATCGCTAATAATCCGCTTAAAAATTGAAAAAAAGACAATTTTTTTTTAATGGTAGTTTTGCAGAATTTGACTTGAATTCTTGGGATTTTCCGTCAATTATGACTTGGGCTCGACTGGCAATCACCAGATAAAGCAAAGACTTGTTCAAATGTTGAAACGCTAAATCGATATTTTTTTTTTTTTATAAAAGATGTAATTTTTTAATTATTTTTTGTAAAAATATCGATTAAGATGTAATTTTTTAATTATTTTTTGAGTAATGACTGGGGTATGTTTTTCTGTTGATTTGTTTAACATCTGTTGGCAATAAATAATTTGTAAATTTTCTTGAAAAATCTTTTCTGTACTTTCACCTAACAATTTACGATTTTCATAAAAAGCATTCATCTTTTCTTATAAAAAAATACACCTTCTGTTTGCAAAAACAACCACCAAAAAACGTTTACTGCTAATTTTCTTTAAAAAAAAGCAAACATTTTTTTTTTTTTTTCAAAAAAATGTACTTTCACCTACGGTAGAAAAATATTCATTTTTCTTGGAAAAAAAAAACCCCAACAACTTTTATTGATAAAAAAAATTGCAAAAAAAATAATAAAAGTAAATATACAATATAAAATGCAACTTTTCTTGCGGAAAGTAAATATATTCAATAAATTTACAGTAAGCTTTTCTTATTTTGTTATTTATTTAATTTCTATTTTTTTCGGTTTGTTTGTTTTGAAATTCGTCTGCGTCTGTTACTTTGCTCAGCTTAATCCGGTGACCGCCGGTTGAGTCCAAACCATAATTGACGGAAAATCCAGAGGATCCGGGTCAAATTCTGCAAGTGTACCAAAAAAGTATATTTGGGTTGTTCATTGTACAGGTCGGCTGATAAAAACGGGGCTTCTTTGTTATTGTAGCGAAATCCAACAGCCGAAAAGTTGATTTTTAATTAAACAAACATGATAACTACTTACATTTCTGTCAATTTCAACAAAAAGTAATGGTATCTAACTAAATGTCATGTCACAATAAGTTAAGTCTTCCATGATTCAACGAAAAAAATATTTCGGCTATGTTTGCTTTGTCACATGACATGTGACGCAAACACAAGGAAAATAGCTAAAATTTCTAATTTCATCGAAAACTAATTTCTTTTAATAATTAATTTCTACCTCATCGTTTTTCGTAAGTTTTGGATATTTTCATTACTGCGATATGGCAATTCAGTAGATACTATTGGTTTCACTTGAAAATTAATATTTCGATTTCCGAATTTCGCTACAATAACGAAGAAGCACCAAAATGTTTACGAATATTCTCATTAATTATATTTGAAAGCAATATTTTTCTAAAAAAAAAAAAAAAAAAAAAAACATGTGCGAAAATAGAATATTTATTTGAATAAAAAATAAACAGTTTGCAAAACTATTTCCTATTTTTAAAACTTATCCTACAATATTTTTACATTCTTTTCTCCTTTTTTTCTTTCTTCTGAATTATCATCAGTCTCCCACTTACTTTGTTGGTTTATTCTGTAAACGGTTTTCTTTTCATTTTTTTCCATCGATTTATTATTGATAAAACACTACACTTTCATACAAAAAGAATCGGCTAAATTTTTAATTTACGAGATTTTCCAGTGCGTGCTCACATACATTTCCATAGTAAAATTAAACCCTCATGTATTCTCCTCTGCCAACCCCAGGAAGAATGTGGAGCAAACGTGCATTGAATAATTTCAAGGGATATACGATTTTAATTTAAGATATTGCACTTCACAATTCGCTTGCCATATGCAATAACAATTAACAAGGCTCAAGGACAATTTTAACATTTGTGTGACTTACACCTATACTCTGATTGCTTCTCGCATGGACAAGTATATGTTGCGTGTTCTACATTCGGCAAATCAGACAATCTCTACATCTCAACAGAAAAAGGAACACCTCAAAATATTGTGTAGCCACAAGTATTTAGAACATAAACATAAGAAACGGTGTCTTTTTTGTTTTTGATTTTTTTGTGTGTTCTATTTAAACAAATTGAGCCACAGTAACACGTGGCCAAGTGAGCGTGTTTTAGTCAGCAAGTTACAAGTAACTAGAGACCTCTTTTTGCGATACAGCTTATATGAAAGCAAAGTTTACAATCAAAATATCAGGTCTACTTCATCACAAAGAGTTAATATTATCAAGATCAACGGACTAAGACTATCGAATTACACCATATGAGCCAGGAAAAGGAAAAAAAACAGACTCTTCATAAACAAAGGTGTATAGCAAATAAATGTGTTTATATCAAAAGAACAAAATGCGTTGTTTTTTTGTTGTTGTTTTCTAAACGTATCTATGTACGTAATTCTTATTTTCTATTAATATGCAACGCTTCAAATGCAGGTTACAATTTTCATTTATTCTATTTTTCAATTTGTTAAAGAAACACGCAGCATTTTCCTCTTGTTCTAAGAAACAAATAACATTTTTCCCTTGTTTTAAGAAACAAGCAACATTTTTCTATTATTTTTCCAAACAAGCCACATTTTGCCTTTATGTTTAGAAATAAGCAACATTTTCACCTAGGTTTTAGAAAGAAGCTACATTTTTATATTAATTTTTAGAAACCAGCAACATTTTCTTTATTTTCAGAAACATGCAACAGTTTTCTTTAATTTTTAAGAAGTAGAAACAATTTTCTCTTATTTTTAAAATCAAGCAGCATTTTTCTCTTATTTTTAGAAAAAAAAACACCGTTTTCCACTTGTTTTTAGAAACAAGCAATATTTTTCTCTTATTTTTAGAAACAAGCAACATTTTTCTTTTATTTTTTAGAAAAAAGTAATATTTTTATTTTATTTTTAGAAACAAGCAACATTTTCTCCTGTTTTTAGAAACAAGCAATATTTTTCTCTTATTTTTAGAAACAAGCAACATTTTTCTTTTTTAAAAAACAAGCAACATTTTTCTCTTATTTTTAGAAACATGCAACATTTTTCTTCTATTTTTTAGAAAAAAGTAATATTTTTATTTTATTTTTAGAAACAAGCAACATTTTCTCCTGTTTTTAGAAACAAGCAACATTTTTCTTTTTTAAAAAACAAGCAACATTTTTCCTTGGTTTTAGAAACATGCAACATTTTTCTTTTTTTTAGAAACAAGCAACATTTTTCTCTATATTTTAGAAACAAGCAACATTTTTCTCTATATTTTAGAAACAAGCAACATTTTTCTCTATATTTTAGAAACAAGCAACGTTTTTTTACTTATTTTGGAAACAAGCAAAATTTTTTCTTATTTTTAGAACCAAGTAACATTATTTATTTTAGAAACAAAAACATTTTCCACTTGTTTTTAGAACCATTTTCCTCTTATTTTTTAGAAACAAGCAACATTTTTCTCATTATTTTAGAAATAAAGAACATTTTTCTTGTTTTTTTTGAAACAAGCAACATTTTTCTTTAATTTTTAGATGTAGCAACAATTTTTTTTCTTTTATTTTAGAAACAAGGAATATTTTTCTCTTATTTTTTGAAACAAGCAACATTTTCCCTACTTTAGATACAAGCAACATTTTTCTCCTTTTTCAAGCAACCAATATTCGCCTATTATTTTTAGAACAGGCAACGTTTTTCTTTTATTTTTAGGAAACAAGCAACATTTTTATCTTATTTTTATAAAACAGTTACAGCAACTTGTTTTCTATTTTTTTAGAGAGAAGCAACATTTTTCTCTTATTTTTAAAAATTTTAGAAACATTTTTCTATTTATTTTAGAAACAACTAACATTTTCTTATCATTTAAAAAAAGCAAACCTTTTTTTTTTTTTTTTTTGAACAAGCAACAGTTTCCATTTTAATTTTTTGAAACAATAACATTTTCCACTTGTTTTTAGAAACAAGTAACATTTTCCTACTATTTTTAGATACAAGCAACGTTTTCCTATCATTTTTAGAAACAAACAACATTTTCCACTTTTTTTTTTAGAAACCGACAACATTTTACTGCTGGTTTTAAAAACAAGTAACGTTTGATATATATATATATATATTTTTTTTGCATCACCCGTTCCTAATCAGAAGGGATATTATTGTAAACCCTCTGGTATGGGATTATCTGGTCTCTCTATTTCAGGAATATGTTGACTTAATCAGAGACAATAAACGCGTTTACATCTAAGTGTTGTGGCAGCAATTCGCTCCATTCATTTGGCATCAGATTGCAATCATAGTCAAATGCTAATCGAGGTTCTGACCTCGACAATCAATCCAACAAGAACTCGGCCATTTCGGTGGCCTTTTATCTGACGGGCCGAAGCATTCATTCCGAGTCATCCTGGGGGGGGGGTCACCCTTAGAGGTCTTGTCTCCTGTTTTACTGCTTGAGACGTTCTGACCATGTAATGCCGATGAGCTGTCGAGGTAATTTGTAAAAGGCCAGAGTCCTTCTTGCTTTAGGGCGTTGCTTTGACTTTCTCCACTATCAAAACTTTGCGTCACATCTTCCTGCAGTAAGAAGGAAGTAAATACTGTGATTTGTGGCAGTTATGGCCCCCGAATCATGGCTCTACTTTTGTAATATACTTTTGTTAAAGCAGTTTTTGTCAATTATACAACAGCATTTTTCTTGATTGCTAATGGCCTGCTAGGTCACACCACCTTCCTAATGCCTACTGGGGAGAACTTGAATGCCTACTAGACACTATCCTCGAGTGTCTAAGGTCTCTTTGTATAGGGGTTTGCCAGAACACTCTGGCATGAGGATACTTTTTCCATAGAAGTAAACCCTGACCAAATATTCAAAATCACATAGTATTCGCAGCCCAAATAAGATCTCCTCACTACTCCTCACTACGGCTACTCCACAACTTTTCCGAGGAATGGTGCACCTTCTCCAAGTGATATTACCTCAAGTAATAGCACGAAGCTGGATACTCCACCAGACTAGATAAATTCTTGTCCTGGAATCCAGTAAGACCAAGAGACCAACATGAAAGATATACTACAACGTATAAAAATGGTTAATTGGGGGGAGGAAAATTATGTTCTCAATTCTTTACTAACTCAATGCTTGAAAGATAAAGAACTTAAATGGAACATTCGAATATCTATGTCTCTCATATAGAGTTCAAGTGTTAGCCCCTGTTTGTGGGCCCCTTGATTTCTGAGAACTTCGACTGAAGTAAAATAAAACAAAAAAAATTAATACTGTAAAATATTAAAGACGCGAACTACAGTTCATTGCTAAAAAAAGCAAATAGCTGCCTCCATGTTCTATACATATAATTATAAAGGGCAGATAACTCCCCATAATAGCTGCCTCCATATGTTCTATACATATAATTATAAAGGGCAGATAACTCCCCGTGTACTTCCTCTTTTACCTGTACAAATAACATCAGATTTTTTTGTAAAATTTTACTTTGTTTATTACCAGAGAAAATACCGGGTCAGCTGAAAGAATTTGTCCCCTTCTCATATGTTCATACGACAATACTATTTCCTTCTTTGTACGAAGCCATCATTTTGGCATTTAATCTCCCCTGATAAATTTTTTTTTTCTAATTCCCAGAGTATTCATTTTCAAACAAATCCTTTATCAGGAAATGTGTCTTCTATTTCTTCCTGCTTTTTTTCTTTGTGTGTGTGTGTGTGTGTGTATGTTTTTTTTTTTTTTTTTTGTTTTTTTTTGCTGTGTTTTTATTTTATACGTTCAAAATGTTAATGTGATTAATGTTATATTATTGAACAAAAAAATGTATATATATATATATATATATATATATATAGCAAAATTTACATCATGTAAAAAGCAAAAAAACAAACTTTAAAATTACTCCTCCGTCCTTCATCAATTGTCACTTGTCGAACTCAGGAATCTGCACAGAATTTCGAATGGAAGCCTTCATTTAATCTCCAGGGGTAGCACCAGACATGACCGGGTAGAAGTCCTAAGTAATTCACAAGTGCATTCAGAGTATCGCCTGCACTGAGGATTGAACCTTCAGCCTCTAGAAGAGTGTCAATTTCAATTGAATTTTTACAGAATATTTATCCTTTACACCACGGGTCCTAGTGGAAAGTGGTGGAAAACAAAAACAATAATTTAGTAAAAAAAAAAATTATCACAGTAAAATGACTCCTGGGCAACGCTGCTACGTAGGGATAGCTCGTATATTTATAAAGTTAGAATTCCTATTTGTTTCTTTGTTGGTTTGTTCACAAACTTCCTTGTTTTTTGTTGAATGTCTTATAAAATATTTTTTATAACCTTCTATTTTTTTTTTGTTGTTCACTAGATGGTCACTACATATCAAGGTCAAAAGTCCCTCAAGGATAAGGATTAATGAGATGAAATGATTATCAGAACCAAGTTCGAATACTTTTGGGAACTGTTCAAGATAAAAATTATTGATATTAACTTTGAAGATGACCAAGTTGTAATATGCGGGGAAGTAGGCCTATGGTAATGTGTTTCACAGATAGGAAAGCCCTTGTGAAGAAGCTCTGAATTTTATCATCATCATCAGTTGGTGTCTTGCCTGGTAAAAGCATTGACGGCTATAGCTCTCCATCCATGAATCTCTCTCTCTCTCTCTCTTTCTCTCTCTCTCTCTCTCTCTCTCTCTCTCTCAAGGGATTCATGAATTCATTGTTGCTCATCATTTTTGATGTTTCCTATGTACTCAGACTGTCAACTTATGTTTTTTGCTGTTGTCCTCTGCTTCTTCTACCCATGATCTTTCCCATCAAACTAATCTATTCTATTTCACTTTTTCTTTAGACATGCCCATAAATCTCATTTGTCTTTTTTATATTATTATTAATTATTCTTATTAGAGACCTTTCTGTGTTTGCGATTTCTAATACATTTTGGCTTGTTTTCTTTTCTGTCCAGGATATCTTCAAAATTGGAACCAAATTTCAGTTACGTCTAGTCTCTTCCTCGTGCTGTTGATGATTGTGCAGCCTCACAACCATATAAAAGAACGGGCCATACATACGGTTAGAGTATTCTGAATTTGGTGTCTATTTTAATGTTTCTGTTGGTCATGATTGATGATAATCTCTTGAAGATGACATTGGCTGTGGCTATGTGACTTTGTATTTCAGTAGTGCTCTGAATATAGATACTATTAAAACTCTAATTATGTTGTTATTTTGCTTGCTTGCTTCTATAAATTACCATTTTTAACTGGTCATGGCTGATGGAATGAGGACAATCTACTGTAATGTTGTACACACGTTTACACACAGGACCCACATGTTGTATTACAACATGGCCGTTACACTTTAACCGTCTCACTACATACCAACACTCAGACCAACCTGTTGTCTGGGAATGTCACAGGAACAAACAAACAAGGAAAAACATAAAAAAATTCGACTCAGCATTTTTTTTTAGATGAATACAAAAAACATTTATTCCAGTAATTTCCAGCAACGCACTTTAATGTGTTTCAAAATATCACTCATACACCAAACATGTCTGTCAAGACACTCCTTCACGAACGTGCCTCTGTTGTCGCTTGTCTTTCTATTTATTTTTAACCAACAGTGCATTTTTCTATCGCTGTACATAAATCAAAACACCTCCGGTTGCTTCCTTTGCTCGACCATGTGCTGTCCTTTTTCCTGTCTTTTCTTTTCTTGCAGTGTCATTGTCGCTCAAGTGTGTCCGCTCGCATCAAACACCTCTTCTCTCTCTGCTTTTCCGACCACGAGGCCGTTTTTTTTGTTTTTTTTACATGGAGGTCACCACTTATCAAGGCCTGGAAGCCACTCAGGAATAAGGGTTATTGCGTGTACAGTAATCAATGGGATAGTATCGTAGTAACCGTTAGTATTGGAGATTTGATAAAGTGTCTTACTTAAGGGGGCGATTCAACAGGAATTTGTTTATGTTGGACTTGAAGACATCCAAGTTGTAGTCAGGTGGGAAACAGGCAAACGGAAGAGAGTTCCACAGTCGTGCACTTCTAAGAAAGAAGCTTACTTTCTTTTTTCCTTTTCTCTCCTTCTTTTCCCCATGACGTCAGTGCATGCACATCTGCCAATTTGCATATGTGCTTTAAATGCGGCTGCTGCTTCTTTTCTCATTCGTCGACACTTTGTTACAATAAACGTTACAGTAGGCAACGGAGACCAAGACAAAGAATAACCTGAACTCACTTTTTCATGTGACAACGACATTTATTTCCAGGCACTTTTCCGAATAACCCGTAATCGATTAAAAAATAAATAACTAAACACATGAAGGTATTCTCTTCCTTTTTTCCGTTTCTTCTATAGAAGAAAGCAATTTCTCGTTGTCGTCTTGCTTCCTGTGTACGTCCAATTAGAAAATATTACTACTGTAACGTTATACACGTTTACACACGTAGACCCAACATGTTGTAGAAGAGTACGTCACAAAAAACATAGAGCAAGTAATAACTTGACTTCTTTTTTCATAACAACGACATTTATTTCCTCATTCTCACGCCACGCATGACTTCTCCTTACGGTTGTGACGGCACACACATCTCTAATGTTATCTCATTCTCTCTCTCTCTCTCTCTCTCTCTATATATATATATATATATATATATATATATATATATATATATATATATATAATATATTATAGATGAAATAAACAAAAGTTACAAAAAAGGAAAAATGTAAGTCTTTGAATTTCAACAAAGTTTTGTACTAATATATATATATATATATATATATATATATATATATATATATATATATATATAACTGAATAATAGTATAGCTACATATACTATATATATATGCATATATATGTATATAACTGAATAATAGTATAGCTACATATACTATATATATATATATATATATATATATATATATATATATAACTGAATAATAGTATAGCTACATTCCATGATTCAAGATTTTCTTCAATCTTACCATTCAGTTCTTTCAGTGCATATCAAAATTTCAGTATATTTGACAGATCTTTTTCGTTTTGCAGAAACAATCATTATTTATATGTCAATATTGAATTTTTACTTAGGTGTACTCATCAGAAAAATCAGACCTTTTACTTCAAAAGAATATGACGTTGACTGTCTGATAAGAATATATGAAAGCAAACCAACTAGTGGCAAAACAAATTAATAATTCAAATATAGTGAGTTTAATTATTTAAAATATAGCATATTTAAACAATATATATTTTTTAATATGCATATCATAATGAAATAGATTTAAAACATTGAATTTAACATTCTCTTTATTTGTTCCTTGTTCTAATTTAGAAATCGCGGAACCCAAGGACTGTACTAGCGTAACCCTAAGGCTCCGTGGAACCCTGATTGAAAAGCACTGCTTTAGGCTGTAACGTCTTCGTTCCATGATGAGTACGTACATGATAAAACATTTTATTAATTAAGTTGAATTCTAAATAAGAACCAAAGAATCTTACAAGAGTATTGAGAATAATTTATGAGGTTGACCAAGTCTGAATACTTGTAGGAACTGTTCAAGGAATTTATTGACATTCGCTTTGAAGATGACCAAGTTGCAATTTGCAGGGAAGCAGTTCTGTGGCAATGCGTTGCATAGCTGGGAAGCCTTTGTGAAAAGCTCTGAATATATAACAATATTGGGATGATTAATCGGAATTAGAATCAGAAAAATCAAAATTTTTAGGGGTATCGGAATCGGAACAATTTGTGTCTATTTTCCAATGCCAAAAACGATTCTTTTAATTGTCTTTTTTATTTCACTTTGTTTAAAACAAAATCTTCCACTGCTGGTAGTAATGATAAAATAACAAATATTTATTGATTTTTAAACAACCAGTAAAACTAAAATTAACAGATCACCCCCACAAGTGGATTTTTACGTTTGAGAAAATATCTGCACATTTAACATGTGTTTTTACGGTAATCGGGGAAAAATAACAATTCTATAGTTAAATATTTAGAGACTTATAAAGAATCGGAATCAGAATCTGTAATTGTATTGGAATCGGGAATTTAGTTTGGAATCAGTAATTTGGAATCGTCCCATCAATAATATATACGAGTACTATTAAAACTCAAATTGCGTTATCTCACTTGCTTGCATGTCACCAGGGTTAGTTGATAAAGTTTGGAGGAGACCTATGATTAGAATCATAATTTTCCCAAGGAAAATTTACTGTATTATATTCACATAGGGCAACAGTATTTTCATGGTAGTGGAAAGTAAAGCCTTTTTCTCTTTCTTCAAAATGAACTAAAACAGACCTTACAGACATTTTTACAAGGAAGTCATCATTTGTCAAGGCCCAACGGTCACTCGAGGATAAAGATTAATAGGCGTACAGTAGTTATCATGGCTAACCGCATAGTAAGAGATATTAGTAGGGATTTGGTATCATTTGATTATTTAAGAGGACGGCTCAGCAAGAACTTGTTTACATTGGACTTGAAAATGACTATTGTATTTGGCGGAATTGAGGACGTTTAGCATTGCAGACGTAAAATCTGAGTCAGACAAATGTAAACAAATTTATCAAATTGTGGGGGAGGAGATATTCTAACTTTAATTTAAGTTTTATTTTTAGTTTGCAATGTCTGTTTAGTTCAATTCGTATTGTGTAGATGCATTTAAACTTAATTCAGATTTATCCAGAAAGTTAAAATTGCTTACATCACGACTGCAAATTTCTGGATACTTATTCCTAAAACACACTCCCCCAAAAAAATCACATACATACACACATCTTCATCCACACGGTGATCAACGAGCAATGTCAGGATATGGGTCTTGCTAGTTAAAATCTAAGGAAAATATTGGTTATGATTTTTTTTTTTTTTTTGTATGTGTGGGCTGTAGAAGGATAATGTATGGGCCTTATGTTTAAAACTCTAACCTTAATTCAGACAACCTATATTGCGCAGGTGACAACAACACTGAAAAAAATATCAAAGCCAGGCAAAACCAGTTGTAAATCGAATTGCTGACAATGACGTTAACCTTACATTTCGCTCGAAGAATCAAGATCATGAACAATCAGAAATACTTAACTCTAGATTGAAATTGTTAAAAGTATTTCAAATCGGAGGTCAAAATGAGAAAACAATTTAAATTCCGATCAAGGAATATAGGGCGATGTAAATATGAATAGAATTCAAAACAAAGACAATGAAGAGAGAGAGAGAGAGAGAGAGAGAGAGAGAGAGAGAGAGAGAGAGCAGACAGCAACATACTTCTGCCGTTGTCTGATCGACCAAACCCATCAATCTGTAAAATAAATAAAACTTTGTTGATTTAGCAAGTTGTTGCTTGATTACAAAAACCACGTTCATTAGAGTGTATATACCAAGGAGGAACCAGATATTTGAGCTTAGTCGATTGGAAATATTAGTGATGTTTCTGACAAAGGGGGAATAATTGCTGTTTTCTCAGTTGAACTCTATTCATCTAACACTTATCATTGATCAGTTGTTCTTTTTTTACCTTGAAGTAGTATTTCTGTTTTAACTCTTTATATCACATGGCTTCATGCCTTGTCTGAAGCGATTTTCCATTAAAAAATATCAGAATTCTAAAGTATTAAGCATCAAGTATTAAATGAAATATTGGACCCTATTCATCTCATGCTTGTTGTTGGTTGGATTTTAACCTTAAAGTAGTATTTTTCGTTTTTAGCCCCTTACATCAAGTGGCTTCATATATTACCTGGAGCGATTGTCTATTTTTAAAATATCAGAATTCTCAAGTATTAAATCAAATATTTCAATTTCATCCCAAATATACAAGGTGTTCGAATAATTTCAGGCATAACAGTGTTAGCAAATAAATATAATTAGAGTTTGATCAAACAATCATAATGACAATGACTATTCCGGCGTCGGGACGGACATTCAGTGTCTGCCAAACAGCCAGACGATCGTTTTTATACGTTCAAAATGGCGGTCAGTCATAGCTTCTTCAGCTAACTTCACACACACACACACACACACACACACACACACACACACACACACACACACACACACACACACACACACACACACACACACACACACACACACACACACACACACACACAACACCTTTCTTCTGACGGAATCCAAATGAAGGTGAAGAAGAGAGAAAAAAGAGGAAACGTCAATGTTAAAACGATCATTAACCTCATTTTGATCTGACAGGATGGGGAGAGGGTGTCTGCATCTGAAACAAACAAAACCGAAAATAATGCCGAAAATAATGCGGACCTGAAATCCGAGGTCAGCCGTCTAGATTTTGGATATCGCAAGCTACGAAGTGATTCACTTAATTAAAGGGCCGCCTAAACAAAACAGAGACAAAACGTTTCTTCTGCTCGTGTCATTTCATCGGAATACAATTGTTTTGTTTTTACGTAACAAAACGCCGGACGGAAGGCTGGTGGCTTACATGTCTAACGGCATTAGTTACGGAATCGGAAAACAGGATTGGATCCCACTTAAATTTTTTACATGTGTGGCGTGGTTCCTGCGTAACATGGCCGTTACGATCGAGCCGTGTTCGTTACTGTTCAAGCCTCTCTCGGACCCCCATGCCGTCTGGTACCGTTGAAAAGGAACAACCAAACAAAAATAAATAAATCCGACTCGGCTTTTCTTCTTCTTCTTCTTCTTCTTCTTCTTCTTCTTCTTCTTCTTCTTCTTCTTCTTCTTCTTTTTTGTATTAGCAAAAGGCATTTATTATTAGTTTCCAAATATTGCTTCTTGTTTTTTTCTAACTGTTCGTTTCGTCTGCCATGAGATTAACAAAACCCTGCCGTCTTGACACCAGCTTAAAAGTCTCTTGCTGTCACTGCGGAGCCACATGTCCATCTCAGCTGGCTGTGTTTTTCTTTCTCCTCCACTACATACCTGCCGTAGACAACCATTTCTTTACTTCGACTTTAAATGTCCATCTTTTCCCAATCATGTGATGATGTTCTATTTTCTTTTTCTTGACGTGCAAGCTTACGCACATTCCCTAAATTGCATGTGTGCTTCTTTTTTTTTTTTGGGGGGGGGGGCTACTGCTGCTAATATTTTCGCAAGTCAGCTTCTATTTTCCCCTTTGCTCATACGCACTCTGTTACACTTGGCCTTGGTAGAGGCTATTTTGGAGTGTCTTTGTGTACCACACAAATGAAAACGGTATACATTGAAATTAACAATATTTCAAAAATAAAAAAGATAAAGAATAATTATCATTTAATTATAATATATATATTATAATTAAATGATAATTATTCTTCCATACTTACAGACACTAGTGTTTCATGCTTACGCAATCATCAGTGTAGGGGTGACAATTGCTGCTGGTCAGGAGATTTGACCCCAGCGACGAAATCACCTTTGACTCTATTTATTAAGTTTTTACCTCAGAGCCACCAAACAATTGCCACGAGAAGGAAAGGAATTAATAACCATTAAATGTACAATTTGGATGCAAACATTAGACAATCCCCAGTGTTTGAACAACAGAAGTCAGACATGTTGCACATACATACATATATATATATATATATATATATATATATATATATATATATATATATATATATATATATATGCCTACAATCATGAGGCACCGTATTTAATTTCTTGGCCTTCGGGACAAGATCAAAGTGTAGTATCTGTTCCGGCAGATACTGCAAGCTATGACTAGCAAAGACCAGATGTGGGGGCAACCCCACATGCCTGACCTTTAACCAGCTCCCATTTCCCACCTCTCGGGAGCTGGTCTCCTTTTCCCTTCCCCCTCCCTTCACTCCTCACATTAAAAATTGGCCTTGTGCCTAATTTGCTCGGTGGGGGAGCAAATAAATACCATCTGTTCTTCAGATGCTTCACTTCCATTTCTTGTTCTCTTTTGGTGGAGGAGAAATCCTTCACGACTGAGACAATTTTTATTTTTGTACCTTTTCTCCACGTTAAAAAACGACCCTGGTGTCTAACTCTGTCCCGTGGGGAGGCATAGTAAATAGGTACAATCATGATCATATTTATTGGCACGGTCCAATAAAAATCATATTTTGTTAATAAAATCTCATAAAAATGGTCAGAATCAAGGTTATTATGTAGTATCATATACATTTTGAACTGCTCTTTCCGATGCAACAATTGGATTTAAAAAAAAATTGAATACTAAAGGTTTCTAATTTCTAAATTACCGTGTTCAAAATTATTGGCACGGCTTATTATTTTCATCTATTACCAATATAATTATTATATATTATTTTCATCTATTACCAGTATAATTATTATTTTCATCTATTACCAGTATAATTGCAATCAATTTCATGTTTGACATGGTTTCGTTACCTTTTTGTAGACTTATTATGTTTATTTAATGTTAACTTAAAAAAAAAATTATTTTTCAGATAATTTTTAGACAGTGTTTGCTTTGAATTAATTTAAATCAATGAATTTTCGTTATGGTTAAGACTACGGAACACAGTGAAGACCTCAGGAAGCATGTGATAGCGTGTCATTCCAAAGAGGGGGGGGTATGATAAGATTTCTAAGAAGCTAAACTTTCCCAAATTCACCGTTTGAGCCATCGTAAAGAAGTTCAAATCACAAGGTCACGTTATGAATTTGGAAGGTCGGGGGAGAAAAGACTACTGTCTACGAGAGCAGAACGAAAAATAGTTTGACGTGTCAACCAAAATCCAGGGATCACTGCTGGAGAGGTTGTAGAGGAACAGAGACGCTCTGGAGTGAACGCGGCTCGACATACAGTTGGTAGAGTTTTGAAGAGAGCTGATTTGAAAGCATGTCGTCCGAGGAAGACTCCCTTATTGAAACCTGTGCATCTGAAAGCAAGGCTAGATTTGCAAAGTGCCATATTGATAAAGATGATGCCTTCTGAAAACATGTTATATGGTCCGATGAAACAAAATTTGAGTTAATCGGCCATAATAGTGTTTCTTCTGTTTACAGGAAATCTGGCAAAGCTTTCTTGCCTAAGAACACCATACCAACTGTGAAGCACGGTGGACTCAGTTTGATGTTTTGGGGATGCTTTGCTGCCACTGGACCAGGACAATTCGTTAAGGTCACAGGCATCATGAAAAAGGAGGATTATGTTAAAATCCTGAATGAAAACCTGAAGGACACTGCTAGAGAGCTGTCACTTGTTGACATTGGTGCTTCATGCAAGATAATGACCCAAAACATTTGGCTAATCTTGTTGTGTTGTTATATCATAAAGGGAATCGTGTGTGATCGTCTAATCAGAGTTAACGTTGTGTGATCATCTCGTTGTTCTGTGTATTTGTTCATATGCCGTTATGTGTGTGTGTGGTACATGTATTTTTCAACCTACCTTCGCATGCCGATGATGTTGGTCCATCTGGAAACATCTCATCTTGGAGGGGAGACTGGTACCTGTTTTGGGGACGAAAATTCATTTCACTCCAAACAAAAAAAAAAACGACTCACTTATAAACTTCCAGACAATCCTTCACCAAACAAAAGTTCAAATCGATGGAAACTAAAATTGTCTACGTCACCCAACTCTAGCGGTTTTTTTCTTTCTTTTTTTAAGAAAAAAAATCACATTTTACTTATCCGAGTGATTATTATTATGGCCTCTTCTGCCGTTTCCTAAAAAACATACATTTTAACATTTCATAAAACAGTTTACATATAATGAATAACATTTTTCCACACCAGAAAAAAAAAATTCCTAAGAAAAAACCGTACAATTAGAGAGAAAAAAAATTTCACATTGGCAGCCTGTCCATTGTTTCTTCATAAAAGAGTACACATTGTTTTTCCTAAAAATACACGGAGCTTTTACAGTTTACAAATTGCAACATTTTAAGTGTGTATAATTGTGTATCTTCTTACTCATAAATATTTTTGATTGACGTTCTCTCTGGTAATGTGACAGGCACCCATTTCACCACACTGTAACTAAATTCTGTTTCTTCTTTTTCTTTTCTTTTCTTTCTGTTTTACACATTGGCTATATATTGAAAATCAACAAATTATTATCAGTATAATAAATACTGATAATAATCGACATACTGATGATAAATTGTTGATTTTGAATACAAAATCAACAATTTATCATCAGTATGTCGATCGATATATCTGTTTTTTTTTCCAATTTCTTCTATTTATTTTTTCTACACATAACGTTCTTTTTTCTTTCTTTCTATTTTACACATTGGCTGTATTAATATTTTTTTATTTCTTTCCTCTGTGTTTTCAATTTTCATATTCAAAATCAACAATTCGTTATCTGCATGTCGATCGAGCTATCTGTTTTTTTCTCTTATTGCTTTTTAATTTAGCATATAAATATTTAATATAAATCTATCTATACATAATTTTAATGTGTCTATTTTTCTTCTTTTTTTTTTTCGTTGTGTCTACATTTTTTTTTTCACCGTGGTTTATTTAATGGACCTAAGTTGTTGTTTTTTTTTCTAATTTCTTTATCTTTTCATCTTTTATGTCTAGTGTACAATTTCTTTTTTCGTTGTGTCTATATTTCTTTTTTTTTTTTTTACTATGGTAAATCCCAGGATCGATTTTTTTTTTCACACTCTCGTATGAGTGCTCTGATTCATGAACACCAAAATTGTATTTCTTGTGTTATTAAAGGGGATCGTGTGTGTTCATCTAATAAGAGTTAACGTTGTGTGATCATCTAGTTGTTCTGTCTATTTGTTTGTATGCCGTTGTGTGTGTGTGTGGTACATGTATTTTTTAACATACCTTCGCATGTCGTTGATGTTGGTCCATCTGGAAACATCTTGTCTTGGAGGGGAGATTGGTACCTGTTTTGGGGACGAAAATTCATTTCACTCCAAACGATGAATTGGTTTTATAGTTTTTATTTCACTTTACAGATGTCTCACAGAAGGATGGAAAGTGAATATCTGGCTTGCGTGGTTTCTCTTGGTCTCGTTTCTACACACGTCAGCATCCTCCCCCCAGTGAAGGGGAGGAGACGTCTGTGAAGCCGTCCATCGTGACCTAAGCCCAAACCAAATCTCCACGATTCAGCTAACCTGACCACGTGACTCACACGCAATCCGATTAGCTGATCCTGACTTCTGGTCAACGTGTCTCAATATAATTTACACACCTCCCTCTCTCTCTCTCTCTCTCTCTCTCTCTCTCTCTCTCTCTCTCTCTCTCTCTCTCTCTCTCTCTATGCATTCTCTAACATTCTGACTAAGAAATGGCTTGAGGACAACAATATCAATGTTTTGGAGTGGCCCGGGCCTCAATCCCATTGAAAATGTGTGGAGGATTTTAAAATTGGGGGTAATGGAGAGGAATCCTAAGAATCTCGCTCAGTTAGAGGATTATTGTCAGGAGGAATGGGCTAAATTTACTGCTGAAGAATGCTACAAGTTAGTGGAAAACTATAATAAACGACTGCAGCAAGTAATTAAGGCTAAAGGCCATACAATCGATCATTAGAATTACGGTGCCAATAAATTTGAACAAGGGAATTTTGAAATATCGTTTATAATTTCTTTATTATTCATTTTTTTTAATTCGATTGTTGAGTTGGAAAGAGCAGTTCAAAATTTATATTATACTTTGTGATTTCCTTTGATTTAACCATTTTCTGGAGGATTTTTAAGACAAAATGAGTTTTTTATTGGACCGTGCCAATAAATATGATAATGACTATGTATATATATATATATATATATATATATATATATATATATATATATATATTTTCTTTTCAGAAAGTGAGGGATTATTTAATTATTTCCACAGCCAAACAACATCACAACTCACAAGAGCCATGACAGCCAACCAACCAGAAGTCCAAGACTGGAGTTTCTAAAATTTCAAGTGTTTAGACTCAAAATTGGCAGAGGAGTTTGGTAGAGTTGTCAAAGATCAAATCGTTGAACTTTGACTGCTTTACAACCAAATTTCTGGCCGAAATCAATTAAAAAGATTTTCCCAAATCTCAATACCCCTTATGTCAAATCTCGAGTCTCAAATTCTATTACCCACGGGAATATTTACAATGGAATGCTATATTGATTCAACATCTGATACTCTGTGTCAACACCAAAAAAGATTTTGGGTTACATCTACCAAAACACACTCAACGCACCAACGAATATGGCTGCCCCGTATACCTTTCAGAAAATCAATAAGGAGCAACCACGCTTTTTTGTTATATGCAACTACTGCCTTCTCCCCTGGACCAATATTCTGCCTACCTGGATTTATAACCCCAGAGGACATTGTACTCCTTCCAATAATGGACTACCCAGGTTGTATCAAATTACCTTTTCCTATAATTATTTCCATATAATTATCATTCACCACTTAAAAAACTATTTTCAATATTTGTGCTGAAAAGCAAAATAAATGTCTATTCACAGCTGAACATTTTGCTAACCGCATTTCATTTCCTCTGATGATATGAGCCTTTATTGAAAATCCATGGATTAAGGAAATCTACATAACCCCTTTTATATATTCCTTTTGTCAAACAATAAATTCTTAATTCGAATACATGTGTCTATATGTTGTTTTTTCAGAATTTAAATATAACCACTAAACTTATATATTGCTCTATGCTTAAATATTGAGCTTCTTCTATTGAGCATATTTATATTTTGTATAGATGAGATGAGTATTGGCTGATGAGAGCTTGATATTGTATCTTAAATGGTCCTAATTATCGGGCTTGAAACTGACGGTGTCAATGACTTGTCTCATCTAACAACTTTCTGTACACAAAATACAAAATATATTGTTGTGTCGTGGAACAACAGTGAAAATAAGAACAATCAAGTCGAAGTTCGGTTAAGGAACAAGTGTATTAACAAGAATGTACAAAGATAGGAAAGTGTGTATATCTGCTGGGCATTCGGCTAGCAGTTGAAGTGCAGTCACATCTCTCTCACTGGTGTTGGAATTACTAGCACTATTTATAGTGCTAATCGGTGTAAATTCCTCTGTTCAAGGCAGGCCGGTATAACACCCCCTTTTGAAAATATCCCGTTCGGGATCAATAACGTTTTTGTTTTAGGTTCACCCTAATCAATTCTGTTGATTTCCGTTTTCTGCCTATCTTCTGTTCTCCGGAGCTGTCTCTGGTATGGGCACCTGAAAAGTATCAAACACTGTGTCCATGATGTCCTCCTCGGGCGATCTGGTCACCTCACTGTTCGAGTATCTTTTCCGAATTTGGTTAGTGTGACGTTTGTGCACGAAGTCTGGTCCTTTAATCATGTAGGCCATGTTGCCTATTTGTTTCTCAACAATGCCGGACCCCCAGAAAGTCTTATTATTTTTGTTAATCTTGTAGAAGACTCTTTTGCCAATTTTATACCGTTTTTTTTTGTTATCGGTTTTTTGAGGTTTGGCCTATCCTGTGTTGGTAACAACTTGTGAAAAATCGATCTAACCTTGCATCCGAACATAACCTCAGCAGGTGTCTTCGACATTTCGATATTTGCATTCAAAGTGACTCTGTAGACTTGTAAAAACTGTTGGATTGACTAGCTTTTTTCAGAGCTCTCTTGAATGTGTCAACGAATTTCTCTGCTTGTCCATTACTTCTTGGGTGGTATGACAGAATGGTTATATGCTCGATTAGATGATCCTCGCAAAAATGTTTAAATTCGGTAGACGTAAATTGCATTCCATTGTATGTAACAATGCAGTCTACTACTCCAAATCTAGTGAATAGTTCATATAGGAAGTTGATAGTTACCAAGGATGTGGGATTCTTACATTTTAATACTTCCGGCCATTTAGATAGGCTGTCTACAACAATGAGATAGTAGAACCCATCTAGCGGTCCTGCAAAATCTAAATGAATCCTAGACCAAGGTCGACCCAGTTTTGCCCACAATCCGAATTGAGTTGGAGGAGCTTTCATAGCTAATGTGCATCCTCTACACTCCCTGATTTTTCCTTCTATATCTTTATCCATGTTTGACCAATAAATGAAAGCGAGCATAAGGCTTTTCATTCTTGATATACCTGGGTGTCCTACATGGAATTCCTTGAGCATTCTTTTCTGTAATGTCGCAGGAATCATGACCCTGTTGCTATATAACAGGACGTTATTGCAAATTGAATAAATTTCTTCATCCAGTTCATTATTGTTGATCCTTTCTTTCGTGCGTATAATAAATCCGTCCACCTCTGCCTTACTCTTAATCTCATTAAGCGCTACTGGAAGTTCTTGTATTGTGTCACATAACATTTTTTACTTCAACTTCTGCTTGAATGGCTGCTATTACTATATCCTCCAATGGTTCTGTCTGCTTAGGTATTAACCTCGATAACCCGCCTGCATAACCAAATGTTTTAGATGGTACATACTCCATTTGAAAATTGTAATTCAGAAGTATGGAACCCCATCTTTGGAATCTATTCGCTGTATGTTGTGGAAGCCCCTTTTTCGATCCGAAAGTCGTTAATAATGGTTTGTGGTCTGTTTGTAACAGAAATTGCCTACCGTGTAGGAAACAATGAAGTTTCTTTACCGCAAATATAATGTTTAGCGCCTCTTTTTCAATTTATGAATAGTTCTTTTCGGCTGGCAAAAATGATCGGGATGAATGTGCTATGGGTTTCACTTTTCCATCATCTATTTTGTGTAAAATGCATGCTCCTATGCCATAGGAGCCTAGCATCGCTTGCAACTATAATTTCACGCTTGGGATTATAATGTGCCAGAAACAAGTCAGACGTTAAAATCTCTTTAATTTCCCGAAATGCTTCTTTGCACTCTTGTGTCATAACCCATTTTTGGTCTTTCCTTAACAGTTCATTTAAAGGCGACCTTAGTTTATGCATATTTGGCACAAATACATTGAAGTAATTTGCCAAACCTAAGAAACTTTGTAAAGACGCAATATTTTCTGGAGCAGGCATATTCTTTATTGCACTCGATCTATCTGGATCCGGTCTTCTTCCATGTTTATCGATGATTTGCCCCAAGTATTTTATTTTCTCCGTGAAAAATGTACATTTTTCTTGTTTTACTTTAAATCCATAATCCTGGATCCTTTTGAATACTTGGTTTACATGAGTTTTGTGTTTTTCTTTGCTAGCGCTTTTCATTAACACATCGTCCAGGTACCCTACTGCAAAATCCAACCCATTTAACATATTGTCCATAATTTGCTGAAAAATCGCAGGGGCAACGTTGACCCCAAAAGGAAGTCTGTTAAACTTGTACAATCCCTTATGGGTATTAATACATAGCAGCTAAAGATGACAGCCTCGTGTCAGCCATTTTGTGGTCACTAACTTAGCAACTCGACACTACTTTTGTTTCAAACTTTAAAATAAACGCTTGGAGATAAATTAAAACACCAAAAACTTATCGAGGTAGGTAGAAGAGTAACTTATCTTGCCTTTGGTAACATTTATTTGTTATATTTTTGTTTCTTGGCCACTTTTTTTTTTCGATTTGTTGTCTGTAGTAATAAATGCCTTTAATCTGTTAAGCGAACAGTGAATTCTGATGGGAGACTTCTATGCCGCATCTGAACTCTTGGATAAATAGGCTGTTAGAAATTGGCCATAGGAAGCCACAGGGCCCCCCTCCTCCTCCTCCTCCTCCTCCTCCTCCTCCTCCTTCCCAGTCACAAGTTTCAGTAATTTCTTGCAATAAAGGTCACACAAGATTCTCATTGCCGGTATACACCACAACGACCCCCCTCTCTCTCTCTCTCTCTCTCTCTCTCTCTCTCTCTCTCTCTCTCAGCTCTCTTGTTTATTCATTTCTATCTTCCTACCCCAACGACACTCAGCACTCTCCCACTTCCTTCCATTTATTGCCTTTTTCCTTTTCTTCACTCTCACTCGCTTGCTGTATTCATTTTCTATATATTCTTTTCTATAACATGTTTTGTCAGCCCTCTCCTACTCTCTCTCTCTCTTTCTCTCTCTCTCTCTCTCTTTCTCTCTCTCTCTCTCTCTCTCTCTCTCTCTCTCTCTCTCTCTCTCTCTCTCTCTCTGTCCCAATCTCTGTCCCAATCTCTGTCCCAATCTCTGTATATCTTGCAGAAAGGGGAGAAGTGGTAAGCTTAGAACAGGCTTTATCCCCTCTTGGAAAAGCTGTACTAATGTTTCTGATGCGAGTGGAAGTATTTATGTAGGAGGAGGGCGTTTTTCAACCAAATACAGGTACTTGTTCTGGAGAAAACAACTTTTACAGTAGCGATTTCTTTTCTTTATTCAACAATTGTTTTTTTTTATTTTGTTGCTTTTTTTATGTATCAAAGGGAAGTAACTATGTCATGAGTTACTTCCCTTTGATTACACATTTTTCATTTGGATTTGTTTTTTCTTTTATTAATTGCCTCTGTAGTACTAGCTTTCAAGAATTCTAGTGAAATAACTGATCCACTCAATTGTCGCCAATTAACAAAATATGGCACGATGATCAAATGAAAATTAAATAATATGGCATTACCAGACGAATACTTAATATAATCAAATCCTTCTTAGACAAGAGAAAAAACCCGATTTGTCATTGATGACCGTACGTCAAAGTAACATAATATAAATATGTATATGCAACAGGGGTCGATACTTGGACATTTATTATTGCTAATATTCATAAATGACCTCCCTGATAAAATTGTCTCTGAGATAGATATATTTGCTGTAAACTATGCTGATGAACTGAAGAGCAGTGAAACAGGTGTATGTAGAGTGCTGTTTTTTCTTGTTTTTGTTTGTGTTTTTTTTGTTAAAGTAAAGCATAAACAAATAAATAATATACATCTATTTGTTTACATCCTAAAAATATGGACTATATTTCTTGGGGAAAACTAATTCCTTGATCTGCGAGGCAGGAGACACTAATATCCAATATTTCTAAAAAAAAAAAAAAAAAAATCAACAACATCAAAAAATCGACATAACTTTAAAAGTCATAAAAATAGCTAATAATATTAGCAAGGACCCGTAGTGTAATGGGATACACACTTAACTATAGAACCTATGGGTCAAACTATGCTAATGAGCAGCGAAACACGTGTATGAGTACTGCTAATTAAAAAAAAGTAAAAAAGTAAATAATATATATATTTATCCAATACAGAATATTCACAAGGTAGTTTTTCTAATTAAATTTCAATAAATCTTAATCTATTATATAAATCTCACCTGTCTGTTTAAATGTATGTATGTATGTATGTATGTATGTCTCGCAAAAATTTTTGACAGAGGCAACAGATCCTGACAACAATCTCGGACGACAAATATCGAAACAATGGCCAAAAACATTAATTCCTTCACCCTAAACTGGGCAGTTTTGTACAAGGAGGGGTCGATTTTTTTCGCAAGACATCGTCACTGTTCGATTGACTTTGGTTAATTTCAATACTTTTGACTTTCAGTCGCGTCATAGAGACATCGGCTAAGACATAAGATTTTCTTCCACTTTCTTTTCTGCTTTTGCAGCACGGGTTCGATCCTGCCTGCCTGCCTGCCTGCCTGCCTGCCTACTACCACTTCTTTTTTTTTTTTTTGTTCAACACACACCTCCAAACACCCGGGCAACGCCAGGCACTCAGGCTTACTAGCATGCTATCTTTGAACTTACTATGATATATAAAGATATATAAATACGAAAACATTTTGGGGATATTCTGTAGTGAATTCGTTTTTTTTAATGATGTTTGATTTTAGTCAAACAGGCCCACAGCAAACGTTGAGGGTCTTTTATTACTTACAAGTTCTTTTTATGTGGATATTTTTTTTGGGGGGGGTCACTTTCTTTTACAATTGAAAAATAGATCACACATGAAAAGGAGAGACTACTATTCTCTTGACTAATTAGATAATTATTTTATAAATGTATTGCATACTAGCAGGTCGTCTGGCGTTGCCCAGTGATAAAATATGCATAAATATTCATATTATATCTTAATTCATACAGAAGCTCAGACATGTGCATGCGAGTATTATGCTTTTTTTCTAAACAGTTCACTTCTTGTAAGTAAAAAAAAACTACTTAAGCTGATATATACTACTTAAGCTGATATATATTTAAACCAAAACCTAAAAACAGGGATTCAAGTACGATAACCATTAGGCCAGCATCAGACGATCATTAAAAGATATTTTCAAACAATTCTTAACATAAAGAAGTTGTCATGTGAACGATTCATACATGTCAGTTGTGAAACAGTTAACAAACAGATAAAAATCCGATGACCCCCCCCACACACACACACACTAATTTTTCATTTTTGACTCCCTAGCAGCTCTTTTCTCCGGATAAGAACAGATTTTAAAAAGTTTCAAATGTCTGAATACCCTATATAACAAATTTCAAGTTTGTAGATCAAAAATTCGTTGAGTATATAGGTTGAGAATTGTCCTCACACACATATTCTCACTTTTATAGATATATAGATTTATTAGCGTACTAGTGGCGGGGGGGGGGGGTCGCCCGGCTTTGCCCGGTCGTAAAATGCGTTGAAATATGATATTTTAATCTGTCCAGATTTCATAATATTTATTATGTCGTATTTGGGTGGCATCAGCTGGAATCGAAACCGAAATCAAAACTGTAGCATTCAAAGCTGGTGACGTTACCACTATACCAACGTGACACACATATAAACTGATTAAAAAATAAAAAAAATAAACTAAGATGAATGTACAAAATGTATAACGATTTTTTCAATTTTGACCCATTTTTGATCCCTTGAAAACTATTTTAATCGGCTAAAACCCCATAAAAGAGTAGTCCATAAAAAATCCAATCATTCGAGGCCCTTAGCGCTGCTCTGCCACTTTTAGTTTCGGGAGAGATCGAGTTTGAAAATATGGAGACAAACAGACAGACATATATCTTTTTATATATTAGATTACACTTTTTAACTACAATTAGATTATATACTTATTTATTTGTCCCTCGACAAAAGGAGGGTAGACCTGTAAATTCACCCTTGTCCGTTCATCCGTTCGTCTGTCCACACTTTTCTCAATAACTACGTCTTGGAATTTTTTGAAATTTTCCACAAACATTAAACATGATATGAGTAAAAAAGTAACAGAACGGATTTTCTAGGAGTGACTTTCAGGTTAAAATGGCTAAAATTTACACTTTTGTGCTTATTAAAAAGAAATTGATGTTTTGGATTTTTATAAAACTTTCTGAAAAGCTGTAACTAACTGATTTCTATATAATTTTGTTTGTCTATACTTCGCGATAACTCTTGGGTGTGCCCCAGGGGCTCTTTTAGGGCTAATAAAAACACTCCATCATTGGGACTATTTTACCATATTTGCCCCAAATTTTCTGTTTATGTCTATTTAGCAGTTTTGCATGGTGCTGAACTCAAATTTAAATATGTTAAGGCCTTGAGGACTTTTGGGGCTAATTGAGGGGTGGGGGAAATGATGGACTTAGTCATTTCTTTTTTTTGTATGGTGCAGAACTCAAATTTACATATGTTAAGGCCTAAAACTGCACCGTTTGTTCATTTTCCCCAGGATTTGACGTCCGCTGAGGACTTTTGGGCTAAAGGGGGGGGGGGTTAATACTGAACTTAGTCATTTTTTTATGCCTCGTTCACTGTGCACTCACGGGAGACCCTATATGCTTCACTTGTGTCAATTATATTTCACCTTTTGTTATATATACCATCCTTAATTTATAAAACTTAATGTCAACACAGAATATATAACAAACAAATGACAACAGTCTAAATTCCAAATTTCATGATGTTGACCATCTTACAATTTATTCCTTTTAATTACGTTGACATTCACAATTCTTGGCAGCAACTGTTTCATAACACAAAAAATTATTCACTAAATCATTATATCAATCAATGAATTTATTCTGCCCTTAACTTGTCAGAAGAAATAGCAACTATCAATCCATCAAGAGAAAATCAAAGGCATTTGGGCATGATTACAAAATCTGAAAATTGGAAGAGAACTTGCAATTACCTTTTTTTTTATCTTTTATTACGCCATTTTGAATTTTCAAGTAAAGTCACTAAAATTTAAATTTTGATATTAATAAATTGTATTTATTTAGATTTAAACTACTAAAAATATTCTCTTTAGTATTTTATTAATTTATTATTTATAATTAATCTATATATTTTTGCTTAGATAATATTAATAATTGTAATATATATAACATATGCTTATATATTTATTTAATTTTATACGAAACTAACTATAAAATATATGTATTGTATTTTCAGTTATTTATTTTATTTTAATTATATATCCATATATAATTCATTTTTATTGCTATTTTAATTAAATTTATTATTACATAAATTATAATTCTTTATTGTCATTTAATTATTTTTCATTAATCTTCTTTAATTTTAAGATAAAATTCCCTTTTGTAATATTTTGTTATAATTTGTTTAAAAATGGTCAAAGATCACTTTTATATTTAAATGAATTATTTCCCTTTATCAAACCTAGTTATATTAAATGAATTTTTATTATGTTAACAAATGATATATTTATCTCGTTTTATTGCTTTTATTATTAAATATTATTTATTTATCTAATTTTATTATAAATTGATTATATTATTTATTTAAATTAAATAATATCAGCATTTAAAACATTTCAATATTAATTAATATATATTTGTGATTTTTATTTATCAATAATCTAAGTTTAATTATACTATTCAAATCAATGATTACCGTGTGTGTCTATTACTCATCCTTCAATAATTACATTTCATCAACTCTAATTTATTGAATTCAAATATATCCCAAGTTGTATTATTTTTAGTTTTATCCTTATATATTGAAATTAGATCACATACTTAATTTAGTTTATATTTCATCCGTAAATTCTAAAGTAATAATGAAGTATTTGATATCCTTAAAGCTATTTTTTTGCATTAATATTATTGAATTGTAGTTATCATTGGCATATATTTTACTTCAATCTATCATATGTTCATTAATTCATTTATAGATTTTGTTCAATTTTATTTTGTTTTGTTTTATTTTAATTTATACCTAAAATAATTAATTTATTAAAAAAAATTAATTTTTATTTTTGGATTAATTAATATATTTATAATCATTATATTTATAACCTTATCAGCTTAATATTAAATTTATTTACTATTTTATTTTTATTTATTATATTTATAAACTTATTTTAATTTAATTATTTTGAAAGTTTTACTCTAAAAGTTAACTTTTTATTAATTTGTATTTTTTATTTTATTTCGTTTATTTATTTATTTTTCATCTGTAATTGTTATATTCAAATATTCTTCAATCAATTCATAATCATTCCCCAAACTAGTTAAATTGTTTAGTACAATTTTCTTTTTTTATCTTGAATAAATTATATTTCCACTTGTATTTGTGTTTAAAAGAACACTAATCATATAATAATTTATTATTTTAATTAAATGAGTATTTAAAATAATATTTGTTGATTTAATTCTTATTTTGCTTTTATTATTTTAGTATTGTTAATGTTGTTATAATAACATAATATTTTATATTCTCCTAACCTTTCACTTACAATTTTTGTTTATTTATAATTTGAAATTTTAGTATTAACTAATATTTAACATGTTAAAATATTGCAATTAGACTAAAAGTTAGAATATTTCAAGCTCCACACTCTCAATTCCGTATTTTAATTTTATAGTTTAATATATTTCAACCTATAATTCCAAAATAAAATTATTAAAGTCTAATTAACGTAAAAACAATTTATACAACACTATTTCATGTTCAAATTACGTTTTCATATCTATTTTTCTATTTTCACAGTTGGTTTATTTATTTGAGTTTCAGTCATTTCCGGACTGACTTAATATCCTTCCCCACCACTAAAATACTATTAAATATAGATATGAAATAAAGTGATTTTGACATCGAATATAGTTTCAGCCATTTAGAGGATTGGTTTCTTTTTTTATTAAAAAACGTCATGTAATCCTGGACAACATTAGGTCATCTGCTAGTATATATTACCACGAATCACGTTCAATTCCTGGCGACAATGGGTCTTCTGCTAATACATAATGCAACACATCTGATTCAATCCTGAGCGATACCAGTCATTTTGCTAGTATATATTTCCACACATCTCATTCAATCCTAGGCGACACCAGGTCTTCTGCTAGTATGTATTTCCACACATCTCATTAAATCCTAGACGACACCAGGTCTTCTGCTAGTATGTATTTCCACACATCTCATTCAATCCTAGGCAACACGAGGTTTTCTGCTAGCATGTATTTCCACACATCTCCTTCAATCCTAGGCGACACCAGGTCTTCTGCTAATACATAATGCAACACATCTGATTCAATCCTGAGCGATACCAGTCATTTTGCTAGTATATATTTCCACACATCTCATTAAATCCTAGGCGACACCAGGTCTTCTGCTAGTATTATTTCCACACATCTCATTCAATCCTAGGCGACACAAGGTTTTCTGCTAGCATGTATTTCCACACATCTCCTTCAATCCTAGGCGACACCAGGTCTTCTGCTAATACATAATGCAACACATCTCATTCAATCCTAGGCGACACCAGGTCTTCTGCTAGTATGTCTTCCACACATCTAAATCAAGAGGGCCACATCATACAACGTCACATCTTTACAGCTGGCTTGAAAGTCAACGCACCAATCATTCTTATACTTTTAATTTTATAGTTTAATATATTTCAACCTATAATCTCTTCTCTATATAAATAAAATGAACTCATTTTTTCCCGTCGGATTTTGACATTAATAGGATTAAAAATCAAGATATTTCATGCAAATATAATATGCACAAACGGCAGAACAATATCTGAGGTGTGTTATAGGCTTATTATTTCTCAAATTCCTCGATAATCTTAGATTTCTATACTTTTTCTGCTGAGAAGTCACGGCCAAAATCGGTTAAGATCAATGGAAGTGGTAAAATATTTTCTCTCTAATAAATTCCTCCTCCCCCTGCCACCACTTAACACCGTTTGGGGATCGTTCACAAGGAACAGTTGAGAAGAGAACACCGGTTTGGCTTCGTAGTTCTTTCATGTGAAGTTATTTAAAATCACTAAACTAAGCTGCAGTGCTCTGTGGCGTAGTGGTTAGCGTGCTGGACAATTCACATTATATTTTCACGTTCGCGCCGACCTACCGTAGTCGGTTTTTTTTTTTTTTTTTTTTTTCCTAAACAACTGGAATGGACTTTTCTTGGTGGCCGAACTGTTAACGTTGCAGATGTTTTTGTTTTTTTTGCTTTTTTTCACTTTATTTTCCTACTTTTACTCATGACTCCGGGTTTGATCCTTCCTACTTACCTACCATAACATTTTTTAAAACTCCCCCCCCCGTCCCGGAAACAAACACTCGGGCAACGCCGGGTACCCCCGCTAGTTCCAAAATAAAATTATTAAAGTCTAAATTAATGTAAAAACAATTTATACTACACTATTTCGTGTTCAAATTTATTCCATCGATGTATCTCATTATAACTAATGTTTTTATATCTATTTTTCTATTTTCACATATCTTCTCACACTTATTTAATTTACTTATTTCATTGTAATATACAGGGTGAACAGAAAGTCCTTGGACCATTTTTAGTTTAAAAATTAAATATTGTTAAAATCACTTTTTCTCTTTTCGAATAAAGTAAGTATTTAGTCTAACTATTGATCTAATTATTTTCAACAAAAATATTAAAATAATTTTGTTTAAACTTTCAGAAAAATGAGCAAACGAGAGGCCATAATTCAGCTTCATTGCGCGAGAAGGACAAACTCAGAGGTCATTAAGCTCTTGAAAGTGGCTAAATCCACCGTGTACCATGTTGTGAACAGATTTAAGGAACTTGGTACATCTGAAGACCGTCCTAGGAGTGGAAGACCTCGCACTGCTCGAACAAAGAAGGTGATTAAAGCTGTCCGAGAGAGGGTAAGGAGGAACCCGAAGAGATCTGCAAGACAAATGGCTAAAGACATGAATGTGAGCGTGACCTCGATGAGAACCACCGCAAAAAACGATCTCCAGTTGTCCCCCTATAAGATGAGAAAGAGACAGTACCTCACACCTGCCCAAAAGCACAGGAGACTTGAAAGAGCAAAGCTTCTTCTTGGAGAACTGAAGGCTGGCACGGCAGAGCGGGTGATCGTTTTTTCTGATGAAAAACTCTTCACAATTGAAGCGACTGTTAACAATCAGAATGACAGAGTTTACGCAAAATCTTCAGCAGACATTGATGACTCCGTGAGAATAGTTTTCCGTCGACAAAAGCCGTCTTCCCTCATGGTGTGGGCTGCAGTCTCCAAATCTTGGAAGTCGCCTCTGATTTTCGTGGAGCAGGGGGTTAAGATCAACACAAATCGCTACATTAACGATATTTTGGTTCCAGCATTTGAAGAGATGAAGAAACCCTTCAAAGATCAGCCTTTCACCTTCCAACAAGATGGAGCACCATCCCACACCTCCAGAAAAACTCAGGACTTGTGCCAATGCCATTTTCCAAGATTCTGGAGTAAGGAGATGTGGCCTCCTGCATCGTCTGATTTGAATCCCATGGATTTTTCGGTGTGGTCTTTGCTGGAGGCAAAGGTCTGTTCTGTTGCTCATCCAAGTGTTGATGCTTTGAAGACATCTCTTCTGAGTGAATGGGCTAAAATACCTCAAGAAACGCTGCGTGCCTCGGTTGGTAACTTCAGACAGAGAATTGAACGTCTAATCGAAAGGAAGGGACATCACATTGAAAATAAATAATTTGAATTTATTATTGGTTTCCTAACTTATAATTTTCATTCATGTTTAATTTATATTTTTATAATTTTCTAATAATAAAGCACTTTTGAATTGGTCCAAGGACTTTCTGTTCACCCTGTATATCATCATATTTCATTTTCCAATCTATTCTAAAAATATATCTAATTATAACTAGTGTTAATATTTTCTATCATTATATTATTACATTTGCTTTATTTATTTGGTTTATTAGTATGTACAATTTCCAGTTTATTTTAACTTGTTTGCTAATTTTGTTTATCTAATCTCATATATTTATCTCTATAAAGAAAAAATGGTTAATTTTCCATGCTTTGATAGTTTAATTTATAATAACCTAATCCATACTTCTAATCAGGTTTTAGTCTAGACCAGATACACTTAGATCTATGTAAACAGTTTTGAATTACTTCCTGACGTTTGTTTAGAAGGCTTTCTTTAAATATTATTATATGATATGATTCTAAATTTCAAAGGTTGCATGGGCCAGATTTATTTGGAGACTATTTACTAGCATTTCATAGTATTGACCATTTCAATTTTATTCAATTTTATTCTTTCTTAATTCGCTTATCCAATTTTCTAATGATGTTGTTTTCTTCTTATTATTAACTGCTAGTATTTTAAAAGATGCTATATGGTTGTGAAATCTATCCTTAAATCTACATCAGTGGCCCCAATATATGTTCTGGTTCTATTATTATCTATTATTTCACATTTATATACTATATTAGAAATGAGACATTTACCTTCTAACAGACATTCGTCAATATTTCTACAGTTGCAAAGTGAATACTCTCCAATGTTTGGATCAGTTAAGAAATTTTCTTCATTAATCTCTTTGTATATTTTGCACTGTTAGAAACTTATCATAGTTTTCACTAAGTTTGTGGTTGTAAAAAAAGATAATTTAATATCATTTCGGTTTATGATTTTTCATAGATTAGTTCTATTTCGAAAATTTTTGCCAATGATTTGAAAAAATTAATTTGGCAAATTATTTTTATGTGTACGCTATAAGGTGGATTAAACCAAATGCAATTTCTATTTCTATTTTTATTTCCGTTATTATTTTAAGAGATTCATATATTTTTTACTTTAAAATTATTTTTACAAGTTTAATCTTTTATATTATTTTTACAATTAGATTTACCCATTGCCATATTGTGAAATAACATGTGATTGTTTCTGTTTTGCTTCCTTTCCTTCAATTATTTTCACTTTTAATATACTTTATTTCACCTCTATATGCTGATCTAACTAATGCTAGTATCATTATATGATGATTTTCATCTGTGTAAGAAGACATAAAAGTGATGTTTAAAATTCCTGTTCAGAGGAAGGATCGAAGTAACTTACCTGTCTTGAGACGGGTATTCTAGCACACACACACGCGCACACACACAGATATATATATATATATATATATATATATATATATATATATATATATATATATATATATATATATATAAAAATAAAAGTTACAATAAGTTTACTAAGGTAATCAAAATGGTAAACTTAAAATATATTATAAATATTAAAGAGTTAATATTTACAAGTAAATATTAAATTCGACCGTTTTGGATTTTACCATTTTTGGATTTTTACCCTTCACCGGATTATCCATTCATGTGAAATCTTTTTATTATTTTTCTTTTGCCTCCTGTTCCCCTTACCTCACCCTTTTTTTTAACCAAGTAAGATCTTTGACTTACTTGTAGTTTCATTAAATACTTTTATATGCAAAATCCGATCCTGCATTTTGCTAATTCCTGCCCTCTGATGAGAAGGAGAGTATTTCTTCGAAACTCCGCGGATTAAGGACTATCCACTTATCTTGTGCTTCCTTTTTTTAAAATTAAATATGTTTTTAACTCTTTTTCAAGATGTCTTTTAACATATTTTATTAATCATTTGTTCATATATATATATATATATATATATATATATATATATATATATATATATATATATATATATATATATATATATATATATATATATATATAAAGAGAGACAGACAGAGAGACAAAGAGAAGCATGGAGAAAATGAAATTCAAAACATGACGGTTGGAAGATCAGACACGGGCGATTTTTTTTTTGTTAATATACCAAAGCCTTCATCAAGAATTATTATGTATTATCTAAAAAAAAGTTTGTTGAGGGTTTTGGCATAAGCAAAAATTAAAAATGTTAAATAAATGAATGTTTTATTTAAAAAATAAAAATATCGCACGCGTCTGATCTTCCAACCGTCATGTTTTGAATGTGTGTGTGTGTGTGTGTGTGTGTGTGTGTGTGTGTGTGTGTGTGTGTGTGTGCGTGTTCGTTTCTATCTCTCAACTAATAGTGGAATTCTACCAATCTCCAGCTGTACATCACTTCAGCTAATGCCCTTAATAGGAAACCCTAGTAATCCCAACCTGACCTTTATACTCTACTCCTCCTTCTCTATCTTCTAAGAGAGGCGGTATAAGCTTCTGTCACAACCCTAAATCCCAACTCAACAACTATATTCCCCCACACCCTCTCTTCAATTTGACATCTAAAGTTCAAAGCCTAATCTAATACGTTTTTCTTCTTCTAAAATATATTAGGAACTTGTAAAGGTGTTGCCCTAGAAAATAATTCAATAGTTTGGGGGACAAGTTTTTTTTCATCACATGTTTTTGTCTTTTTTTTTTTCTTTTTTCTTCCTAGATCATAATACATACCTATATATATATATATATATATATATATATATATATATATATATATATATATATATATATATATATATATATATATATATATATATCACATGAGGATTTAATGCCAGTCTTCAAATTAGCATTAAATCACAGTAGAGTTATTGCAACATCGAAAGAAGATTTCCAGAAATTTCCAGAACTAAATGAGAGTGAAAACTTTGGTTTGAACCTAAAACAAAGAAGACTTTTAGTATGGTGATACGAGGTGCCTTCAATAAGTTTCCAGACTTTTTTGTACAGGTATTTAAAATTGTCATAGACTTTTGAAAATTCAGTATATTATTGTTATACATCTTATGAGATGACTGACGAATTTTTATGATTTCAAGTTCAAATGAACAACTACAGCAGGAATTGGAATACACGCTACTAAAGCCTGATTGTCACAGCTGTTGAATTTCAAAAATGCAATCTGGATGTGAGGACATTTTAAAAGAACCCTATGCAATAAAATTCTATTTTAAACTTGGGAAAAAAATGCCACAGAAATGTATGGAATGCTTCAGACTGCTTTTGCATGAATTGAGTATCAGTTTTTGAGTGGCATAAGAGATTCAAGGAAGGCAGGAAGTCTGTGAGGGATGATGAGAGGTGTGGGAGGAATAAGGAAGTCAGAACACCACAGGTGATAGGCCAAATAAAGAATTTTATGGTAAGGACCGTTGTTTGTCTATAGAGATAATAAGTGTACAGTTTGATGTCAGTGCGGGAACTGTACCCACAGTTATTTGTGATGAACTGAAGATGCAGAAAATTTGTGCAAAGTTTGTCCCAAGGCTGCAGTTTACAACTCCATCCTTGTCACAGACTATTTGACCAAGATGGGCATCAAGACAGTTCCTCACCCTCCCTATACTCCAGACCTTGCTCCCTGTGACTTTTCGTTATTTCCTAAGCTCAAGGAAAACCTTAGAGGCTTTCGTTATGAAACAATTAAGGAGATGAAAGAGGCTGTGTTGAGGGTCATTGACACATTCACACAAAAGGACTTTCATAAGATCTTCCAGAAGTTGCTGGAACATTACAAGTGCATTGCAGCCAGAGGAGATTACTTCTAAGGGGAATAGAGTTTCATGTGTGTACTATCAATAAAAGAGCTTGTTGAAAGTCCAATAACCCTTGTCTTTTATCTCCTTTTGTTTGTAAATATCCCATAAACCTTTGCTTGTGTTCAATAAAATTTCTTCTCTCCATCCGTCCACACATGTCGTAAATTTCCTCCCTAAAATTTCTGCTTATTTCCTAATCCCTTTCAATCACAATGCAACTCGCAACAGGTTATGCACCCAGTAGAGGTAATAGAAACCGCACGAGCAGATTATTATTTGATGGAGATGAGGCAAAATATAAAATTTGAGAAATTAAATTGTTAAGACATCTATGTATGTTCGGTGTAAAAGATGCCATCTTAGGTGTAAATCCTGTTGGAGGAGACGGAGACGATATTGAGAGAAATGAAGAAGCTTATGCCGACCTTGTACAGTTCCTGGTCGATAAAATCCCATTCCTGATAATGAGAGAAACTGCTGATAACAAAAGAGAGGCCATTAAAATATTGCGCATATATATGCAGGAAAAGGAAAGCTGAGGGTTAACATTTCTCGAAAAGAAAGTTGATGAAAGCGCCACAGACTATATAAGGACAGAAACCATTTTAACAGTTCTCAGGAATGCTGGACAAACAGTGGACGATGCTTTGGTAACTGGTTTGCTTTTAAGGTAACTGTGACGCAGTTTCCATTCTTGTCTAGCGTATCTGCTTTTTAATGCTAGTTTTTGTTTCATCCACTAACTCCATATTGTGGTTGTCTGATTGGACTGTTTCATCCAAGTTTTAAATTTCTTTGCATCTCCAATGATATGGGAATTTTTTCCTGTATCGACTAGTAAGCCAATGGGTGATATTAACTTACGTACGTATTAGTCTTCCATTTTAAATGCGAATGTATTTTCTTCAATATCCGCTACCTTTTTCGTTTGTAGCATAAGGACTCACTCTTGTGAGTGGTGCTTTTTGCAATAGTTTGTCCATCGTTTTCCTCTTTTGCCAACGTTGGGACAGTTTTTGGATAGATACCCTTTTCCATTACATGTGTAGAGAGAAAAGGGGTCAACCATGATGGAGATGAGAGCATGGGTCAAAATTCCTTTCTCTAACAAGAGAGGGGGAAAAAATACATCAGCAAATAGCAATGACTTGGGAACAATTACAAACATTTTTTAAAATAATAATTTTTATTTAACCAGAAAAGGATAATTTTTTTCATGAAGGTCCTATTTCGTAAGTTAAATTTTCGTCTAGGTGACGAAAATGGAGAGAAAAATGCCAGCTAAGTTCAGACATAAAAGTCTCAAAAAATCAAGTCAAAAGTCTTGTTTAGAGGAAAAGAAATAAGTGCAAATGTTAAACCTCAGACGAGTGAAAAAAGTGACGGTGCAAACAACAATAATTTGTTTGTTCCTCAGGAAATATTCAAAGTGAAAAGGAAAATGTATAATCTTCAATGGTACAGCAAGAAGAAAGAGCCTTCTCTAATAAGAAAAAGTTTTCCTTCGACTAAGCTGTCGAAGCTACATCAGGTCAAGTAATGTTTTTATTCCCCAATAAAAGCCGACAAATATGAGTAAAAGAAAGTTGAAGAAGATGCAGATTTATTTGATAAAAAGAAGAAAATCCAACGAGACATTTTTTATTTTTATGCTATGAGTTAGCATAAAAATAAAAAATGTCTCGTTGAATTTTCAAGCAGGAATGACAATTCTTTTCTCTAAAACAAATTCCGTATAAATTGTCCTTGCTAATAAAAAAAAAAAAAAACTATTCTTACTTCAAAGTAAGTTTTGCTTCTTTCTTAATCTTTTCTTAATCTTTTAATTCTATTCTTTCTCTCTCCTGAACTGTTACTAGAACCTTTAAGGTTTGCCAAAAGGGGACATTTTTTGGCATAAAAATACAGTCTTTTTTTATACGGTAAAAAAGTGAACTTCAGACTTTATTATTATTTTTTCTCCCTCCCCTTTCAATCTATTTTTTCCTTTTTAAATAAAAGTTTATAATTATTTAAAGTGGGTTTTATTTCCTCTTCTTTCTCCTTGTCTTACTTGTAAATGGTTATATGGAATTGGTTTTTACAGGTTCTAGTATTTAAATACGTCTTATTTGGCTGTTACTAACTTAATTGCGGACACTTTCTCAAAGTAGGAATAAACACCCTGACAAACAGGCGACTACTCTATTACATTTAGTTTACTCACACCCAGCCAGTCTCATAGATCTGACAAATTTAAACAGAAACAGATACACTGTCTCGTTCACTGATGATTTCTCTGACGCTGCGTTCATATACTTTGTCAAAAATAAAAGCAACACTACATTCACTGCGATGTTTCTCCCTATGGCAAAATAAGAATGCTGAGGTTGGACAGTGGTCTGGAGTTCAAGTCAAATGACTTCCAAAAATGACTCTGCCAAAACAACATAAGACACAAGACCTTGGCATCATAATGGAACTGCCGAGAGGAATTGATGAACATTATTTGAAATGGTAAGATGCGTGGTCGTGGAAAGTTATAACATCTTTAGTTGTGTGAAACAAGTGCTTCAACAACTGTTTAAAGCTGATTAATACCTTCAGGAAATAACACGGAGAAAACCCGATCTTTCACAAATGCACATCTTCAGCTTGGTGTGTTATGCCTATTTTAACAAAGGAGGAAAACTAGACCCAAAATACCAAAAGGGGATGTTTGTCAGACACGACGGAAACAGCCCAGCACATCTAGTCTATTACCTAAAACAATGGAAAAATATATAGACATAAACAAGTTAAATTCATCGACAACGCCAATCGATCAACACACGCAAACTAATAAGTGGTGATGATAAAGATCTTTCTCAACGAGATTTAATCAAAAATTTTAAAAGAAAAGACCCTAAACGATCTAATGTTGATCAGCCAACGAATGCCATGGAAGAGAATAGCTATACTCAGCGATAACCCAAGGCGGGAACACAAACCACCCAACTACTTAAAAGACTATGTGACGGTAGTTCAGAACATAGCCTAGTGGAAGATACACTTTTCTCTTCTTTGCAACCTCTTTCCCACAGAAGGGACGTTGCGAGTCTGTCTCTTCTTTATCATTATTTTCATTGCAAGTGCTCGTCTGAGCTCCAATCTATGGTTACCCCTCGCCAAACTTTCACAAATAACATGTGTCTAGCTGAAACCACCATTAATTTCTCCCAAAAACTAAATGTGGATTCCATGAACAAAGTTTCTTTCTTAGAACTGCTCGCCTGTGAAACTCTGTTCCGTTTTCCTGCTTTCTAACTGACTACAATATGGTCGTCTTCAAGTCCAATGTAAACAAGTTCTTGATGAGTCATTCTCTTAAGTAATCCAATTTAACAAATTTACACGATTAATGATTACTACTGTATTATCCCATTAACCCTTATCCTCGAGTGACCTCCAGGCCTTGATAAGTGGTGACTCCTATGTGTTAAAAAAAAAAGTGATCACACGCTAATCAACATTGACTACTGCTACCACGCGACATATGGTGTACCGCATACCTGGAAAGAAGCCACTACTTCCCCAGCAGCACACTCTGGATCAAAGCAATGCAGGAGGAAATCAATTCTTTAAAAGAAAATAACGTTTACCAGTTAATATCTTTACCCAAGGGCAAAATGACAGTGAGTGGTAGATGGGTTTACAAAATCAGAGTAAACTCCAACGGTTCCCCCAAATACAAAGCAAGATTCGTTGCAAGGGGTTATAACCAAATCAAAGGAGTAGATTATTCAGAAACTTTCTCTCCAACAACCGACAACACATTAGTTCGCAATGCATTCAAGAAGATGGCAGGTCTCACTAATGACAACAAATGTAGATTCTGCCAATTGGAAAGTGTGAGTCATCTAGTATCAAGTTGCAAGGTTCTTTTAGGGGTTGGGTACTACACAACGAGACATGATGGAGTATGTAAGTACATCCACTGGACCATCTGTAAAAAAATTAAACGTCCAATGTAGCAGAAAATCCTGGAAACACCAACCTGAAAAAACAGTTGGAAATTACATATGCCATACATTACGACCATATAATCCCTACAGCCACCTACCTTGAAAATGCTGCCGTGAAACCTGACAGTTATATGGAATAAGTCAGAGAGAGTTGCAACCTTGGTTGAAGTGAGTGTCCCTAATGATGGAGGTCTGAACAGAGCTGAGAGGGAGAAACAGACCAAATATCAAGGTCTCATGTATGATGTGAGAAGAAACTGGAATCTTAGAGAGATATCAATCATACCAGTTATCATAGGTGCTACAGGGTTTATGAAGAAGAACCTGAAGTCCTACCTAACTAATATTCCTGGTGAACCAAGTACAAAAGAGATCCAGACAATGGCACTTAACGGAACAACGAGGATACTAAAAAGAGCTCTCGGTTGGTTTCAATAAAAAGCAGGGTAAAGTTGGCAGCTGGTTTGGCTGCTCCATACCCGGTGTTACAATCTTCAAAGGAAGAAAACTTTTTTTTAAAAATGCAAATGGTTACCCAGTACGATCTCCTTGTACATTAAATGAATATAAAAACAGCATACCTTTATGCGGCAATCGATCATGAAATTTACGTGGAGCAACAAGAGAGATTTGAAGTAAAATGGAAAACAGGTGAAAAACCCGTCTTAGTGCTAAAAAATGCTTATACTGCCTAAAACAATTGGGCAGAAACTGGAACCAGACCCTGCATGAACGCATCACCAAAAATAACTTTACATATGTCACAATGATAAAGAAAAAATCATTATCATCTCATGGGATGATTTAATTATTGCTGCTGATAACATTAATTCGCTGAACAAACGCTAATGTCCAAGTTCAAAATTAAAGACCTGGGAAAACATTGCTATTTCCTAAGGATAGGAACGTAGTTGAAGACTATCCAAGAAGGTATGTACCTCACACAGCTACTCACAGACATGGATCCACAAAGAAAAGTATGCAACAAAAATACAAGAAAGGTTCAACATGTCTGACTGTAAACCCAGGAAAACACCACGTAATCGATCCTAGAAAATATTGTGAAGCCATCGGTAGTTTAATTTACTTGACGATCTGTACTCGATCAGATCTGTGATATATTGCCGAGAAAACTATCACAGCACCTATCCAAACATCATGAAGAGCACTGGACAGCAGCCAAGCATGTTCTGAGGTACATAAAAGGCACTATACAGTACGACCTATGCTATGCAAAAACGCATGACCAACTCCACTTAATTGATTGGGCATTGGACCAACACGACAAACGAAGCACGTCTGCGTACTGTTTCAGTTTAACCAAAAATGGCCAACCTATTTTCTGGAAATCAAAAAGACAACCCATGAAAACTCTGCCATTTCCTAAGGATAGATTTCAACATAGTCAAAGGTTATATACAAATGAACCAAGAAAAGTATGCAATAAAAATACTAAAAAGGTTCAGCATGTCTGACTGTAAATCCAGGACAACACTATGTGAACAAACGTTGGATTCAATTGACAATGACTCCAATGACATAATCGAACCTAAAAAATATTGTGAAGTCATCAGTAGTTTAATTTACTTGACGATCTTTGCTCATCCAAATCTGAGTTATATTATCATAAAATTATCACAACACCTATCCGAACCACATGAACATTACCGGATAGCAGCAAAGCATGTACTGAGATGCATAACGGGCACTATGCAGTATCATCTATGCTATGCAAAAACGCATGACCAACTCCAGTTAATTGCATACAGTGATGCTGATTAAGCAATGCGACAAACAAAGCACATCTGGATACAATTTCAGTTTAACCAAAACTGGCCAACCTATTTCCTGGAAATCAAAAAGACAACCCATGGTTGCATTATGTACATGCTACGTGTGAATACGTGGCACTAGCAAAGACTACCCAAGAAGGTATGTACCTCACACAGCTACTCACAGATATGGATCCACATCGAAACTATGACTCCATTAAAATACTTGAGGATAATCAAAGTGCTATAACGCTTTCCAGGGACCTTGTACACTGACAAAGATGCAAACATATAAACATAAAATAACACTTTATCAGGAACATCCTAAATAACAACAGCATAGAGATAATTTATTGTCCCACAGCAGACATGCTTAGCTGACATCATGACGAAACCTCCAACTCAAGCAAAACTAGAAAAATTTAAAGGACTTTTATTTGAAATTTAAATTTGTTTACCGATATGATGCTCTTACACATTTATTTTTTTATAAATAAGAACAGCACAATAACATTCTAAGAGCAAGTAGGGGCGCTGAAAGTCTGATAACCCTTGTTTTTCTTATTATCTCCCTTTGTTTGTAAATATCCCATAAACCTTTGCTTGTGTTCAATAAAATCTCTTCTCTCTATCCGTCCACACATGTCGTAAATTTCCTCTCTGAAATTGCTGCTTAGTTCTTAATCCCTTCCACTCACACTGCAACTCGCAACATATATATATATATATATATATATATATATATATATATATATATATATATATATATATATTATAATGGACCAGAGTATATAATACCCTAGCTCGCCACAAGAAAATAATGAAACGAATGGAATTGAAGGAAACAAAGACTCAATTGATGGATAAGATAAACGTCGTTTATTTGCTGTTGAAAGAATGAACGTTTTAGTTATAACATGTGTTCATGTCCGTGCATGTGTAACCAGTGTTCGTCGCGGGACTGGTGTTGTAGCAAGAATAGGAAATATGTATTCATCTCAAGTTCGGGTCACTATCGTTTGTTTGCGCATGGGAAGAGAAATGAGTGTTGTAGTGAAAATGAGAATGATAGTCCAGCGTGTAGACAAAGAAGAGGATATGAGAGTTGACGTCAGTTAGTAGTCAGCTACGCGAAGGTGTTCTCAGGGACCAGTAGTAGATAGAGAGAGAAAGAGTGGAAATGTGTACATACAGTCTGTTAGCTCGTGCCCCATACATAGTAGTAAGTGGGCATGACGCGCGCGAGCGTGCGCATCCCGAAAGGGAGGCGGCTGATTAGCCCAACCTCTCTGCCCGAGAGTTGGTCCTAAAAAGGGTTAGAAAGAGCTTGTCTCTTTGTTTTATACTCGTTCCCGGTGGTCATTTGCGCTTGTGTATATTTCCTTAGAAAGCGGAAGTGACGTCGTCCATGTGTGCGTTCGTGTGCGCATGTGTGAGTACATATGTGTGCATTAGCACGTGTGTATATACACGTGAATGTGAGTGTATGTACGCGAACGTGAATAAATGTACGTGTGTGTAGACGTGGGCGCGTATGTTTGTGTGCTCGTATGTATATGACATAGCTTGAAATGTGAATGTGTGTTTTTGTGTGAGACTTGAAAAAGGCTCGTACAATATATATAGTTTATATATATATATATATGCTTCTGTGGAAAGCAACAATTTATTAAGTCGCCGGACGAGTACTTTTAGTTTTAATCAAACATTAGCATGCCTAGTGTTGTGACAATGTAAATTTGTTTATATCAATAAAAATATATCTTGCTCTTTTTTATTGAGCACTCTTAATAACCTCATTAAATTCATTAGTTATCACTTTTGAATGCCTGGTATATATATATATATATATATATATATATATATATATATATATATATATATATATATATATATATATATATACATACATATATATATATATATAATTATTTACTATAGTATATATATATATATATATATATAATTATTTGCTATAATATATATATATATATAATTATTTACTATAATATATATATATATATATATATATAATTATTTACTATAATATATATATATATATAATTATTTACTATAATATATATATATATATATATAATTATTTACTATAATATATATATATATATATAATTATTTACTATAATATATATATATATAATTATTTACTATAATATATATATATATATATATATATATATATATATATATATATATATATATATATATATATATATATAATTTGATGTTGCTATTTTCCAAAGGTAGGGTAACCAGTGAAGTATAACGAGGTCCATATAAGAGTGCTGAATACAGAAGTAGAGCAGGTTACATTCGTTTAGAATTCCGTTTTCGAAAATAAGGGTTGTTGCTTAATGAGGTCTCTAGTTAGTAAATACTAGTAGACCGAAACATGCTCATGACTGTGTAGCAAGAAACTACTGCTTATGTAAAGACAAATATATATATAATTATTTACTATAATAATTATTAAATAATCAGTGCAGGGTGTCACGATTAACATCAGTTGATAGATTCAAACCCAGCAACAGAAGCCATCTCTGGCTTCATTAGCAAGGACCTAATCCATTCGGCCACCGTTAACCACGAGAAATACTGTTGAAATTTAAACATTTATTTTTAAATGTTTCTTAACGTCTGTCAGAGTGATCTAATCATTATATGATGATCTGTTCATACAAGCTAAATTGACCGACTTTATTTCAACTAAAAGTGCTCAACGATTATAAACGAGTTTCTTAAAGGGGCTGACATAATTATTTACTATGATAATTATTGAATACAATTTATAATTGTATTCAATAATTATCATTAAACATTAATGTATTTATAATACATTAATGTTTAATCGTTTTGGGAATCATCAGTGCAGGGCGTCATGATTAACATCGGTCGATAGATTCGAACCCAGCGACAGAAGTCATCTCTTACTCCATAAGGAAGGAATATATATATATATATATAGCTTAATGTGTAAGAGGAAAAGAGAATTCAATAAAGCTTCCTCCAACATTATATAATTCCTATTAATCTTTTTTGTCCCTAATGAACCCATGCTACCTAGCACTTTCTCTACTCTTCTGATGAGAAGCATTAGGCTTCGAAATGCCCTGGCATAAAGAGTCCCTTCTATCTCCCAAATTTTGCCTGTATTCCATTATTCAATAAATGATATACTAATATATAGTTTTGTGTCTTCATTTCATACATTTGTTGTCCTATTGTATAAGCTCCAATAATAATTGTTGAGCTTGGCATTATCCGAATAAGTCTCCTTTTGTGGAATTGAACTTTCTCTTTTCCTCTTACACATTAAGCTATATATATATATATATATATATATATATACACACACATATATTCCTTCCTTATGAAGTCAGAGATGACTTCTGTGGCTGGGTACGAATCTATCGACCGGTGTTAATCATGACCCCAATTTGACCCCTTAGTATTTATTGTTTTGGGCTCCTATCAAATTATAAAGTTTGATCCATGTCCAAAGAACCTATATCTAAAATTTCAAGTATTTAGACCCAAAACTGGCGGAGGAGTTTGGTAGAGTTCTCAAAGGTCAAATCGTTGAACTTAACAGCCAAATTTCTGGTCGAAAACCGACCAAAAAGATTTTCCCAAATCTCAATACCCCTTATGTCAAATCTCAAGACTGTAGACCTAAAATTGATAGAGTTATTGTGTATGGAAATGTACACAGACAGACACTTTCATTTTTATAGATATATAGACGAGCATTTCAGCCCGGCGTTGCCCAGGTGTTTAGAGGTGTATGTTGAGCAAAAAAAAAAAAAATGGTCAATTTTTTTAAACTTTGACCCCTATTATGACCCCTTAATATTTATTGTTTTGGACTCAAATCAAGTCATTAAGTTGATCCATGTCCAAGGAACCTATATCTAAAAATTCAAGTGTTTAGACCGAAAATTGTCGGAAGAGTTTGGAAGAGTTCTCAAAGGTCAAATCGTTGAACTTTGACCCTTTAACAGCCAAATTTCTGGCCGAAAACGAATTACAAAGATTTTTCCCAAATCTGAATACCCTGTACATCAAATTTCGAGTCTGTAGACTGAAAATTGACAGTGTTATTGCGTAAGGAAATGTACACGACATGGGGAGATAACTCAGTTTAAAGCGCCGACACTCCCTCCCCATCTTTTCTTCCTAAAAATCGAACCTTTTGCTCAGCATTATAACAAATTGTTTTTTCGCTGGAAAAAAACCCAAAAAACTACTGCATGAAATTAAATGAATCTTTTTATCGGAGGGAGAAATTCATTTCATAACGGATACGTACAATATAAACTTTTTTCGATATTTTTATTTTTTAATGTCTTGATTAAACTGTACAAGTACCGTTTTTTTTAATGCAAAAAAATTAAGAAAAAACGAAAATTGTAATTTAAGATAGAAAAAATATTAATGTCTTTAAACATAAAAAAAAAATGCGACAATAGTTTCAGAGGAATTGTAATTTTTTAACACTTTTCTTTTTCTAATGTTAAAGAACTTAACATTTTTATCAATATATTATAATCTTAATTACAATTTTAAAAAGAGTAATCGCAGTTTTCTTAATTAAAAAGTATAATTCTTCTCCCCACCTTTTTTTTCTTTGCAAAAGCGCTCTAATTTATTTATTTATTTTATGGACTTCCATTTTATGGTTCAAGGGGAATAACTCTGGACACTTTTATTTTAAATAAATCGCTACTTTTTATTGAGTTGGAATCGAAAAAAATGAAATTGAAAAACAAAACAAAAAATGATAAGTATAAACATTTTTACTGGATTATTTCGTGGATTTTGGGGTTTTGTATTACTTATTCTACAGTATTACATAATTTTGTATACTTTAAGAAATAAGATCTTAATGAGAAAGATATTTTGATAAATTTATTGTGAAAGAATGACTTCTTTCCTAAAAGAAATTTTACTTTTTTTCTTTTTTTTCTTAGGCAATTACGTATAAGCAATTACGTATAAGCAATTACGTATAAACAATTACGTATAAGCAATTACGTATAAACAATTATGTATAAGCAATTACGTATAAACAATTACGTATAAGCAATTACGTATAAGCAATTACGTATAAACAATTACATATAAACAATTACGTATAAGCAATTACATATAAACAATTACATATAAACAATTACATATAAACAATTACATATAAACAATTACATATAAACAATTACATATAAACAATTACATATAAACAATTACATATAAACAATTACATATAAACAATTACGTATAAGCAATTACATATAAACAATTACATATAAACAATTACATATAAACAATTACATATAAACAATTACATATAAGCAATTACGTATAAGCAATTACGTATAAACAATTACATATAAACAATTACATATAAACAATTACATATAAACAATTACATATAAACAATTACATATAAACAATTACATATAAACAATTACATATAAACAATTACGTATAAGCAATTACGTATAAACAATTACGTATAAACAATTACGTATAAGCAATTACGTATAAGCAATTACGTATAAACAATTACGTATAAGCAATTACGTAGAAGCAATTACGTATAAACAATTACATATAAGCAATTACGTATAAACAATTACGTATAAGCAATTACGTATAAGCAATTACGTATAAACAATTACATATAAACAATTACATATAAACAATTACATATAAACAATTACGTATAAACAATTACATATAAACAATTACGTATAAACAATTACATATAAACAATTACATATAAACAATTAAATATAAACAATTACGTATAAACAATTATGTATAAACAATTACATATAAACAATTACATATAAACAATTACGTATAAACAATTACGTATAAACAATTACGTATAAACAATTACATATAAACAATTACATATAAACAATTACGTATAAACAATTACATATAAACAATTACATATAAACAATTACGTATAAACAATTACATATAAACAATTACATATAAACAATTATGTATAAACAATTACGTATAAACAATTACGTATAAACAATTACGTATAAGCAATTACGTATAAACAATTACGTATAAGCAATTACGTATAAACACCCTGAGAACCTTGGTGAAACAAAAAAGGAAAAAATTATTCTTCAATTTAAAGGAGGAAGCAGTTTTGTATATAAATTTAGCATAAAATACCGGCTTCCCTTTCCCTCCCTCCCTCCCTCCCTCCCTCCCTCCCTCTCTCTCTCTCTCTCTCTCTCTCTCCCCCTCTCTCACTCTCACTCTCTCTCTGTTTTTGCTCTTTTACACCTGGAATTGCTGCTTTTGAATGGACATTAAGAACACTCTCCTTCTGACATTTTTTAACATGTCTTTTACTTGTTGCCCATAATAAATTCGCACGGTTTGTAAGTTACGCAGTTAGTGATCATTATTTCTTTATTTATCGTTCATTTATAAATGTTGCATTTTCGACGATACCGACAACATTCAACTGTTCCACTGCAAATGGTGAGCCGACGATGTGATATTAATTTGCAACCATTGTGAATACGCGCTACAAATTCTTCGACATTGACATTGTTCTTGGATTTTTATCATAACTGACAGAGCAGATTTCCTTTCGCATTTCAGCCTTACCTGACGAACTGTCGTTTATCCCAAACAAGAACACCTCTTTCCGTCCAATCTGGTATGCTTTCCTGTGTTACATCAAGAATCCGCACAACAATTCCATTAAATGCAGTTTTTGTTAACCTGTTGGAACAGTTTCCTGAGCTCACACAGCCATTTTTTGACACAGAGAATATCAAACATCATGTACGCCACCATATCACAACTCGTGGTATTCCTGTGCACACCAAAGATCGCCGTTTGTTCAAAAACAATTTGGAGCGGGACTGGAGACCTTACAGAGACCACAGTACTCTCCATGCAGCCACTGTCCCGTACAGATATCCAATTCCACATTTGCGTAACTTCTTCGTTATCTGGTTCTAACATTTTTTTTCGCAAATCGATTTGATCCATGCCTACTAAGTACTTGTCACTGAAGAAGATATTTCTAAAACAGCGATCGGTACTCTTGTATGAATTCACATGTATGTCTTTTGGATTGCGTAATGCAGCCCAAGCTTTCCAAAGGTTTATCGATGGAGTACTTTGTGGATTACAGTTCATTTTCACATATATCAACAATATACTGATTGCAAGTTCCTTCCACAAAGAACATTTGGCTAATATGACCGAGGTTTTCCAGTGCTTACAATCCTTCAGATTAAAAATCAATGCTGCAAAGTGCATATTCAGTGTTCATTATCTTGATTTATTTTGACACCGAATCGATAAATCTGGATTTACACCCTTGCTGTCAGAAATTGCAAGCAATCCAAGATTTTCCTGTACCCACCTCTTTGCATCAACTACATCGTTGCATTGAACTCGTGAACTACTACCTTTGCTGTATTCCTAACTGTTTATATCACTCGTCCGAGCTTACTGACTCGCTGCGTGCGTGTACAAAACCTTTGTCTCTCACAGACAGAGCTCTGCCAGCTTTTCACACTTCCAAAATAGCCTTGGCACATTTTATGACACTTTCATCAACTCCAACCTAACAGCTAAGCTTCTTCTTTCAACCGACGCTTCTGATGTTGCTGTTGGACTTTGTTTCTAGTCAAATGCGACCACTGTCTTTCTTTTTCGTTAAGCTGAACATTTCCCAGCATAAATACAGAATTCGAATTACTCGCTATGTATTTAGCAATAAAACATTCCTGTTTCATGTGGCAAGGGAGATAATTCACTATTTTCATCGACCTCAAATCTTTGATTGCTTCCCTTACATCATCTTTTTTAATGAAACATACTCTGAGAAAATTACGTCGGATGGATTTTGTTACGCAATGTTCTGCGGATATTTACTTGGTGATTTAAATTTTGTAGCTGATACACTCTCCCGTTTTTGTCATCTCAAAAGCTTGAATCAACCACTGGACTATGATTACATTGTCCTGAAACAGAAGAGTGATACTGATACATCACTGTCCGACTTGAAATTTCGTGAAAAATATTGAATAATTCCACCCCGTCTTTCCAAGCTTATAACTCCTCGAAAAATGTAATTCAAGCCCTAATTTATTTTTCAATTAAAGGAGAAAGGACTAAAGTTTCATTTAAAAAAATAATAATAAAAAATAAAAACGTGTTTTTTTTTTTTAAAGGTTTTAAACTTCGGACTTTACAGGTAAATTTCTAAAAAACACTAATTTTTTTTTCAATGAAAGGAGCAAGGACCAAGGTTTCATTAAAAAAAATACAAAAACAAACAACGTGTTTTTTTTTTAAATGGTTTTAAACTTCGGACTTTACAGGTAAATTTCTAAAAAACACCACTTTTTTTGTTTTAAATTTGAATATATTATTTATTGATCTTTTATCTTCAATTTGTGATATATAAAACTTTGGTGAGTAAATTAATCATTTACTTTTTAATAGAAACTTGAAAATGGGAGGGGATTAAAAAAAATAAAAACAGTTTGTCTAAAATATTATATTCGGTTTATTGGAAAGAGCATAAAATTTCACATTGACCCAGAAAATATCGTAAAAATTGAATCAATAGAAAAATTTTGATAGATTTTTAAAGTTTAAAAATTGAAAAATATTGAGTTCGTAAAATTCAATTAATTTCATTACTGTTTAAAAAAAATATATATTTCTATTACTTTTAAAACAACTTTATTAGTTTATTTTGGAAGTATAATCCATAAAGAAAATAAACAACCCACTTTTAAAAGAGAAATTACGAGTTTCTTATATTTTATTCGCAGTTTCGTGTTAGGGGTGTCAAAAATTCCTACAAAAATTCTGATACACCTACTGTTGCGATATGTCTGTTGCACATCCGAGATCTTACTTCCATCTTTCATGCCAGAAGAGGATTTTCTTGTATTTTCACAATTTGATGGACCCTGGAAAATGCGCAACAGTTAAATTGAGAACGGCTCATTCTTTTGGGCTTAATATGAATACGGACGTACACCGATGGAGCTAGACATGTATTTCCTGTCAGACTACCAAAATATATCGTCACACTAAATCTAGCCCTCGAATTTCCCCCAGTTCTGATGCTCGTTTCTCACATATTCACCAGGACATGGTAGGTCCTCTACCCGCTTCTGCTGGTCATCACTACATCCTCATTATTGTAGATTGTTTCCCTTGTTGGCCAGTGGCCGTCCCCTTGCAGAACATTTCCTCAAAATCTGTAGCCCGTTCATTCATAGAGAATAGGATCTTTATTTTCGGAGTTCCTACTATTGTCACTAATGACAGTCACAATTTTCCTCATATACTTTCAGGAACCTTTGTCAATCTTTTGGAATTTTGCATATAGCGACTACCACCTACCACTCTTCTTGCAAATAGCTTGGTGGAACACTTTCAGCGCCAGCTTAAGGCCACCCCAACCTCACAACCAGAACCACATAGGTGGAGTGAACATTTACCACTTGTTCTTTTAGGATTTCAGTCGATTATTAAAGAAGACCTGAATGCTACCTCATGTTTGAAACTTCTCTTAGCCTGCCTGGTGAATTTTTCACTGAGAACCGGTCCGTATTCACTGACACCTCTGGTTATGCAGCCCATCTTAGACTCGCTATTTCGTTTGTAATGTATGCCCCACTTCGCTCTGCTATTTCGAACCTTATTATCAACCTAACCTTCAGAATGCAAAGTTCGTTTTCATCCGCATTGACTCGATACGCAAATCTCTTAAACCCTTTTATGAGAGAACATACTTAGTATTGGAATAAATACTTCATTATCGACCACAATGGCAAGTGAGACACTGTCGCAATAAGCCATGTCAAACTAGCTTTTCTCAAAAACCCATCGGATTCGACACCTACTACAATCAGTTTTTCTGATCCAGAACCCGTCATTGTGTCTACTCACGACTTTGCAACCACCCCTGTACCTGCGACCCACATGACTTGTAGTGGTCATCATGTAACTTTTCCATGCAAGTATGCAGACTTTGACATGCCCTGAATTTTCTTTGTTTGTATATTCCTTCTTCTTTTTTTTTTTTTTTTTACACAGTGATCACCACTTATCAAGGCCCGGAAGCCACTCAGGGATAAGGGTTATTGCAAGTACATTACGTTAGTGTGGAGATTTGCTGAAGTGTTTACTTAAGGGGGCGGTTCATTAGGAATTTGTTAACGTTGGACTTGAACACATCCAAGTTGTAGTCCAGAGGGAAGCAGGCAGACGGAACAGAGTTCCACAGGCATGCAGTTCTAAGAAAGAAGCTTTGTTCATGGAATCCGCGTTTTGATTTAGGCACAGATATAGAGTGGGGGAAATTTTTCACAGTGGATTCAGCTAGACGGGTGTTTTTCGTGAAAGATTGGCGAGGGGGGACCAGAGATTGGAGATCAGACAAGCACCTGCCATGGAAATAACGATAAAACAAGGATAGGCTCGCAACGTCTCTTCTGTGGGAGAGAGGTTGCAGGGTAGAGAAAAGGGCATCCCCCACTAAGCCACGAAGTCTATTTTCCACAAACATTTTCTAGCCTCCAGCTAACTGGGAGGGAAGTATTTATAGAGACATGTTGTCAAACTACTACCCAGCCCTATTTCACACACACACACACACACACACACACACACACACACACACACACACAATACAAAATACTTTCAGTTTGAGATATATATTGTTATTGACCCTTATTTCCAGCAGTTGCATGTTTCAGCCATAAGTGGCGATATCAACTTCCTTTCACCTCTTATACCCGGGACGAAGACACTCTTGCTTATTTTCTTTTAAGCATGTCTTGTTCTCATAATAAATTCACACGGTTTGTAAGTTACAAAGTTAGTGAATGTTATTTATTTATAAATGTTACTTTTTCAACGTGATAGACAACATTCAACGACGTCCACTACATGTCCCAACTGAAAACCAAAAACGTGATTCCGTCCTAGTAGTGCACAAGTGCCGATTTTTCTTTATTTTTGTTCTTATTTTTGTTTTTATGTTTGTTTTATACCTGGGACCTTGTCCTGAACAGATATGTTAAGAACACACTCTTCCTGACTTTCTTGTAAGCATGTCTTGTATGTGTTGCCTATAATAAATTCACACGGTTTGTAAGTTACTTAAGCTAGTGAGCACAAGTATCGGTTTTTCTTTATTTTTTGTTTTAACTATAGCATGGATTCTGAACAAGAACCGGTTTCTAACTATAGTGGATATTTTTTCTTTTAATATTTCTTATTTTTATGGCAGATGATCTATTAACCATTTTTTTTAATAGAGGAATATATATTTAGGATTAATTGCCAATTTCTGCTCATCTTTCAATAAATTGTATAGAATAGGAGACACACGAAATAGAGTTTCATTCTATATTAATAAACAACTTTATTTATCATACAAGAGAGCAACAGGAAGCGTTCTTGTTTGTAAGGATAGTATGAATATTATACTGGCTTGTTGACAGATAGAATAGTTCAGTTTACACGTGTTTGTCAGAATAAAGAATTAGACAGTTCTGCTACGTAGATAAGCTAAGCTGGTTAATGCAGAAAGAAAGGGAAAGGTATTCAGTGTGCGTCTAGTCTATATATCGACATGAGTAGTCCTGTAGCTTGTAAAAAAAGTTTGTGCATTTATCACGTGTTGTGGACAAAGGATTAAAGAGTCCTGTGACGTAGATTAGATATCTGACAACCTATAGAAAAAGAGAGAAAAATGTTCAGTGTATACGTGTCATAGGAACAGCCGTCCAATAGTAGAGACGGGGCAAAGGGTTAGTATCTCGTGGTAGGAAAGAGTATGTGTGTGAAGCACACGTGGAAGCAAGTTTTGACGATAGCCATGTTGGCTTGTGGTACTCATATTGGCCTGGGACCAAAACCCCCAAGTAGTGTTTGCTGCCAGCCAGCAGGGAGAAAAAGAGGAAGAGCGTTGCTGATTTCAGGTTTTATATACTCCGTCACATGACTGGGAGCTGGCTTGTGATTGGGTAAGCCAAGAAGAAAATGGATTTCAAATCTCGAGCCACGAGAATTAACTCCTGCTTCCGTGCTTGTTGCAAGTTCGTCTGCTACAATTGCAAACAAAAGGGAAAATATTTCAAATTTGATCTTAATTTTGTTAGATAATTGTATTCTGATACAGTAACTGGTTTCGTATTACTCAGAACTCAAATTATCTCTGATGGATTGAGTTCACATATTGTTTTTGTTTTTTTTCTAGACGTTGCTAGTCTTTTTCTACTCTATCATTACTTTCATGGTAGGTGCTCGCCTGAGCCCCAATCTCTGGCCTCACCCAAGTAAAACATTCACAGCAAAAACTCGTCTAGCTAAAACTAAACAGAACTTCCATGAGTAGTTTCTTTCCTAAAACTGTCTGGCTATGAACCACAATATCATGAGGCTGCTTATCAGTTGACTAAGGTATAGTCATTTTCAAGTCCAACATTAACAAATTCTTGTTGAGCCGTTCATGAAGTAATCAATTTCTGCAGAAATGTGTTGCATTGTGTCAAGTTCCACAATTACATCACATCAACAATTCTGCGGTTTTTATAAAAAAAAAAACTTTCATATCTTACTATCATGCCCCTGGGCCACATCCCTGAGTGGCTTGTGGCCCACTGTTCATCACATCTGGAACAAAAGCTTCCTCAAGGCATAGCAACAGATGAAAGTCTTATTTTTTTCTGGACAAATGGGTTTATTCAGTCACAATCATTTTTCATGATCAAAGTCGCGTCATCGTCTTTTATACTTAGGAGAGTTGGGGGGGGGGTCTTAATTTTGCTATGGTATCAGCCGCCATTTAATTCTATCTCATCGCCTCCATGAGAACTCTGTCGATTCATCTTAGCAGAGAATCACAGACTCTTTCTGATCTACTCCCTCTGACTCCACCAAATCAGACTCTCCGCTAACTTGTATGAATCTTCCTCCAAAATCACATTCCATGAATTGTTCTACGACGTGGCAATGCACGACATCACATCATGTCAGCAACTGCTATCTCTTTAATATTGTTATGACACTTTTCATAAAAAAAACAATCTTCCTGTGCTAATAATTTCTAAGTTTTAATTATTTTAAATAATTTCTAATGTGAAAACAGAGTTTCAATTCCTAATTCTATATATTGCTCTGGGCCACAGCCACCAGTTTGTCTACATTTGGCCTATTATACAATAAGGTGTTTTTCTCACTATCCACTCTTGTTCTCGAATTGCCTTTGGTTTTGATGAACAGTGATTGGTTAATAAAAAGTATTTAAGGTGGAATTTACCTGCATGCTATTGTTCATAAGAATAATTATGTTGACGACCCTGATGTTTGGAACATGCACATGCAGACTGTGGAAGGCATGTGTAGCCATAACAAACGAAAAGTCAGAAATATGTCTGGTCTTGAAAGTCATCTGATTGAGTTCGTGTAGAGGAAACAACAGACGAATCATTTTTCTGCTTGTTATTATTTGTTTCCACACAAAAGCAAGGCTAGAGACAAGGTTGGTTTTAAATGTGGAAAAAATCCACCCCCATCAAAAAGGAGCACACTGGATTCGGATGAAAATTAAAATTACTAGTCTAGACCAAAGACAGAAAAAAAAATGAAGTATTGTATCAGAACAGATACTACACTTTGCTCCAACCCAAATGATTTAGAACCCAATTTTTAATAACTGCCTATACCTTTTATTAGCAAAATTAAAAGAACAAACAAAATAATTAGTAAATAAGAGATAATCTGATGATTTTCTTGCTTAAGTGCTTGGATTAACAAAGACTTTAATCTCAAACGGAACAATGTTCTTTATTTAATAAGCTTACCAATGAATCCCGTCAGGTTTATTTATTGTAATTAGCGACAAATATTTTTTTTTTCAGTTAATGGCAAAAAAATTCAAAGTAATTTTCATTGATCATTTATTTATTTTTATTTATTTATACATTTTTATATATTTATTTATTTATAAATTTTTATTTATTTATTTATACATTTATTTATTTATTTATTTATACATTTTATATATTTATTTATTTATAAATTTTTATTTATTTATTTATACATTTTTATTTATTTATACATTTTTATATATTTATTTATACATTTTTATTTATTTATTTATACATTTATTTATTTATACATTTTTATTTATTTATTTATACATTTTTATATATTTATTTATTTATACATTTTTATTTATTTATTTATACATTTTTATATATTTATTTATACATCTTTATTTATTTATTTATACATTTTTATATATTTATTTATTTATACATTTTTACATTTTTATATATTTATTTATACATTTTTATATATTTATTTATACATTTTTTTATTTATTCATACATTTTTATTTATTTATTTATACATTTTTATTTATTTATTTATACATTTTTATTTATTTATTTATGCATTTTTATTTATTTATTTATACATTTTTTATTTATACATTTTTTATTTATACATTTTTATATATTTATTTATACATTTTTATTTATTTATTTATACATTTTTATTTATTTATTTATACATTTATTTATTTATTTATACATTTTTTTATTTATACATTTTTTTATTTATTTATTTATTTGCTGACTGTTATCCTCATCTTCACAGTTGTTTCACCATGTTTCGACCAACTCATCCTCTGGCCTTCTTCAGGTGGTTAACTGCAACTGGACAGGAATGCTGAGTCTTGTAACTATATTCTCAGTAATAACTGCCTTCCATAGTTGTTGTTGTATCATCACGTTTTGGCCAAGTAAGCCTCTGGCCGGCTTTGAGTAGGATTGAAACCACTATCTTCAGACAATGCTTACCTGGAACTGTTGAGATTCAATGCTTCTGTTCACTGCACCACAGTCCCCGAAGAGCGATCAATGTTGGATTTTTTAGTCTTATAAATTCAAGTTTTTGTTATGATCTGGTCTGCTATCGTCGGCTTCTTACAGAATGGTATTATATATTTTTATTGAATATTAACTATACAAATTACAAAGCTCAAAGGATTCCAATAAAAATAACTAATATTGATTGTTTTAGTTTTTTTTTTTTTTTGTGTTTTTGTTATTTTTCTTTAAAATATAACCCTGTTGTGGGAGTATTGCTGGCGATTTGTTTAACAACAAGCCGAGCATGTGGGGTCCTTACCATGAGTGAAAAATTTACTTTCACCATGATTAATGTTTGTGCAATTTTTTTTTAATATTCAAGGAGTGGTTATTGAGAAAAGTATGAACAAATAAACTGACAAATGATTTGGGAGTAATTTTACCCCTATAATTCCCTGTGGGAGGTGGGTGGCAACTGAGTTATCTTGGAGAATCCGTTATGACAAAAATTTACAATCACCATGACTAATGTTTATACAAAATTAAAAAAAATAATTTAAGACGTGGTTATTGAGAAAAGTACAAACAAATGAACGAGAGTGAATTACTAGGTCCAATCCCTCGTTTGTTAGGAGACCAAAAAAAAAGAAGAGATGCTGCAAAAAAGGACAGACGCGCAGGTGAACAACAGTGTAAAAATAAAAAGCCGTTTATTGCATTGAGGAGGTCAAAAATATCCAAACAGGTTTAAAAAGCAAGAGGATATCATTGGAATCCAGAAAGGCGGGATGGCATCACAAAGTGATGGATATGGACGTCCTGATGTATAGAGATAGGTCTGATTCATGTAAACATTGCCGAGAGCTGGAACAACAGGAGGATGTTATAGAGTGTAGGAGATGCATGAATCTGTGGGCGTGGTTTGCATCAACACCTGAACTTGTTTTGGAGTGATGGATGTACACTATGGAATATATAATACCACAAGATCTGATGTCTCTGAGAGTCCAGGTACCCATGGCCAAATCAAAGATGTTTGACATTTTAGTTTTTATCCATAGCCGTTCTGAACTCTCTTTTCTTTTTTTTTTAACAATGTGTGTGTGGGTGTATATATATATATATATATATATATATATATATATATATATATATATATAAATGTAACTCTTGGTTCGTTCGTAACTAATAGTCTAAATAACTAAATAAATGATTGCTTCGACATTTTGGTATAATATGTTTATTGTACCCATGCGTGTTTTTATATATATATATATCTCTTTTTAATTATAACATTATACTTAATTTTTCTATAATAAATAGGTGGTTTTCTTTGTACCGATAGGCCATTTTTTTTTATTTATGGACAATTATTTATCACCGCTTGCGTCACGTAACCAGTGTTTCTAATTTAGCAGTTTCCTCGCTAGATCTGGAGATTTCGTTTGCAATCTAGCGGGGAATTCTAGAAAATCTGGAGATATTTTGCACACACCTGCAATTTTAGATTAAAAAATAAAGAAAAGCGCTTAAAAATACTTAAAAATATAAAATAAACTCATTCATGTAAGTAAAAAAAGTAGCATTTATTGCCTTTTGTAACAATTATTCATTGATTATTTGTTTTGTTTTTCACCTTTTTTTTCGGCTAACCATTCTTAAATCTCGCTATAAAATCGATTTTTCCAAGTACATTTTTTTTTGGGGGGGGGGGCATTCCAACCTCCGTAGTTTAGTTTAAAATACGATCTAAGCAACCCCCCTTAGTCAAAAATTCTAAAAAGCAAGAAACAACAAAAAAAAACAAAAAAAAACAGTAGAATTTAATTATCTACCAACCTAAATACTTTTAACATGCTAAAACAAAGATTTTTTTTTATTTTTCTAATTTCCAAATATGTTGTTCAAAGTGGATTTCACACACTGAATAAATAAAATAATAATAATAAACAAATGTCCGCTTATCGCTTAAGGAGTAAGGAGGCTTAAATGACTAGCTGTATCAGAATTTTTGTAGGAATTTTTGACACCCCTAACACGAAACTGCGAATAAAATATAAAAAACTCGTAATTTCTTTTTTAAAAGTGGGTTGTTTATTTTCTTTATGGATTATACTTCCAAAAATAAACTATTAAAGTTGTATAAAAGTAATAGAAATATCATTTTTTTTATTTTTTAAAAAACAGTAATGAAATTAATTGAATTTTACGAGCTCAGTATTTTCAATTTTTAAACTTTAAAAATCTATCACAATTTTTCTATTGATTCAATTTTTACGAGATTTTCAGGGTCAATGTGAAATTTTATGCTCTTTCCAATAAACCGAATATAATATTTCAGACAAACGTTTTTTTTTTTAATTCAAGCCCCCCCCATTTTCAAATGTCTATTAAAAAGTAAATGATTAATTTACTCACCAAAGTTTTATATATCACAAATTGAAGATAAAAGATCAATAAATAATATATTCAAATTTAAAAAAAAGTAGTGTTTTTTAGAAATTTACCTGTAAAGTCCCAAGTTTAAAACCTTTTTTTTTTTTTAAACACGTTGTTTTTTTTTTTTTGTTTTTTTTTAATGAAACCTTGGTCCTTGCTCCTTTAATTGAAAAAAAAAATTAGGGGTTGAATTATATTTTTCGAGTAGTTATAATATGGAAAGACAGGGGGCCGAATTAATTCATGCCTCCCATTTTGAAATGTCTATTAAAAAGTAAATAATTAATTTACTCACCAAAATGTTATACATCACAAATTGAAGATAAAAGATCAATAAATAATATATTCAAATTTAAAACAAAAAAAAAGTAGTTTTTTTTAGAAATTTACCTGTAAAGTCCCAAGTTTAAAACCTTTTTTTTTTTTAAACACGTTGTTTGGTTTTGTTTTCTTTGTTTGTTTTTTTTTAAATGAAACCTTGGTCCTTACTCCTTTAATAAAAAAATTAGGGCTTGAATTACATTTTTCGAGGAGTTATAAGCTTGGAAAACGGGGTGGAATTATTCAATATTTTTCACGAAATTTCTGACACACCTAACAAATGACTTATCTACTACTAACCCTAAGTTCGAGTTGCACTCACAAATTTAGAGTTAGTGATAGTCATAGATTTTTTATACAATTTTCCAAGAGTGAAGTCCCTAATGGTTAAACGACATGAAACCAGTTAATTGTTGGAAAGACAACTTTTAATAAAAGAAATGAAATAAAAATAACTTAAACACAGTTTCAGCACGTATAAAAGATACTTGGATTTTACTGCATTTGGTATCAGGTATTTTTGTTATTGTTTACAATTTCTCGAATATTAATTATTTTACACAAATGATTGTGTTGTTCCTACTTACTTGCCCCCCCCCCAAGAGCCGTCATTCATGATTTTACTTACTTTTACTAATTTTTAGACGTTTATTTTATTTAATTGTCAGCATGAACCAACTTTTTAAGATGCAGCATATGCTAACACTTCAGCAAAGTTTACTGTATTTATTTTTTAGCAAACATTAATAACAGAAAGTTTTCCACTTTATTTATCCTTTTGCATAATTAATGATGGAAGTATGTTTTCTGTTTTTCTTACCATCTGTTGAAAAAAAATAATTTGTACAGTCTCTTGAAAAAAAACAAACTTTTCTCTACTTTCACCTAACTATTTACAATTTTCATATAAAGCATTCATCTGTTCTTTTTATAATAAAAATTCCGTTTTCAAAAAGAAACGTTTACTGCCAAATTTCTTTTAAAAAGAAAAGTGCAAGTTTTCCTGAAAAAAAACAAAAAAAAACTTTCACCTAAGATTTTATGGTAAAAAATTAATTTTTTGAGGGAAAAAAAACAACTTTTATTGATAAAAAAAATTGCAAAAAATAATAAAAGTAAATAAACGAACAAAATGCAATTTTTCTTGAGGAATATGTTCCATTTTAACAAACTGAGCCACAGCAACGCGTGGCCGGGTACAGCTTATATATATATATATATATATATATATATATATATATATATATATATATATATATATATATATAGTGCAAAATTTTGTTGAAAATTCAAAGACTCACGTTTTCTTTTTTTTTATAACATTTGTTTATTTCCTGAATTTTTTTCCATTACAGCTGTTTCGTTAGTGGGAAGGCAATTTTACGATTTATGTGCCCATAAAATATCCTGTCCCCACCAACTTCTTCAGATGTTTTTCCATTAGATTTTTACAACAAAAGGTATATTTTTAACATGCTGAACATCGTATTCGGGTAACAAGACTTCCAAAGCCATGCTATCTCACTTCCGCCATCTTTATATATATATATATATATATATATATATATACAAACACACACACACACTAGAAGGTAGATCCAATGTTGCCCAGGATTGAATGATGATCAACGAATGTTTCACACTCTTATATTTTTATTGTCGGTGAAATCGATTTGATTAAAAAATTCATACAAACATTATTAGCTACATATGTGCATACATGTTTCTGCTTAAGCTATTTTAAAGAACCAGTGTCCTCATGTATGGCACATTACGTTGACCCACCGGTTCTCAGCAGATCACCGAAATTAAGCAACGTTAAGCCTGACCAGTACCAGATAGGTGACCATTTGGGAAAGCTAAGTGCTATATGTACCTTCTGGGAAGGTTGGGCGTGGGGCCAGCACCCTCACTCTGTAAAAAGAACTCCTCGCTACAAAAGCATCTACAAAGTTGTGGATGGCCTCTGCACCTCCAGGCTATGGATGGATGGTTATTCAGACATGTGTTTCATTGTGTCTATCATGCATCAGTATGGCTAGGCCTTTGAAATTTGAAACTCAGACCCCACTGACTGACATCCAGCGATCTATCAATTGAGCTAAGAACCTCCTAGTGGCAGTAAGAGAAATCGTATCACATTTTTTTTAATGTATTTATGATGAGCATAATTGAAAAAGTATTCATTTTTTTTTTTGTTTTTGTACAGAATATTGCCTAAGTAGTACGTGGAAATCTTTATTTCCTTCACCAGAAGGCTCTACCCATGGTGAGCGCGCACACACACACACACACACACACACACACACACACACACACTAGTGATGGGACGACCCCAATATTCTTCCTGATTCTGATACATTATCTGTTCTAAATTCTCGATTCCAATACAATCACCGATTCTGATTCATTTTACATTTCTAAATATACAGCTTTGTTTTTTTTGTTTTGCGGGGAAGGGGTTGAATTATTAAAAAAAAATATGTAACGTGCTTATATCTTTGCAAACGTAAAAATACATGTGTGGGGTGATCTATAGATTTCAGTTTTACTATTATTTAAAAAAATCAATAAATTTTTAGTATTTCGTCCTTAATACAAACTAGCCTGGGTGCCCGGTGTTGCCCGGTGTTGCCCAGGTGTTTAGAGGTGTGCGTTGAGATAAAAAAAGAAGTGGTAGTAGGCAGGCAGGCAGGCTTGAACCTACGATGCGAAGGCAGAAAAGAAAGTGGAGGTGTGTGTAAGGGTGTTGGTTGAGCAAAAAAAAAAAAGTGGTAGTAGGCAGGCAGGTTCGGACCCATACCGTGAAGGCGGAAAAGAAAGTGAAAAAAAACAAAAAAAAACATGACACGTTAGCCGTTGCGTCCATCGCCAAACCAGAAGTGACATAGGTTTAAAAAAAAAGGCTAGACAATCAAAAAGAATGGATGACTTTCGAAAATATCGACAAAAAAAGCGCCCCCTCCCTGTAGAAAAGTGCCCAATTGAGGGTGAAGGAATTAATGTTTTTGGCCAATATTTCAACATTTGTTGTCCAAAACGATACTGATCTCATAAAAATCTGTTGCATCTGTCAAAAGTTTATCTACAGACATACATACATACATGCATACATACATGCATACATACATGCATACATACATGCATACATACATACATATATTCATACATTCATTTAAACAGACAGGTAAGATTCATATTATAGATGATGGAAAATTAAATTTTAAACAAAAATCAAAAACGTAATTAAAAGAATTGTCTTTGAAATGGGAAAATAGGTACAAGTTTTTTCAATTCCAATACCCCACAAAAATTCTGATTTTTAAAAATTCCCAATTCCAATTAATCGGCCCAACGCATGAACAAATATATAAACAATAAGATGCTAAATTCCAATGACACCTTTTTTATTCATTTTTCAAAAATAAAACAGCACATAATGCATCTTGCACATATTCAGGCAGACATTGTTAAAGACAACAGAAAGCTTCTTTTTGGTGAAACCTTTTTTTTTATTTTTTCAATTTTTCATAGTATCTTTTTTGTATATACACCAAACATATGGATGTATGGTCCATGCATTTTTTCTTCGCAAAGTGGCCATGGTTTGAACTTTTTGTGAAATTATCTTCCCATCATCAGAAATGTGTGTTAGTCTCAGAAAGGAATTATGGGAAGATTTATTTAAATAGTAGTAAATAAGGTGCAAGCGAGGTTCATTGGGACTGTTGTTTTTAACAATGCCTGCCTGAATGAAAAAATGCTGCCTAAATACACACAATCTTGTACATATATGAACATCAGGAATGTGTGTGTGCATATATATATATATATATATATATATATATATATATATATATTCATTCCTGACTGTTCATATATGTACAAAAACTATATGAATATTTTGAATTTTGAAAAATGAATAAAAAAATTGTCATTGGAATCCTATTGTTAATACTAGCAGGCCACACAGCATTGCCCGGTCATAAAATATGTTTAAATATATTTTATTTCATCCAGATTACGTATTGTACCTAATACATAGTAGTGATATCAAAAGTTAAAAAAAAAAAAAAAAAAATATGACTTGCGTGTCATCAGCTAGAATCGAAACCAAAACATACACCTCTCCAGTCTCATTCCTTAACTTCTGAGCTACGCCAATACACATAAATAGTTAAAGAAAATAATGCGAATTTTAACCTATAAATGTGGTTTGTACATGTAAACAGGTTTAGTCAACTACTCCTGCTAAGGTCAACCGTTTTGTTTTCAATTTTACCCTTTAGCAGCAATTTCTGCTGGCTAAAAACCAAATCGAAAGTGTACTGCAGGCCAAATATTCTATATATCAAATTTTAACCCTGTAGACCACATATTCAGAGATGAGCTTGGTAGAGACTTCTCGCACACACTCCAACAAGGTTACTTATATATATTTCCGAGTACTGGAACATTTTCATCTTAAATTCTATACAATTATACAGAATGTAGAAACTATTCATCAATTGAATTCAGTATAATAATGAAATGAAACAAATAATCTAATAAGAAACCATAAAAATAAATGATTAATAAACACTCGTTTTTCAAAGCAATATGCAAATTAGTTAACCTTCATGTAGTCGTTTACATATTTATGACTGAGTATATTAAGAAGTTTTAATAATTTTTAAATAAAAAAAGGCGGTTAATATCATTGTCAGAGTGAGAAAAAAATCAACTCTATACCCATACATACATACATACATTATATTTATATTTATATAGATATATATTCTCTGCTGTCAAAAATTAACACTATTCAGCTTTTACATTGAAAGTTTGGACTATCTAGAAAATATATAAAACATACACACAATGATTGTATTATTGTAGTTTCCTAGATGTAAATCCCCTGACCTCGGGTGTTTATCAAAGTGTTCAATGACAAACAGAGCGTAATTATAGTATGTTTATTTATTTATACAAACATTATTAGCTACATAGTGTCCTCACACTAGATTTTTTTACAATGAAACCAGATTTTAACACTTTGACTTCAGTTATGATCTAGATGATTAAAAAATATTTATTGTTAATTTTAGTTATTTTAAAGTTTTAATGATACTATGATTGCCTTCAAAATGGAAAAAATATGAAGTTCAATAGTTAAACAACCACTGAGAATTTTTGCATTTCATAAACTTTACGTGATTATCGATGGTGCATGAAAAAAGTGTTTATGACAACAAACGAAATCCTCCACTTTCTGAGACAGATGGCAGCATACTGAATGTAAGCAATGGACAATTGTAATCTGGAGGAATCTGGAACCTACTCAGATGTTGAACTAATACGTACAAGGCGTGTTTGAATCAATTCCCACTTTTTTTTTTTTTTTTTTTTTTTTTATCAAGGCTCAGAGGTATTTATTTATGGCTGAACAAATTAGTTCAACCAGGTCATTAAAGAGTTAAATAGTATTTTTTTTTATGCAAAACTGCACTATTATTTGAAAAGAAATTGAAAATCATAAAGAAAAAGAAACAAAACAAAACATATAGAAGTATAGGGATAAGAAGGAGTTGGATAGAGATCTTAAAACCTGGTAGGCAAAGGTATTTGTATAAAATTCCTTTTTCGTTTCTATTTCCTTTTATGAGTTTATCCTGAGATTTTTATCTAGGCCCGTGTTGTGGATATTGGGATGGTCAGAGTCAGTTTGGCCATTTGCAGCAGAAACATGTATGCACATATGTAGCCAATAATGTTTGTATGAATAAACATATATATTTAGAGTAACATATGCATTAACATTTTGTATGTACAGGATTCACTCCTAAACTAATTAACTGACCATTATGAATTTTGGAACCTGTTAGGCATAATGGGTCTAAATCTGGGGTATATTTATATTTAGTTTTATGCAAACGGTAGTGAAAACCCTTCTTGAACATTCAATTATCTTCGATTTTCATGAAATTTTAACCATATCTATTAAACATCAATTAATAAATACTCTTCAATTTTTAGTTTCTTTAGAGTATTTTAAAAAGGTTTGTAGAAGATATCATGGGACACAATCCCTAATTTGAAATTTCAAATTTGCATTGAATTTGATCGATAATCATTAGACACCAATTAAGCAAGATTCCCTAAATTTCATTTTTTTCTTAAGACTTCTTAAGCTTAAGCCTTAAATTTCAGACATTTTCTAGAATCGAAATAATCTAACGGATTTTAATCAAACTTGGAATAAGAATTCTAGATATAAGGTTTAGTATCCTTACATATTGATTTCTTTCATGTAATGGATTTTTATCAAAATTAGAATACAATTTCCATCCAACAAAGCCGCAGACATATATGCAGCAACAGCAGCATCTCGACGTATACAAATCATCGTGTGACGTCACAGCAAAGGAAGAGAAAGGAAATAAACACGGACAGAGATTTAAGACCACGTGGCAGAGGCAGTGACTTGGAAACAAATGTCCGTGTGAGAGGAACTTCGAAAACAAGACGCAATCCGAACTTAACAAACAAGCCGAGCATGCGAGGTCCTTCTCCACAAGTCCCTCGCCAAACTTTCACAAGAAACACTCGTCTAGCTGTAAACACTATCAATAATTTCCCCCACTCTTTATCTGTGCCTAAACCTAAACGTAGATTCCATGAACAAAGCTTCTTTCTTAGAACTGCACGCCTGTGGAATTGTCTTCCGTTTTCCTGCTTTCCGGCTGACTACAATATGGTTGTCTTCAAGTCTAAAGTAAATAAGTTCTTGATGAGCCGTTCCATATAAGTTATCAAATTTACCAAATTTTCATTACTAATGATTACTATATTGACCAATTTCTACTGTACACTCTTTAATCTTTATCCTTGAGTGGCCTCTGGGCCTTGATAATGTGGTGATGCCTTTGTAAAAAAAAAAAAAAAAAAAAAAAAAAGTCAAAATATATACTTTCACCATGACTAATGTTTGTGTAAAATTGCAAAAAACGTCAAGGAGTGGTTATTGAGAAAAGTGCGAACAAACGAACGGGAATGAATTATCAAGTTCAATCCCTCCTTTGTCAGGGAACCAAAAGTAGTCGGATGATTGTGTGCCATGGGGCGAACTGCAGACATAACAGCTGGTTAGAGCTGCGAACTGGGAAACAGGTAATTGGCCCAAGAGACACACAGAGATGTGCCCATATTGTTGCTGACTTGGAAAAAAATATGGGTGTGTGGTTTGATGATAAAACGACCGTTAATAAATGTCTTTTTTATTTAAACTGAAAAAACTAGAGTCAAATTTATTTCCTTTGCATACAATGTGTTGGGTCTGTTAAAACGTAACGATCACATTACATTCCGACATAATGTTTAGTATCATTACATCTCAACTTTAATCTCCGTAAAGTCGTGTAAAACAATAGAATACAAAAATTTGTGATTTACTGTTTTGTTGGATATATAAATATATTGCTTTATTTTATTCAGGATTGCCTTTGTCAAGCAAGAATAAAACAAAATGACTATCATAATCTGCTTACGGTTTGATTGTGATGATGGATGGAAGAAAGGAATGACAAGGAGGAGGTAAGTCAGCAATGCTAGTCTTATTTTGCCACATCAACAAATACGTCAGAGGAAAGAAACATTTGTACAGAATTAAAAGCATATTTTATCGTGAACAAGCTGTCCCTCGCCAGCATTGCCCAGGATACAGGATTTTATTAGTATTATTTAAATTATTCAGACTGCTGTTTTCATCTTGTGCTATTTTCACATTTTGGTTAATGTATCCTCCAACCTTCTTCAGGTGTACCTTGATGAACTCTGGAATCTTTCTGTCAAACTCAGAAATCTGTATGAAATTTCAAACAGAGCTCTTTCATTAATCCATGGGGGTAGCATGCTCTCATTCCATCAATCATGATGTGGTAGAAGTCCTAAATAATTCACAATAATATTTGAACTGTCACTTGCTTGGAGGATTGAACCACCACAAGAGTAACTTTAACAAGTTTCAAAAAAATCTAATGGATGGATCAAAAGTTATGGGGCAAAATGTGTCATTTTTGGCTATTTTGAGGCATTTTTTTACCTCTTTTGAGCCCCTAGGGGTGCAACAGGAATTTTTGTAAAAAGAATTTTTTTTTACTGTGCACATCTATTTAATGAAATATAATTTGTGGCAAAATTTCAGGAAAAACTAATGGACGGTTATCTGGCAATAGTCTAGACTAACGGACGTACGGAAGCCACTAAAAACATAGGTCCCTCTCCGATAAACCGGGAGACCAACAATTGAATTTTAGCAAGTACTCTATCCACTACACAATGGGGTTGATAGAAAAATTTTTAGTTTAAAATGTTGCAAAAATATCACTCAAGATGACAACAGTAGTTTTAAGAATTCAAATAATTAATCCTCATCTCAAAAATTCAAAAACGTAGACATTTTAGTTTTAAATAAGTTTGCACATTTTTAAACTTATACAGAAAAAGAAATAAATTTTAGTTGTAGGCAGCTATTATATTCCTAAATGTAAAATATAATTTATCTCCCCTTATTGAGTTTTATTTTTAGGTGATTATTTAACTGTTTCATAGTAGTACCAGTTATCCGAGCAGGAATAAATAATTTTTAAAATAAATGGTAACAGAGCACATTGTTATATTGCCAAGAACAGGTTACAACAATAACAAATGAAAACTGACTAGTCAGATACAAAGTTTGATTTATCTATGACAAGATTGTAAACTCGGACAACGTCAGGTTGTCTTGCTTGTTGGGTCAGGAAGCAGCCGATGTCTAAGTGGTCCTTTTGACATAGGTAGAGGAGATTTAACTTTTTTTGGGAGGGGGGGGGTGCTGGAAAAAAATTATGAGGATTTTATCTTTGGGGAGAATTGGGTTATCTTAATTAATGGCTTTCCTGGTGCATGTAAAGTGGTGTAGATATTTGTAAATAACAGGTCGAAGAGATTGATAAGAAAAAAGAGGGGGCAGTCTTATTGTTTTTGCTTGATATGGCCATCCATCGACCAGATTATTTGAATAAACAAAGAGAGAGAAAGAGGGAAGGAAAGAGAGAGAGAGGAAGAAAGACAAAATCTCAAATAGAAGGGGGACATAAATTAGAAGTTAGAGATAATAAAAAGTGTCTTTTTCGCCAGTTTGAGTCAGTTTGTTGGGGAGTGTGAGTTTGAGAGTTAAAGATTTGAAATCCTGGACGTCTGACGTGTGTTTGCGTTTGGCAGCCTGGGTGGAAAAGTTAATTTCAACAATTATAATCCTGCACCTAGAAGCAAGTCTGATACCCCAAGTTTGAACAGGTCCCGAGTTCATGTTCTTTAGCTATAACTATTGAACATCTATAATATAAATCTCATCTGTCTGTTTAAATGTTTGTATGTATGTATGTATGTCTGCCTAAAACTTTCAACAGAGGCGACGGATTTTCATGAGATGGGTATAGTTTTGAAGCGCGACAAATATGACAAATATAAAAAAAATATTGGCTAAAAACATTAATTCCTTCACCCTCAACTGGGCACTTTTCTACAGAGAGGGGTTGCTTTTTTTGCCGATAATATCGAAAGTCATCCATTCTTTTTGATTGACTAGCCTTAATTTAAACCTATGTCACTTCCGGTTTGGCGATGGGCGCAACGCTTTTTTTTTTTTTTTTTTTTCACATTCTTTTCCTCCTCCACGGTACAGATTCGAGCCTGCCTGCCTACTACAACTTTTTTTTTTTTTGTGCTCAAAACACACCTCCAAACACCCGGGCAATCAGACTAGTAATAAATATTCTTTGTCTTCAAACTCGTATGTTACACTATACGTGTAACAACTTTGAATAACTTCTGAATAATTATATGTTACTAAAAAGACTGCCTTTGTGATTTTTTTTGTTTTGTCTGCGGTTGTTAAACAAATTCTTCCTCAGATCAATGTATGGAGTATTGTTGTTATATTTGGGCGGGTGCATCTGCTATTAGTCTCTCGTTCCTAGACCAGGTTCAAAAGAGAGTCGCCTACCTGATAGGTCCTGAACTGTCATCTAAGCTTCAGCCTCTGTCCCATCAACGAAATGTTGCATCCCTCTGCCTGTTCTACAAGTATTTTAATGGTGAATGCTCTGACAAACTGCAAGCATTTATACCCCCTCGACGTAAATACCTATGACAAACCCAACAAGCAGCTAAATCCCACCCCTTCACAGTAGAGATCCCTAGGTGTAAGAGAGCCTTCTACTCCAGTAGTTTCTTCCCCAGAACCGCTAGACTTTGGAATTTCCTTCCGGGTCCCTGTTTCTCCAACTGTACTGGCATGCAGAAGTTTAAGTGTAAGGTGAACCAACATCTTGCTGCCCAACTCCCTACATAGTACTCCTGTAATTTATGTCCCTGATAGTAGCTTCCTACCTCAAAGTGGCAATGTGCCTTGTTTGGGGTGAAAATGTAAAAAGAAAAAAAAAATGTTCAAGCTGCAACCAAGGAGAGCGACACACCTGCCTGGGAAAACAGACCTCATTCCCAACGTCCAACAACAGGCGGCCAGCTGAGAGACTCTTGTGGTAGGGTTATCAACCAACCATCATGAGAGCAGAACTGACACATGGACTTAGGGTTATGCACGAGTTGTGTGTTCGAGTAGAAAGGGTTATGCACGAGTTGTGTGTTCGAGTAGAAAAACAATGAGTTCCAGCAACCAGCGAACATCTGGCATAGATATTAGGGTTGTAACCATTCAACAAAGAAAAAATGAAGACAAACTGGACGAAAATGAGAAAAAGCAAAGACGAAAATAAAACACAGATAAAGACGATAGATAGCCACTAGATGAACAAAAGAATTTTAATGTTATGAAAGAACTTAAAAAATGATAAAGACAAGACGAACATTAGACGAAAGATAACCACTAGATGATCAAATCACAAGATGGAGTTATGAAGAAGTCTTCACCAGAAGAGTTTGACAGTTTAGAGGCTCTCAGAAGCTTTTAAAAAGTTTCAAAGACTTTGGAGGCTTGAAATGCTCAGATGAAAAGTTGTTGAATTTATTTGAAAAGTTTTATTGTATTTTTATTTTTAAAAATTTAATCTCAAGTCGTCAGGAGTGGAATTACCTTTAAGGTGCAGCCCAACTCTGCTCCTAGCTATGGGCGATGCCGCTCATGGGGTTATGTATCAACTTAAACATTATTTGGATCTGACTTTGTTAGTGTTAGGTATCAGCAAAAAAAAAAAAAAAAAAAAAAAAATTGTTACTTCCCTTGAACCAAAGAAGGGATTGCGATTGGCCTTGAGAAGAGAGTACTGTCACCATAACAGTTTTAAAGATAGACAAAAACGTATCTCGTAACACATAAATGATAACGCATGCAGCAACTCCTACATTACTATTTAATCTGTAAGTTTGTTAAATAATGTGTTCAAGATTATATTTTATCTATTTATTTTTTTTGAGTGATTATTAAACCAATAAGTTCCACACAAAACTCGACAAAACAAGAGAGCATATGTTTATACTAACCTTGGTATGTTAGGGATATTGTTTCTGGGCATTCAGGATTATGTAGTTGTAGCAACGGTGGCACTGATCAACATTATGGTGTTTATACGGGATCAAATGTTTTGCAGAGGAGTCCAGATCCTTGTGTAAAATTATAAACTTGTGTTTGTGTGTATTCACTGCATGAGTTGTGATTGTCCGTTCACCTGCTTCATCCAAAATTCTGCATTCAACAGTGGCCATCTTGTCAAACTTATGGCCTCTAGCAGATATACCCCCCCCCATCACAGGTCTGCCACTCAAAATCCCACTGAACATGCATGTTCACAAAAATCATGTACGAATTCTTTATTGCTTAAGAAACCATGATTTAATACCTTTTATGACAACCATGTTTCTATGTTTTTTGGCAGTGTGGCACTTTTTACATATCTACCCATTTCCATCAGCCGAACAATACTACCCGCTTCTCTTAAAAAAAAAGGGGAGCAGTAGAACGAAAGAAAGGAGACAATAGTTCATTGACCTGCATCTATTTCACGTTTGTCTTACATACTTACAGCAGGCTCTCTTCTGTTCAGACTATTTTTCTCATTTATAATTTTTGATTCCACTAGAAACATTGGAATTAATATTTTATTAGACGCATGTTTTTATTTTCAAAACACATCTAAGTACCAAATCTTTTAACGGATTAGAAGTTTATTATTTTTCATTTGGGGAAACGCTTAAAAAAGTTGTAATGATGAAGTTTTCCTGTGTTTGAAGGTTGTTAGTATGTGCATTGGTTTTTTTGGGTTTTTTCTCTTTTTTTTTTTTGGTTCCCCCAGCATTGTTGTGTAGAACCTAAGACAATATTACTTTTATGCTGTCTGTATTATTAGCCTGGATACCCAGCATTGCCAGGGTGTTTGGAAGTGTGTGTTGAACAAAAAAAGTGATAGTAGGCAGGCAGGCTCGAACCCGTGCCGCGAAGGATGAAAAGAAGGTGTAAAAAAAAAAAAAAAAAAAAATTTAAATAAATAAAAAGATACAATAATCTAACGTCTTTGCCATTGTGTCCATCACCAAACCGAAAGTGGTAAAGGTTTAAATTAAGGCTAGTAAATCGAAAAGAGGGGATGACTTTTGAAAATATCAGCGAAAAAAAAAGCGACCCCTCCTTGTAGAAAACTGCCCAGTTGAGGGTGAAGGAATTAATGCTTTTTAGCCAATTTTTCGATATTTGTCGTCCGATCGGTTGCACTTCAAAACGATACCAATCTTGTGAAAATTTGTCACCTGTCAAAAGTTTTAGGCATACATACATACATACATTTAAACAGACAGGTGAGATTTATATTATAGATGGTTTGTGTGATATTAATCTCATTTTATCACATTTCTTATAATTAAAAAGAAAACTTGATTAATAAATCTAGATCTTCAATCCACCTTTGATTAACAGATCAAGAGGAAGCATTATTTTGAATGGTTTCAATTAAAATCAAAATTTTTCTCTGATAAAGTAAAGAGTTAGAGTTTCAGAATCAATACTTCAATAGTCAAAAACTCTGTGTATATCAATAACAATAGGTTATTATCTGTGGGGTGGGTGGGGGATAATATGTTAATAGCGCTTCAGAAAAAGTGGGATATTACGTTTCTTAATTTTTGAGATGATCGGTTATTCATATTTGGATCAGACTACTGTTCTCATATTGAGTGATATTTATACATTTCAGTCGATGTAAAGGGATTATAAATAATAACGACCTGGTTAGAGATAGCTTAGTTTGGAAGTTAATTACTAAAAACCATCCATCCAGTGAATGCCAACATTGAAAACGGATACCAAACGGATGATAGATTTAACCTATATTGCTTGTGGCCGTAACATACTGTAACAGACTTACCTTCACTCATTTCCTTATTATAGTATTTCGATGCTTCAGGACTTAATTTCATAGAGAATTTTTTTGAAAATTAGAGAAGTATGATAAAGTTTAAAATAATTTTTTTAAATAAATAAAAAGGAAATAAAAAATAAACAAAAAAAAATAAACAAAAAATAAAAAGGAAATAAAAAATAAATAAAAAGAAATAAAGAAAGAAATAAACAAAAAAGAAAAAATAAACAAAAAAGAAATAAAAAAAGAAAATTTAATTTTTCTTATAATCATTATAATTTCCTTAATTCGGAATTTGTCTTCGAAGAGGTGAAAAAATTAGGTTAAAAGTCACACAATTTTTTGTGTCATCAGGGATGAGAGAGAGTACCTATTTACAATGCCTCCCCACAAGACAGAGTTAGATACCAGGGTCGTTTTTTTTTTTTTTTTTTTTTTTTTAACGTGGAGAAAAGGGAACAAAAATAAAAAATTGTCCCAGTCATGAAGGATTTCTCCTCCACTGAGAGAAAACAAGAAATTGAAGTGTAGCATCTGAAGAACAGATAGTACACTTTGATCTTGACCAGAAGATTAGAGAGAGTAGCGAATGGCCCAAAAAGATGAAATGGAGACGAGTTTCCAAAACTGCCCCACTCCTCTGACAAGTACAGACAGATTTCAGCAGCCAATCATTTTTTCTCTCTTTCAGAAATATCTGAAGGTATAAGACCATCAATCGGCAGCTCATCAACCTCTTAAACCAGTTATATAAAAAAATATTATTTTGTATTATGAAAGAGAAGCAAATAAAAATTTAAAATATTTTATGTGGGAGTTTCTCAAGACATCGCTTTGGAAATGTTCCACAAAGGTAAAAAGATAAAGGTAAAAAAAAAATAAAGTCAATCTATAAAGGGGAGATAACTCAATTAAGATGGTATTAGCTGGTAATTAACAGAAAAGATTTGATGACAAAAAATAAAAACAAAAACGTAAAAGCTGTTCTCAAAACCAAACTACCAGAAACTTAACTGAAGTTCATTTCATTTATGCACACAAAAATCAACAATTAATGAATTGTCTATTGTAAAAAAAATTTTTTTTTTTTTTTTTTTTTTTACACGAGGGCTCACCACTTATCAAGGCCCGGAAGCCACTCGGGGATAAGGATTATTTTGTGTACAATAACCAATGGGATAATATCGTAGTAATAGTTGGTATTGGAGATTTGATAAAGTGTCTTACTTAATGGGGCGATTAATCAGGAATTTGTTTATGTTGGACTTGAAGACATTCAAGTGGTAGTCAGATGGGAAACAGGCAAACGGAAGAGAATTCAACAGGTGTGCACTTCTCAGAAAAAAAGCTATGTTCATGGAATCTACGTTTTGACTTAGGCACAGATAAAGAGTGGGGGAAATTACTGACAGTGGTTTTAGCTAGACGGGTGTTTATCATGAAGGACTGGAGCTTATTTAAAATTAATCCTGTTTCAAAACAAAAATACAGAAAAACGTTTTAAAAATACTTTGATATACACGCCCATCATGGAACAAAAATGTCATATTCTAACAATCATGTAAATTGATCAAGTAGTTTTTTGTAGTTGGCAAACCAAAACATAACATTATTTCCTTATAAAATTTATTTTTTTATTTATTTAAAAATAAAAAAATAAATTTTATAAGGAAATAATGTTATGTTTTGCTTTGCCATGTTTTACAAATAAGACAATTCAAGTCGAACTACAGTAATCAGAATAAGCCTTATAATAGCTAACATTTATTAAAATTGTTAAGAATTGTATTAAAAAAAAAAAAAAAAAAAAAGATTTTCTATATAAAAATAACCACTTGATCAATTTACATCATTTTTGGAATATGACAGTCATTCAGTGACGAGTATGTAAATCCTAAAAAATTTTCAGCAATTTAGTTTTAAAATGTCCAATTCTAAATAAGCACCATAAGTCTGAATAAAGTTTTTTTGTTTTAAGTTTGTGCAATAAAATTTAAAGATTTAATTTTAAAAAATTCCTGCAGCTTTTGATGCTGACAAATGTTGTAGACACATTTACTTCGACATTGTGAAATTCCAAAGTGATTTGGAAAAAAGCCTCTAAATTTTCTGGCTTGAAATAAAAGTATTATTGATACACAAGGAGGAGAGAGTCATTTGGTCAAGGCTTGTACGCTGCAACCAAATGATCCTTCACCGTGGTGTCCAACATATCAAAATAAATGGAAATGAAAGCATCTTATAGTTAATGACTGCATTTTATTTCGGAGTGGAAGAGTACAAAACTAAACAAAAAGTCAACCAATTAGTAATAATAAACTTTTAAAACTTCAAACCACCAAAGTAGTTTTGTTGAGAAAAAAAAAAAAAAAGTTGATATAAATGCCAATTACTGCTTTGTAGCAAGTTCAATGTGAAGCAAGAGTTGTAGCAAGAAATTAAATCTGAGTACCCAATAGTTGTACCAAAAGATGAAGGGTAAAATAAAAATTAAAAATCGAGCAAGATTAACACCTGACAACGAGAGGGTGGGAGTACTTGTACAAAAAAATTAACCAAATTATTCATTATTGCCAAAATAAAATCGTACGTAAAAAAAAAATATTTGCATTGCCAGATAAAAGATATTTAGAAATCAAATTTGTCTAAAAAAATTAATAAAATAAAATAAAAAAATAAAGTATTTTTAGCATTGTTCTAAATTTCAGTATTCAAATATAACTGAAAACTAATGATAAAGTTCCTTTTGCCAGGAATTATGTACAAGTATCAAATTGAAGGTTTTCTCTTTGACCAATTTTTGGTGGTGTGCGAGTGTAGTTAGCTTGTTGTGGAAAAATGAGAAGTGTTTGGTATTCATTTCAAGAGAAGATTGCAGAAGTAGAAAAACATGGAATTATGGATCAGAGAAATTAAACCAAGCTTACATTATCTTTAGGAGTCCTAAGTAAGAGTTTTAACTGTGTGTGTGTATGTATATATATATATATATATATATAATCAGACAACATATAAAACAAAAATCCATAACTGTAAACAATTCTATCATCAACCAAATAATAAGCATAATTGATGAAGATTTAGGGTAGGAGTGTATACTTTACGTCCGGTTTCGTCATTAGCTGTGACAGCCTGAAATTGACAGTATCATGTTTGATATAATCCGACATCCTGTATAACAATTAAAATAAATGCTCTTATTTAATAATTAAGCATTGTTGATTTTTTTTCTATCAAAACACACACACATGTATAACGAATTGGGAAATAAAAAAAGTATTTTTATGTTTTTGTATAAGGTCCAATCCATGCAAATGCAAAGTGGGTGAACATTTTCAATGAAGTTTACATCAAAATATTAATTAAAAATACAAACAGCCTTTGAGATCACAAAGTGCTGGATAATATAACTCAAGTATATACAATTTTTTTTATCATTTCCCAATTGGCTATATATATATATATATATATAATATTATATATATAATTTTTTATACACGCACACAAAAATCTGCAGTCACAGGTGGCCAGTTTGCATTTATCATCGGCTCACTACAATTTGCAAACCAGTTCTAGGTTAGCACACTTCTTCAGCTGGACAAAATAAAAAAACATTACCTGTAGATTTAAAAAAAAAAAAAAAAAAAAAAAAAATTTTCGTTGCAAGTAAAATAAATAAAATGTCTTAAAATAAAAATAAAGTCCTTATAATCTATAGCAACAATATTGTTAAAATGTGTACTCTAAAAGAAGGGAGAGGAGTATTTTTTAATGTACATTTTAAAACTTTAACAATACTGTCCCTATAAATGATTATTTCAGACTATTTTTATTTTTAAGGAGCCAAGACTTAAAAAATACATATTTCAAGTCTTTTTTTTTTTTTTTGCAAAGATCAACAATTGAATTACAAATAAGCTCCACGGAAAATTCATTTCAATTTTAAATGATGCAAAATTTAATCACTAAAAATAAAAGGGGGGGGGTCGGGGTATCAGCAGCTTGAATCTAATTTGTTATACAAAAAAAATGAGTAAATCCTCTGAAGTATACTTTCTCAAATTAAAATTTTATTTGAAAAAAAAAACAAAAAAAAACTAAGGCTTTAAATTGCAATAATCAAATTACCAGTATTTGAAATATAAAAACTAAAAATAATTTTAAGTCATCATTATATATATATATATATATATATATATATATATATATATATATATATATATATACATACACACACACACACAATGGCAGTGGTAAGAAAAGTTGTTGTTTTTTTTACCATTTTTGTTGAAAACTGAAGAGATGAAATTAATGTTCTTAAATATAAATTTTTCAATTATGTCCAGAATTCCCTCAATATTAAAAACAAAAAAATCTGTATTATGCACATACTGTGACAGAAAATATAGTATACCAAAATCATGTCAACTAATCAAATAGTTTTAAATAAGAAAATCAAATTTTATAACAAAACTACGAGAGATGATTTCACATCTTGAAAAAATTTAAGAAAGGGATATAACTTCATATAATTCAAATTTGTAAGATTTTAAAAAGCCGTTTTTAACATTGGGAAGTGGGAGGCATTGGAAAAAAAAATCTCTTAAAAACGTTTTTCTTATTCAAAAATAAAATTTTTAACATAAGGGAAATTCTAGACAAGGACCAAATTTCACATAAAACATTGGGATAATTATTTTAACTAAATTTGATAAAATATACTACAAAATGTGTTCATTTCACAACCAGAATGATTTCAAGCAGATGAACTTAGAAATAGCATCAAGGAAGTTTATTATAAAATAATCCATTGTATAATTTAATAAAATTGAAACCAAGACAAAATCCTAACAAGATCTGAACTGAATTGTAATGAGTCGACAATTCAACCTAAAAAAAAAATAATTTGTATGATGTACATACCAGTCACAAAATGGAAATGCCATATTCCAAAAATCACATAAATTGATCAACTAAAATTTTTTAAAGAAAATCATTTTTAAATGATTTTAAGCAATTAATGTGAAACCATTACAAGTTTGATCTTGCAAAGTTTGAATTATTGTGGAATTATCTGCCATTGTTTTTCAAGGTGGCGATGTAAGAGTCCCCTTTTGCTTACTCATAAAATTTGATTTTCTTAGTTAAAAATAGAACTACTGGATCAATTCATATAATTTTTTGAAGATGATATTTCCGTTCCGTGATGGGTATATACATCATAACAATTTGCCTGTATTTTTGTTTTTTCTAAATGGATTGAATTTGGAACAAGGAACAGATTTTCTTCATAAAAGAAAAAAAAAAAAAAAAAAGAAAACTTTTGTAAATGAATTTATTGAACATTTTAAGGTTTCTCAATGAATCTTGAAAGGAAAGCAATTCAACAAGAAAAAACAGGGTTGGGTTTTGTTATATATACACACACACACACACACACACACACATTTGAAAGGGGGGGGGATGAAAAACAAGATTTATATAAATATATGACCATGACCGACCGAAACAAAAACATCAACACGCAATCTTTTTCTTGAATAAAATGTTCTTTGATACAAAAAGGTCATGTATGAATATTAATATTTTTAGCTTGGATTTACAAACAGAAATAAACCATAATACTTGACTCTAGCTTTTTAATTTAGGCAGCTTAAGGGCTGAAAAATACCATAACAGCATCACAATAGTAAACTCATGTCAGCTATATGTTTTAAAATGGTCATTTGTTTTTTCTAATTCTTCAAATTTCAAAGTAATCTTACAGCCTTTAAATAGACAATGTAATTCCTGACTTCAATTAAAGTCAAGTATCCAGGTTAGTTTTGATCATAAATAAATAGCCATTAATTTTCTCACATTTCCCCATCATAACAAAAAACTAAATGGAGATTAGATCCCAAGTAAACAGAGTAAAATAAAAAAAAAAATAAAAAAAAAAGAAAAGGGAGGGTGTTTAAAAATATGTAATTATTTGATAAATGTCAACGCCGTGCTAATTATAGTCAAATTATTTTCATGTGTTAGAATAAAATTAAGAATTAGTACAATAAAAACCGATTATGAGCTTTTGTTTTTGCAGGCTTTGAAATGTTCAACTGCTAAACACGAGTTGCACAAAACATTTTTAAGCCAGTAAGAAATCTAATTTCAGTTGTGTGCATGTAAACGTGTGTGTGTGTGTGCATTATAGATGATGTTAAGTAGTGATGATTTCAATAATCATTGATAACAGGCCATGTGACCCATTGAGCGATAAAAATTATTATAGTCTTATAGTCGATCAGTATACTGATCTAATCTGTGTATATATATATATTTCTGTAGAAATATATTCATAATATATACTCTTATTTAAGAAACTCAATATAATTACAGAGCAATATAGTGAATAAATGACAAAAGAACTATATTCCGAAATTCATGATGTTGACCATTTTATAATTTATTCCTTTAATTCAGTTGACATTTACAATTTTGTAACGCAAAATCAATAAGTGAATCTATTATGCCCTTATTATGGAAACATATTAAAAGGTATTTGCAGCTTCTCTTCCAATTTTTGGATTTTAATCATGTCGAATCACACTTTATTTCCTTTTAACAGATTGATTGTTGCCATTTCTTCTGATGAGTTAAGGGCATAATTGATTGATATAATAATTAAGTAATTGATTTTGCACTATGAAACAGATACTGTCAAGAATTGTAAATGTCAACTGAATTAAAGGAATAAATTATAAAATGGTCAACATCATGAATATATCTTTTTGTCATTTATTCAATATATATATATATATATATATATATATATATATATATACATACATACATACATACATACACACACACACACACACAAAGACAATTCAAGAAATCTAAACTCTGCATATTATGCAATTGGTTTATACCAAAATCTCTGAAGCTGAAAGAAAAAGTAAAAAAACACCACATTTACGGAATGATTCTTGTATACATAAGTATATTTAGGTGATAAACTTTCTTTTAGACATGTTTTGTTTAAGACCAACAAGAAACCTTTTTTTTTTCTTTTTTTTTTTTTAAATAGCTTTCTGTCTACTCTACAGCAGAGACTTCTTTTTTTAACTTATTAAATATCAAATTAAAATTTTTTTTAAAAATCGCCAGAGCACATAAAAAGCTGCAGTGGTGGTGAAAAATATTAAGCGTTTCTTGTTAGTATTATACAACAAATCATAATTTGATGAATATATGAATACAAATGTTAATAGAAATTAAGTTTTATTAACTTAAAATTGTTAAAAGAAAAAAAAAAAAAGATACATATATCATGAAAACTTAGACATTGTTCTGAAATAAATTTTGGACATGGAAAGAAAATGCAAATCATTTACCACAGGGAAATAAAAACAAAGGGAAAAAATTTTTTTTTTTTTTAATACAAAAAACATGGAAAGACTCGTACAATTTTGATAATTATTTATACAATGAGCCTTAAAAATATAAACAGCCTTTTCCCTTCTCTCAGAAACATTCAACAAATTCCCTCAAAAGGGAAAGTGCTAGCCTTCAGATTCCAGAATAGACATTATAATCTACTTACAAACGGATTAAGGAAATTAACTTAAAAAACGATAAAAGCAATAATCCTCCATACTATTTATAATGTTAGCTTTTATGCATCTATATTTATTAATTTCTAGAACTTCAAAGGCCTGTTCTCTTCCCATTTGTTGATTAGCAAGTGAGAAGAGGAAAGGCAGAATAGAAAACAAGCATGGATACATAACAGAACCAAATTAAAACAGCCAATCTTGAACAAATAAAGAGCTCAATATTCTACATCATAGAGCTATATATCAGCAATAAAAAATTTACTTTATTTAACAGTTTACTGCAGTTTCAGAAGTGCCCCTGACTGGCATTAAGAATCAAAATGGAAAAAAAATGTTCCTTTAGTTTTGTTAGCTAACTATATTTGATTAGCATTTATTTATATTTTCAGACGACATAAAAAAAAGGGGGGGGCATTTTATCAATTATGAATGCAGATAAGTTTTTGTTTTTTTTTTAATCTGATGAGAATTAATTTTGGTTTTGTTTTTACAAATGTCTTGTCTTTATTAACAATTGATGAAATGGACATAATTTAAGATAAAAAAAAAAAAAATTTTTTCTTTTCTTGTTGGAAAATCTCCATTTATAAATGCTCTGGAATTAAATATTTGTACCAAATTTCTAATATCATTCGAGCTCTACACTTTAGTTAGACTAATTCATTGTTAAAATGTAAATACACTTTATTTGGATATAAAAATTTAGGGGTTTTTTTTTTCAAATGCTTGAGTGTCATTTTTCACAAAACAATTACAACAATTATCTTTAATGATAATCAGCTCGTTCTTACGTTAGCCGTTCGCCTAATTGTCGCCCGTTAATGCCTACTTGGAAAATGGAACTCATTCAGACTCAATAGCAATATTTGTAAAAACCAAAAGTGCCAATTTTTACATGTAGATGAAAAGATAGATATAACATTTAGATTCTTAAAATTCTTTCAACATGGTTTTAAATTCTATCAGACATTTTGTTGTCCACAGCAGCCAAAAAAGCTTCATAAAAAAAAAAAAATCTTTGTATCAAATGGTTAAAATTTTTTAGTTATTCTCAACCAAATAATTCAGGGAGTTAATTTTATTTATTTTTTAAATAGTTACATATAAAATATGCTAAATATGTCTTGGGAAAATTAGAATTAAGAGAAAAATATCTCATCTCTCTCTCTCTCTCTCCTATAAAATATAACTACATCTATGGTAGGCAATATATTTATGAAGTGGGGGGGGGCAAGAAAAGATAACTGATAAATGAAAGGAAAAAAAAAAGGGTGTAATTTAAAATAGATCCAGCAAATAAAAATTATTTCAATGTCAACAGTATTTTCATTTAAATACTTTCTTGTATGATGTAAAGTTGGTTAAGATATTTAAGAATTTAGGAAAGTTCTTTTTCCTTTCTTTGGTAAGAGGAAAGAAAAAAAAACCTAGAGCCAGTAGAAAAAAAAAAAATTAAAATAAGAAATACTGAGAATACATACAGATAACTATCAATATAGAGTTACACGCATACACAAATATTTGATTTACTGAACCGTTTGGAAATTAGATATACTCTATTTAACAGGAAGTCTCTTTTTTTTTTTTGCATGCTAACATGTTCGTTCGTGTGTATACAGGCTTGACATGTGTATGTGTGCTCTTAAGTCGTCATGGATATGTGTGATCAGGCATTTAAAATGTGTGCTTAAATGTACAGCAGATTGTGTGTATGTGTATATATATATATATATATATATATATGTATAAGAGTGTGGTTGAACTTTATACAAGGATTATACATGGTTACAATCAGGAAGATTATTGATAGAGAAGAAATAAGATACAAACTAAAAATTTTCTGAAAGGCTTGTCTTGAAAAAGAAAAAATTATACATTATATATAAACTAAATTCATGTGTATAGGTTTTATAGAGAAAATGACTACAAGGTTGATTTTGGTGGGTTTTTTTTTGCTTTTTTAATTCACAGCTTATTCAACTTTATAGATTTATTTTGGTAATTTACAAATTAATATGGTTTCAACAATGAAAGAGTTAAATGATCACAAAAGCGTGTTTTGTTAAAACTCTAGAATAAAACATACTGGTTGTCTAGAATAATTATTATTTGCATATATTATCCAAACTGTGGAACTTGCAAACTTTGCCAGCGATTATTTCATGGTATTTTAGAAATAATTTACACCAACTGCACTCCAAAAATGTCTTTTTTTGTTACCTCTCTCGTTTGTCAATGTATTCAAAACAGTCTATGCAAGTCCACCAAGAGGCCGCCAATTATTATGGAATCAAAGAGCAGTTTTAGCAATCGGAATAGTTAATAGAGTGGTTTATTAAAGTTGCCAACTGCTCCACTGTACATTAGCTAGCGTACCTCCAATCACTGCAACACCTGTATCTTCATAAGTCTGTCCTTGTGGCCAGTAAAACCATAATAATGATATTTTGAATTAGCTTCCACGGAACGTTTCAGGCGCTCTGCAAGATATAGAAAAAGTTTTCATATGATTTATTTAAAAAAAGTCCAAGCAAAAAAAAAAAAAAAAAAAAAATCATAAAAGTAAACGTTAATCTTTATAAATATTAAATATTTTTTAAAAGACATCAGTTTATAACGAAGCAATCATTTGGCAAAATAAGTTAAATTATCCATGCTCACACAGTATCAATTTTGCAACATATAAAAAAATTTAAAAAAAAAAAATAAATAAAAACAAAGAAATAAATAAAAATAAAGATTCATAATACTAACAAAAATTTTTTTTAAACTGTAGTACCTCAACATGCACAGAAGTTCTAATTAATAAAATTACATAAGATAGATCATCTGTTTTTAGCCATAATTTGTGTCAGATTTTATGCGGGTGTGTAGGATTGTGACCTTTGTAAATAGTAGGTTTAATCACTGAAAAATGATGTCACAAGGTTCTAGCAAACAAGATCTGTTGAACAGTCAAACTATAGATAATGGAGGAGAGCTTTTTACAAAAAAAAAAAAAAAAACACTAGAAAACTTAAAGTTGCATTGAAAAGAAAAATAACATGATTAAGTTTTAATTGGTGTCATTTTTCAACATTTTAAAAAAATGTGACTTCAGTAAAAAAAATTTTTATTTTTTAATTTTTTTTTTAATCACTGGGATAACCACTCTGGTCATGTGCTCTTATGCTTTTATACATGTGTGTGTGGGAGTTGGAGGAGGTAAGAGTTACCGAATACAGTTTGTAAGTGAATTATATCCTTTCCCACCACTGATCACTAGGGCTAGTACAACAGCATATTCTTTTTGTTGTTTCGACTCTTGAGTGTGTATTTGTTGATATCTTATATGCTTTTATATCGACAGATGTGGTTCTCAGTCGATTAACTGTGTCAAAGCGTGTCGGATATAACTCGAGAGTCAAAACAATAATAAGAATATTCTGTTATAGCCCTACTGATCACACATGAAAACAAAATGGCCACTTTCTTTTCTGGGTTCAATCCCCCCCCCCCTCACTATTTTGAATGGTCTTACAGAAAAATACAAAGTACATGATAAAAATGAAAACCTCACAGAGTTGTCAATCTAATCAGTCCCACTTTATCAACTAAGCTCCAGCCCCTGTCCCATCGTCACAATGTTGCATCACTGTGCCTATTTTACAAATATTTTAATGAAATGTGTTCTGATGAACTTGTTTCACTTGTACCCCCTCGATGTACATATCCCCGACAAACCCGCTTAGCAATAAGATCTCACCCTTTCACTGTTGTTGTCCCTAAATGCCAGAAAGCTTTCTATTCTAATAGTTTCTTCCCTCAAACAGTTAGATTTTGGAATTCCCTTCCTGCTGCCTGCTTCCCTGGCTACACTGATATGCAAAGTTTAAATATAAACAAATATCTTGCTTGGATGACAACCTTCCTAGAGCTGGTGACTCAAACAAATTACCGGTCTGCAAACCTAAACTGCTTAAGGAGTAGATAGGCTCTGTCTATCGCCCAGCTTCCATACTCCTCCTTTACCTATTAGTCAGGCGCAGAGATGCTATCACAGTGATTTGACAGAAACACTCAGTGGTAGATCTTGTTTCCTGACTAGGGCAATGAATGCCGTTTTCCCAACTCCTGACACATCCCACTCCTCTAAACTAGGCACTTGGGAGTGCTTGAGTGACACATATGCCAGTGCAATTACATTGGGTTGACCTTCGTCTGATGGGTTGAGGGTACCGGATTGACAGTCCTGGCTGCTGTTTCCGACTGGTAGTACAGTAGCCCTAACTCTTTGGTAGCGCTTAGAGTAGCTGCTCCATCAACAGTTGTATAATATTGGGATGTTTGTAGTGCCATGTCGCCCATGGAAAGGGACCCTGCACTCATCCCTGGTGGGCTTTCCTGAGGCAACAATCCTAGTTGATGAAAGCTCAGCTGATGATCTACTCGTGTTGCATGTCTGGTATTCAGCATAACCACTTGTTCAGCACCCCCTACCTAAACTGAAATTCTTTACATAAAAAAAAAAAAAGAAAGTACAATAAAAAAAAGAAAGTACAAAAAAAAAAAAAAAAAAAAAAAAAAATTACGCTTAAAACAGGCTTAGGTTCAAACAAAATCAACTTGAAGCTTGCATTTACGAACATTTGTGGGCTTAGAACTAATTTAAATGATGTTGAAGCATTTCTCGTAACAAACACCCCGGATATCTTAGCACTAACTGAGACTAACCTACACTCCTCCATCCCTTCTAATTACTTTAACATGCCTGGATATCTCCTATTCTGCCATAACGACTGACAGACATATGCACGGACTTGGAGTCTATATTCGTAATACCCTCCCCCTGACTAGAGAAACAAACCTAGAATCAGATGACCAAGACTTTATGTGCTTTAGACTTAACATGCAACATAACATTAGCTACTTTTATTTTCTCTACCGCTCTCCCTCAATCCAGGACTGCACCATAATAAACAAAGTCTCTGACAGCATAGATACAGCACTCTCCCTCGACACTAGTGCACAGGTACATGTATTTGGTGTAGCAATACACATGAAAAAATTGAAATAGCTTGAAATATTTCAAAATTGGTATGCATAGAAAGAGCTTGATGAGCTAAGAAAGAATCTTTTTAAATTTTTAAAATCTGATTAAAATTAAGGAAGTTATGGCTATTTTTGTGCCTCACACGTTTGGATATTTTCCCCTCTTTAAGACCATATGCGTTTCGTCACATTTTTTACACTACTTTTTCAGTAAAAATGTCATATCTTTGTTAAAACACAAGACTAAGAAATGAAATTTACTGTATAAGTGTATTTTTGTACAAGGAATCAGAATATGCAACTGAAAATGTCCCAAAGTTTATGGTTTCCAAATAATCTGCAGTAAATGTGCATAAATATGCAGCAATTCCTTAAAAATGCCATGTATCCATAAACAGAAAAGAAGTTGGAGAACTCAAAGTTGAATTGTAATGTGCTTTATGTACAAAAAACTTAAATCTAAACATAAGACCATTTAAAAATGAATATATTGCAATATTTCTTTGGTATTATTGTAGATTAACACCTTCTGTTTAACCCCACTCAACTCCTTCTGACCACCCCTCCAAAATGTGATTCTACCTTTTTAGGAAATTATGTATAACATGCCATGAAAAACTTTAATGAAAGATAAACAAATTATTTTAGAATTGAACATAAAATAATTTCCTATTACAGATCATTCTAGCATTTTAGGGCAGTTAACTGTTTTTTTTTCTATGGGAAAATATGCATGCTTTTTTTTTTTTTTTTTTTTTTTTTTTAAGATGATTATGTGTAGTTTTAAGAGTTTCTATGCAATGAGAATATGTGGAGGGTTGCCATTCGGACTTTGAATTAATTGTAGGGCTAAGGAAAATTGTGTGTGAACATACTGAAAACTTGACAGAGACAAAGCTAACAAAAACAATATTAGAGAGGGGAGCGGTTAGTTTCATAAAAATTTAATGTAAAATAATTCACCATTTCCTGGCCATTGTAGCATTTTAGGACAGTTAACCAATTTATTTTTATGTGCATTTTCTTTAAGGAAGGATCTATTTTTTGTTTGTTTGTTTTAGATGCTTGTATGTGGCTTACAGAGGTATATTGTTGGGGGGGGGAGGGGGCTTGCCACTCGAACTTAGTGTTATTGTTAGGGTAAAGAGTGTTTTAGGAGGAGACTTGCCACACATAATTTGGATTAGAGGTGAAGTTAAGAGAGCTTTTTTTCAAAGAGCGTTCATCACTCATATTTACTGTTAGCAGTTCATAATTATTGGCTTTATATTATATATTTAGTTTTAATTTAATAAGAAACTGCATTGCGAAATTTCAAAGAAAATTCAATAAATTTGTTGATTTCTATTTTCGAGATTGAAGGTGTTAATTCCATAGGCCGTTTATACTACGCTGGAGCAGGTTGTAAAAATATCTTTCGCTTAATAAGTAGAAAAAAAAATAACGAAATAAAAAGCTTCCTAATTGTAGTTTGATGTGTTTTCTAACTGCTTTTAAAATTTCAAGAATATTGATATAGATTTTGAGGGTTTGTATTACTATACACATAGATTCGAAAAAGTTGTCAAAAAAACAAATATATAACAAATAAATGTTATCAAAAGCAAGTTACTTTTCTACCTAACTGGATAATTTTTTAGTGTTTTTATTTAATGGAACATGTTTATCCAGCTTGAAAACAGTGTTTACCGATGTTTTGGAAAATTTTAAATGGCGCCCGTCGCCCGACTCTCTTGAAACGGTAAGTTTGGGGAAAAGAGTTAAAAATAAAAAAGTAGACAAAATACTGCTAGAAACTCGTGCAATATATGTTACCGTGACATAGGCTGACATATATTCGGTGAGTTTTTAACAGTATTTTGTATAGTTTATTTTTTTTTTAATTTTTAACTCCTTTTCTCAAACTTACCGTGTCAAAGAGAGTCGGGCCGGGCGCCATTTTTAATTTTCCAATACATCGGTAAACACTGTACGTTTTTTGAGCTGAATAAACATGTTATATTAAATAAAAACACTAGAAAATTATCCAGTTAGGTAGAAAAGTAACTTATCTTGCCTTTGATAACATTTATTTGTTATATATTTGTTTTTTGACAACTTTTTTGAATCTATGTATAAATGAGATTTTGATACTTATTTTGATTTTGAAAAAAAACATTTGTGGCTGTTCGCAGTAAAACATTGTTTTAATTCGCTGTTCAAAACTAATTTAAAGAATAAAAGTGCATGCAAGCTATATATCTACAAAAGTTTTTGTTTTTTTTAACCATTTGACGAAAAATGTGAGAAATTGCAACAGATTCATAATGCCGAATTGGTTGGGATTGTTGTTATTATACATTCTGAAAACCGAATAGTTCTAAACTAATGTTATTCTGATAACAAAATAGCTCTAATTAAACATAAGAACATTTATATTCATATTTTCATGTTTTTCTTAATTCGTTCTTGAATAAAAATTAAAGAACGCGTGTTTGTTTATACACTGTGCTATGGCTGATTCTACAGGCTGGAGCTGCTGCTGCTGCTTCTAGTAATATTAACTTCATTTGACCAAATTCGAGAAATAGAAACAATTTTTTTTTTCGGGTAGGTCCTTTTAAATTATCAATTACCGCGGTCCTACTCAACATAAAATAATACTTTTAATTGATAAAGATAGTAAAAAGATTGATTTACTTACTACTGGGTGTCCGAAGAATTTTTTTTTCAAAATGTTCGATACTCGGCATATTAAAGTCTTATTTTTAACACGACAAAAAAAGAAATGGTCAAAAATATTTCGGACACTTGACAGTATTAAGATTAACACCTCTTCTTATTGGTTCCCAAATTTCATGACGAAATTCTTCATACAATCACGGTACGGACCTTTAGAAAACAGGGGGGGGGGGGTCATTACAAAACCTTACCGAAAACGCCATTTTATGACGTTCACATTTTTATCACCTTATTTGCTCAAAACTCTTAAAATATATAATGTACATTCATATTTATTAATTCATTTGAAAGTATATTCATTTCCGAACAAAACAGTAGTAATTTGAAGACTTGAAGTGCTTTGGTTTAAAAAATATGGCTATTTTAGTAGAACTACCTTGAAATCTGTGATTATCCAAAGCGTTTTTTCGTCCGTGTGTATTACTATTTGGTGACTTCAATGTCCACTGCAGAAACTGACTTGAATTCTCTACTTACACAAACGCAGATGGTAGCACAATGCATAGCTTCTCTATATCTCACTCCCTATCACAGATGGTTACGTTTCCAACCCGTTTCCCAGACCAGCAAGAACAACACGCTTCACTTCTAGATCTGTTTCTAACCACAGTCCCTGATAATTGTATAACGAATGCCCACAGCCCACTTGGGAACGCTAATCATGCAGTGATAATGGTCAAAATCACCCTAAACTCTAGAGCCAAAACTGAAGAGCCATTACTCAAAATGACAAGATATTATAAAAAGGCTGACTGGGAAGCCATCAGAGATGCTCCATGGGGAAATATCTTTTCTCTTCCTGTTGAACAGTTTGCAAATGAGACCACTGAATAGTTCAAAATGGCAATTGAAGCACATGTTCCCACGTGGAAATTTTATAGCAAGCCACACTCTCTCCAATGGTTTACTTCTACTTGTGCAGCTGCTGTTGCGCAAAGGCAGCATTTGTACAGCAGATTTAACCGACATAAGTCCAGTTCAAACAAACAGATAGAAGCTAGAAGTAACTGTAAGAAAGAAATAGCGACAGCTAAGAGAGAATTTACTGAAACTACCAAAAAACGCACCAAAGCACAAAAATTAGGAACCCGTAATTTCTGGAAAATCTACAACAGTGTAGTAAATAACGGGCAATCAACAATTACCCCACTAACCAACAATCATGAGGTTGTTTGCTCAGCAACTGAGAAGGCTAACATGCTTGCCAGTTGGTTTGCCTCCAACTCCACACTGGACCCTGCTAACCACCCCCTCCCTGACTTTCTTTTGCAGTCAGACGCCACGCTAGACGATCTGAAAATCACCCCATCTCAGGTGCATGCTATCATAAAAAACCTTGACACTTCAAAAGCATGTGGATCTGATCTCATCCTGGCTGTGCTATTAAAAATGCCCCACCGAAGTAGCTCCAGTTCTCTCCAAACTTAACAAATGCCGTAATGAATCTTGCTTTCCAGACTGCTGGAAAACTGCTTCTGTGGTACTAGTTTCCAAGAATTCTGGCGAAAGAACTGATCCAGTAAATTATCGCTCCATTAGCCTCCTCCCACTTTTCGCTAAAATATTTGAGTCCATAATCAACCAAGCTCTAGTCCATCACTTTACAGATGCTAAATTTCTGACCAATCAACAATATGAATTTAGGCAAGCCCATTCCACAACAGATATCCTAACTGTAATCTCTGAACATATATACCATTCACTGAACAAAGCAGGGAAGGGTAGAGCGGTAGCTCCAGATATATCTAAGGCTTTTGACAGGGTATGGCATGAAGGTCTTCTCAGGAAAACCAGATCATACGGTATCACTGGAAGAATACTTAACATAATTAAATCCTTCTTAGATAAGAGAAAAATCGAGGTTGTCCTCAACGATCGTATATCATTCGAGGATAAGGGTTAAGAGTGTACAGTAGTCAATTGGACAATAAAGTAATCGATAGTAATGGAAATTCAGTAAATTTGTTAAGTGGAACGGCTCGTCAAGAACTTGTTTACGTTGGACTTGAAGACAACCATATTGTAGTCAGCTGGAAAGCAGGAAAACGGAAGACAATTCACAGATGTGCAGTTCTAAGAAAGAAGCTTTGTTCATGAAATATACATTTAGGTTTATTTTGAACTCTATCAAGGCAAGACAAGTCCTTTCTAGCAGCTCCTGCCCAGTTGTGGCAACAGTATTCCATCCTTGGACGTACCTGGCTCTTATATAGATAGAGAATTGCATCAGCAGTGAGATATCTACTGGATCGATAGAAGGATCCCACCATATTTCCAGTGGCCTTGGCAACAGATTTGATGTATGTGCTCCATTTAAGATCAGGATTGGTTGGTTGGTTGTTTTTGTTTTACGGCATATTAACCCTCTTCAGGTTATTTAATGCCGAATCCGGTGATTTTGACGAAAAATTTTTTAATAGAATATATTTGTCTTTTGCAAGTCAGTTTCTATTTAACCCATAGTTGGGACCCTAACAGGTACTACCACTCCGGGTCAGAGTGGACCTGAGAGCAATGTCAATTAAAGGGTGGCTCAAACTCCCCAGAGCCTGCAAGCTGGGGCCTCACCATCGGATATAGTTTAAAGTCATATCCAGGACCTTAAGATCAAGAGTAAAGGTCAAGCCCAGAAGCTTGTCAAAACTTGAGGCCTCCCCAAGACGAGAGCCATTCATTTCAATTGATGCCAGATAAGGATCAGAACATTGATGATGTAAAGTGAGAAGCTTGGTTTTAGATGCATTAAAAGTAACCAGCCACTCATTTCCCCATTGTACCACTTGCTCAAGATCAGAGGAGAGAGTATAGGAGAGAACTTGGTCGTTTACTGTCTTATATGTACTACCATAGATGGTAGTGTCATCAGCATAAATGGCTACTAATGATGTAAGGATGCGATTTGGAAGATCATTAATGTAAATCAGGAAAAGAGTTGGGCCCAAGATGGACCCCTGAGGAACTCCAGCATTAATACTGTGAGCTTCTGATTTTTGCCCATCAACTACTACTGTTATAAACCTATCAGAGAGAAATGATTTAATAATTGAGAAGACATTTCCAACTATACCATAGCTGGAAATCTTGTGAAGTAAACCTTTATGCAATACCTATCAAAGGCCTTTGATATGTTAAGAGCAATTGCCCTAGAAAGGTTGCCTCCATCGAGAGATTCGCTAATCCTATTAGATATAACTATAAGCACATCTGCTGCAGATCTGCAGAACGGAAACCATATTGTGTGTCTAAGAAGGTTATTTTTGCTGAGATGGTTGATTACTTCTCTATTCAACAGAGATTCCAGCAACTTGCGCTTGACCTTTACTCCTGATCTTAAATGGAATACGTACATCAAATCTGTTGCCAAGGCCGCTGGAAAAATGGTCGGATCCTTCTATCGATCCAGTAGATATCTCACTGCTGATGCAATTCTCTATCTATATAAGAGCCAGATACGTCCAAGGATGGAGTACTGTTGCCACATATGAGCAGGAGCTGCTAGAAAAGACTTGTCCTGCCTTGATAGGGTTCAAAATAGACTTCGTGGCCTAGTGGGAGATGTCCTTTTCTCTTCGCTGCAACCTCTGTCTCACAGAAGAGATGTTGCGAGTTTGTCTCTGCTTTATCGTTATTTTCATGGAAAGTGTTCAACTGAGCTTCAATCATGGTCCCCCCTCGCCAAACTTTCACAAGAAACACTAGACTAGCTGAAAACATTATCAATAATTTTCCCCACTCTTTATCTGTACCTAAACCTAAAATATTGATTCCATGATCAAAGCTTCTTTCTTAGAACTGCACGCCTGTGGAATTGTCTTCTGTTTTCCTGCTTTCCAGCTGTCTATAATATGGTTGTCTTTAAGTCCAACGTGAACAAATTTCTGATGAGCCGTTCCACTTAAGTTAACAAATTTACCGAACTTCCATTACTATCGATTACTATATTGTCCTTTTGACTACTCTACACTCTTTAACCTTTATCCTTGAGTGGCCTATTGGCCTTGATAAGTGGTGACGTTTATGTAAAAAAAAAAAAAAAAAAAAACAAACTTACTCATGACGCACAGAAGACTTATTGGCCTGTACGGAGAGGGGGATGAGCGATCACCTGAATTCTTAAATACAGGGCATACTGATGAGATTTTCTAGGGTAATGAGAAGCAATTCTCCTTAAGACAACGTTTAAACAGTTTTGTAAATATGGGCGCTAGTTCTGGTTGAAGTTTTTGATTACTATAATTGGAATACCCCGGTTGCTTTACTGGAATCAAGGTTTTTGATTAGCTTGGCAACATCACGTACAGATATTTGTATATCACATAGCGTTTTTTCTGATACAGGAGGAAATATTGGGGGTTAGCAGCCTTGGTCGCAAACGGTAGAATTAGCTGCAAAGTTCTTGGCAAATAGTTTGGCTTTGTCTGATGCTGACGAGATTACCTCAGGTCCATTGATGATAGTTGGGATAGAGCACACGCTTTTTTTTTTTTTTTTTTACATAGGCGTCACCACTTATCAAGGCCGAGAGGCCACTCAAGGATAAGGGTTAAAGAGTGTACAGTAATCAAAAGGACAATATAGTAATCGATAGTAATGGAAGTTCAGTAAATTTGTTAACTTAAGTGTAACGGCTCATCAAAAACATGTTCACGTTGGACTTGAAGACAACCATATTATAGACAGCTGGAAAGCAGGAAAACAGAAGACAATTCCACAGGCATGCAGTTCTAAGAAAGAAGCTTTGTTCATGGAATCTACGTTTAGGTTTAGGCACAGATAAAGAGTGGGGGGAATTATTGATAGTGTTTTCAGCTAAACGAGTGTTTCTTGTGAAAGTTTGAGAGGGGGGGGACCATAGATTGAAACTCAGTCGAACACTTTCCATGAAAATAACAATAAAGCAGAGACAAACTCGCAACATTTCTTCTGTGAGATAGAGGTTGTAGTGAAGAGAAAAGGACACGAGGCCACAAAGTCTATTTTGAACTCTCTCAAGGCAGGACAAGTCCTTTCTAGCAGCTCCTGCCCAGATGTGGCAACAGTATTCCATCCTTGGACGTACCTGGCTCTTATATAGATAGAGAATTGCATCAGCAGTGAGATATCTACTGGATCGATAGAAAGATCCGACCATTTTTTCCAGCGACCTTGGCAACAGATTTGATGTACGTATTCCATTTAAGATCAGGAGTAAAGGTCAAGCCAAGAAGCTTGTCAAAACATGGAGCCTCCCCAAGACGAGAGCCATTCATTTCAATTGATGCCAGATGGGGATCAGAACGTTGATGTAAAGATAGAAGCTTGGTTTTAGATGCATTAAAAGTAACCAGCCACTCCTTCCCCCAGGTGAGTTATTAACATTTGACTTGAAAACGATCATAGTCAGTTGAAAAGTGGCCTTGTGCAGTTTTGTTAAACAGGTGGGGGTGTTTTAGCTTTGTTTAGCAAAGGTTCGTTTCGTTTTTCATACAGAGAGAGAAAAAGTGTGAAAGACAGAGATTGAGGGTGAGTTCTTTACTGTGGGTGAAACTAGATGCATTCTTATTTTTAGGATTGTTGATTGGGTAGTTTTTAAGGATATATCCTGTTAGATTATTTAATGCTATTAAATGCTATTTATTCTAGATTCTTGTGTATATTATTTGCAGTAATATTGGGCCCTCTGTTATTGTTTTCTTTTTTTTTTTTTTTTACATATAATGGTAAGAATATTTGGGAGATGGGTAAATAGATTATTGTGTATTAAAAATGTTCTTGCAGAGTCTTGTAACTTTCAGAAAATTAAAATGTATTGTCTACATGAGTTTTGTTAAACAGATGCTTCAGATTGTCTATTTGTATTATAGTTTTAACTTGGAGATCTTTACAAGAAATGAGTATATGTTCAACGGTGAAAGGTGACTGCCATGGTATTCATGTTGCAGTCCTTTTTCTTTCAGGAAATATAAATATGCATTACATTTCTTTCCTAGAAGTGCCTGTTTTGTTGTAGTATTGGATCGTATGTTGTTGTTTTTTTTTAAACATATCGGGGTAGGAATATTTGGGAGATGGATAAAAAGATTTTTGTGTTTTCAAAATTCTGTAAAATATTGTGACATTCAGAAAAATAAATATATTTAAATATATGAACTTTATTAAACAAATCCTTCATATTGTCTGTTTAGTAAAACTTTTTATCTCATTTGTTAGGGGATTGTTACAAGAAATTAGTGTGTGTTCAACGATGAAGGGTGACTGGCAAGATTTGCATGTTGGAAGGTCTTCTTCCTTCAGGATATATAAGTATATTTTTACATTAGGGACAAGAACGGAGCATCTACGATAAGCATAATGATAAAAATGAGAGAGGATAATAACGTGTCTTCTGTGAGAAAGTTTTTGTTTTGCAGTAGATCAATACATCGGGTCTCCCTGCTGATCTACAATAATATCAAATTACTCATTGCTCCCGCTACTTTCTATCTGAGCCTAGAACTAATGCAAATCACATGAATAAAGAACGGCCTGTTTGCAGTAGTATTGAGTCATATGTTGTTGTTTTTAAACATATCGGAGTAGAAATATTTGGGAGATGGATAAAGAGATTTTTGTGTTTTGAAAATTCTGTAAAACCTTGTGACGTTCAGAAAAATAAATATATTTAAATATATGAACTTTATTAAACAAATCCTTCATATTGTCTATTTAGTAAAATTATTATCTCATTTGTTAGGGGATCTTTACAAGAAATGAGTATGCAGCCAACGATGAAGGGTGGCTTGCATGGTATACATGTTGCAGGTCCTTTTTCTTTCTGAAGATATGAATGAGTTAAGTGAGTATGACCGATTCATATTTTTATTAATACCATCTCCTTCCTCCTTGGTCTTCCGTATTTTCAAATTCTTGAAATGATGTGATATTTTTGGGTTGTTTGTTTTGCTGTTTTGTTTTACAACATATCAACCCTTTTTAGATTATTTAATTTCGAATCCAGTAATTTTGATAAATATTTTTATGTTTCAAGTTTATTTTTATATCTTCAAATATTTATTCATGGAGTTTGGTTTAGTTGTTTTGATATTTGGTTGTTTTTGTGATATTTTTAGCAAAGGAGCATTTTAGTTAACAACAAAAAAGAAAGGTATATATATTATTTAATTGGAATTCATTATTAAGATGAGTATTATTTATTAATTTATTTATTGCAGACTAGTATCCTCATCTTTTCTTAGCTGTTTCACAGCGCTTCGGCCAACCACTCCTCTGGCCTTCGTCAGGTGGCAACCGCAAACTGTTCAGGATTCTGTTTGCTATTCGCCAAAACTGGTGGGAAACAAGCTGCTGCTCAGCTACTTTGGACTTCATGGACTGAGCATACAACTCTCTTGCATTCTTTATTACTTTCTTACAATGGTTGCTGGCAGTCCTGAAAGCGACTTTAGTTTCCATACATCTATTACGTTGGAAGCAGTGGAAAAAGTGATTTCTGTGCGCAATGGCAGCAGCACATTCTGGAGAGAACCATGGTTGGCGGCTATGTTTTTGCTGGAACTTTTTCGAGGGTATGAAACAGTCTATACCTACATTTAACTATTCCGTCAGGTCTGATACTATAGAGAACACATCCTTTTTAAACATGGAACGCAGAGGTAGATCCGATATAAATGTACGGAAGCTATCCCAGTCAGCCATAGTGTATCGATATACTGTACAATGGAGAGGTACGTCTGAGGACTTATTACATTTCATTTTTATCTTAATTGATACAACAGAGTGGTCGGAAGATCAAAGAGGAGGCAGAACGGAAACTGAACATAGTTCAGGGCAAGTTGTGAAAAAAAGGTCTAGGAGACTCGCATACTGGCCGTCATTGTCGGGCACACGGGTGGGTTCGTGAACAATCTGAGTGAGGTCAGAAGCAATGGAGAAATCATGACAGAACCTCCCCTTGTCATCGGTCTTGTTTGAGTGGGTCAACCATTCGACGTTGTGAACATTGAAGTCTCCACATACGTGAATGTTAGCTGAAGGATAAGCAGATAGGACTTGGTCAATTTTTTCAGATATGCTTTTAAAGATAGTAACTCCGCTGTTGTAGGGGCGATAGAGAGTAACTAGCAAATACCAGAATTCTCTTCTAATCATTCTGAAGAATGATCAAATTTACAAGCACCTCAGAACATATTTAAAATGGCGTCTTTACCAGACTGCTATGATTAGCTTCTCAAACATTTTGCATGTCTTGAATTTTGATTTGCTATATAATCATGGATTTCATTTTATTAATTACTAAACACTGCCAGGCATTCTATGTTTTGTGTTAAAATAAGTAATCTTTACAAAGAAAGTTATATCTTTATATTTACATAAGTAACCCTAACCCAAAACGGACTTCTTAACATTTACATAAACACGCAAACATCATGGAAGTTACACTGATCTTTAACTACATTGTACACGCAAGTATTCAACTGTAAATTACATGCATTTACTCTTAGTAAATGAATTTACGGTTGAATACTTTATTCTTCATTATTGTGACTTTTTAAAATCTGCATGTAGATGACACTTTCCATGCCAAAAGTGCGTTGTTATCTTTTAACAAGTAATAAAAAATTAAACTATTTCCTTTTTTGTTACACGATGAAAATGTTTCTACAATATAATCTCTTAACTTTTAAAGACTTAATAGAAAAACAATATTGTTTTAGCAAAACCAAAAACCGATTCACTAACAGATTTGTATTTCTTCAAATTATTGCTACTTAATTTTCATTCACTTGCTGCATTACTTCTAGGAAGAAGATTACCAGAATTAATAGAGCGTATCTTTGGGATTATTTAGATTTGTATTTTTCCAACGATCATACATTTACATACACATACCAGCGACCTTATGAGAAACACCTTCTTCGGTTAACTTTTCTCTTATTTTGTACGCGTTCGGGGGGAGGGGCTTATTTCCTTATTGTTACTTTTAATTCCCATTTCTGAAAAGTCCTACAATCCTGATGAGGGTGACTGGATTGAAACAAAATTAAAATTTTAGAGTCTAGGAGAATTTTTCCTTCCTGGAATAAGTACAGAAGACAAAAAAAAAAAAAAATGCCTTTAGCATTTTTGATTAAAAACATTGACGTTTGAAGAAATCTAAGTTTTTTTTTTTGCTGATGCTTCACATATTTTTAACATGTGAAAATCAAGATTTTAAATTTTATTTTTATATTTGTATGTCTGAACACATGAAAAACAACATGGCAACTCAGGTGATTACTTAACTTTGCTATTATTTAGGCAATTAATGTGATTTTACAAGGGTTTTTTTTTTTTAAAGGACTTACCACCGTGGGTTAATGGTAGATTAAATATATTTTTTTAAAAAAACAATCTTTTCAACATGAAATTAAGCCTTTGCTATGTTTTTCAATAAGATAGTCACATACAAAAAAACAAAAAAAAACAAAAAAAAACTTAGTTTCTATACATTCAAAATAGATGAAAATTTAATTCTACCTGTGACAGAGGTTGGTGCACTACCCCCTCCCTCTCACAAAACACAAGAAAGAAAGGGGATCAAGACTAAATGCTGTTCCATTATAGATCAAAATATTAAGAGATTTGCTAAATTATGTTTTTTTTTTCTGTTTTCAATAAGTTAGCAAATGGAGTAAAGTTGAGAAGTTGTGCAAACTGTAAAAATAGAATAAAACAGAATAATCCAGATAGCTGACTAGGTCAACATTTGATACGTGTGAATTGGGTATCAATATCTAGCCAACGTATGGCGGCCGGCTGAAGATCAAGTTGTGTCCAGGAAATAAAAACATTGCAAAATTATTAAATTAAAGATCAAAATGATTGGAGTAAAAAACAGTAACAAAGTTTATAAAATGTTCTTCAAAATAATTCTTGTGGCTGATATATATATATACAAAATGTAAAATCTGTGTCTTGTGTAAAGTTGAATTAACTTAATATAGGCTGTTTTGACTAACACGGACGAGTTTGAGAACTGAGGCCAATGTTTGGATGGTCAAGTATTTTTATTCAATATCTTTTTATACAAAAGTAAAAAAAAAAAAAATATAAATAATCAAACAACTACTCACGGTTGGTAATCTTGCGTAGCATGAATGTAGTGAAACGACCACATTCACTTCTGACATAGGGTCCTAGAATAGAAAGATTATCCAACGGAGGGATTTCAACCGAGTAGGTTTCTCGCACAACAGTTGCACGTGGCATGTAATAGCCAGACTAGAAAGGAAAATGAACAAAAATAAAAGATTAAAAAAGAAAAAAATGGCTATATTAACTGACATCAATAATTATCAATTTCAATAGTTAAATATGCAATCAACATAAACTGAGGCCAAATTAGAAGCTTAAATGGCATCCACCGATGTTAATGTAAATTCAACAAAAATATATTTAAGCATGAGAAATCTAAACAAGACAAAGGAAGTCTTTTTTTTTTAGTAGCTTTTCATGTTTTCATATTTTTTTTTTTTTTAAGAAAATATATAAAAATTGTTACTTTTTAACATAACATTTCCCCATAAATATGCTAAATAAAATTATAATTTTTTTTAATAACACACACATTTATAAGTACAAGAATTTAATAAAATGTTGAAAAACATTTTAGCAAGAGTTAACATTTTTCAGAAAGGAAACACAAATAAAATGGATTGTCCTTAATCCGCAGAGTTTCAAAAGAAGTACTTTCCTTCTCGTCAGAGGAGAGGAGTTTGCAAAATGCAGAATAAGATTTTGCTTGTAAAGTATTTAATGAAATTGCAAGTATGGAGTAGATCATACTTGCTTAAAAATGAACAATACTGAAACAGAGGTAGTGGGAAAAAAATGAACAATACTGAAACAGAGGTAGTGGGGAAAAAAATGAACAATACTGAAACAGAGGTAGTGGGGAAGAAAATGAACAATACTGAAACAGAGGTAGTGGGAAAAAAAAAATGAACAATACTGAAACAGAGGTAGTGGGAAAAAAAAATGAACAATACTGAAACAGAGGTAGTGGGAACAAAAAATGAACAATACTGAAACAGAGGTAGTGGAGAAAAAGATGAAAAATACTGAAGCAGAGGTAGTGGGAAAAATGAAAAATACTGAAGCAGAATTAGTGGGGAAAAATGAACAATAATTTTATATGAATGGATTACACACACACACACACACACACAGTATTTTCTCATAAATTTATTTTTAAAAAAAAATTATTTTTTTTATTTTTGCTTTTCACCATAAGTATTTTCAAAAAGAATTATATTTAGCTTATTTACTGGGGAGTGTTATGCAGGAAGGATGAAGATTTTCAGTTGATTGTTCTGTTTTTAACATTTAATTTCATTGGTGGCATTCAACAACTTAACAGTACATCTTCAAATTAAATTCTCATTAACAAAAATTACACAAAAATGGAATTAAAAATTTTTTTTTTTTTTTTTTTTTAATTGTAAATATTTTATGAAACAGATAAAATGAAAATCATCCAACTGCATTCAATTGTGACAATAATGCCTTTCCTGTAATTTGGCAACTTCATAAAATAAAAATTTAAAAAAACATTAAAACCTATTAGGATTGATATTAATTGCTGCCAATATTGACATTATAATTTGACACTTTCCTAAAAATGACCAACGATATAGCTGAAAATGGAAATAAAAATACTTAGTCTTCTCTGTTCTTGATTGTCTTTTGATTGAAAGTCTTTTAGAGCAAGGCAATATTTTTGTTCTCGTACAGATTTTCCCCTTTTTGGAGAGTTGGATTTCCTTGCATTAAAAAACAATTTTGTTGGTAACCTTATCTTCATGGGGAGGCAAATACAAACATTTCACATAAAAATTCTTTATTAGTTTTGTTCATCTAAATTATATAAAATCATTTGAATGATTATCGCAAACATATTTTGCAAAAGTTTTATTTCATACTTTCAAACGGAAAATTTTATTAAATTTATTTTTTTGTAAAACTAAATGCAAAATAAAGTAAATTTATACAATTAATGCAAGTCATTGCAATAGTGATGGAAAAAAAAAAACAAGGTAGTCAAGTTTTTCAACAAAAACATTGAATCAACCTATGTTTCCTTTGTCTTACACAAAATTACCATCTTTTTTTAAATACAAAAATAGCTTTTGTAAACAATTCATGACTAATTGAACATGTGCTATGAAATTGCAGTTCATACCTTTTCAAATAATATCAGTGTACAAAAGTACAATTTTAAATTAATAACAGCACGAAGATTGATTTTTTTTATATAGACTATCAGATAAAATATTTGATCCTTATATCAGTTCTGAGAAATTTTATTTTTAAGTAAAATTAGAAATTTAAGATAGCTAAGAATGTTTTTTTATGATTTATTAACTATAAAAAATATAAAGAATCAAATTTTCAGTATAAGTGATTATTTACAAGGCAAAAAGTTTGTTCATATCTTTAAGATAAATAATAATAAAAGTCAATTTTATCAACTAATGTCGCGACAGCCAATAGACCAAGAAAAACAGTTTTTCTTTTTAAACTAATTAAAATCTATTAAAATCCATTATTTCTGAACAATTTTTTTCCAGAAAGATAAAACCCTGAATTTTATATATTAAAAGTAAAATACTTTTTCTATAATTCAACAGAATTTTTAATTTTCAAAAAAATATTTGACCGGATTTTTATAATTTTTGCCGAAAATGTAAACAAAATTTAAATATTTTTTTAAAAAGGTTTTTGAATTAAATATAGTAATTTTTTATGTCTAAATAAAATTTAGGAGGATTTGCTATAAGAATATGCAAAAATATTAAAGTATGTGAATTTCAAATAATCCCTTTTTTATTCATTACAAGTAGAAAATTTCTTAAACACACATGATATCACCATGGGCAATTGTAAGATATTTAAAAGTATGGAAATATAGACGTCTTTACGCATTTCCATGAATTTTAATGTAACCAAACAGGCAAATACCATTTTTTTTTATTTTTAATAAATGAATTAAATTATAATTCCAAACGCCATTTATGGCAAAATAAATTCAATGTCATTTTTAGCTTTATATATATATATAATTTTTTTTTTCAGTATCTGTCGGCCACCATACATTACGATATCTCATGTAAATGACAAATTGCAGAAACAATTATTGTCATTTTGAAACTTTCACAGTGTTGTTTTTTTTTTCTTTTTTGATCTCGATTCTTCAAAGCATTTTCTGATGATATATTGGCAAAATTGGGCTTTATAAAAGAACATTTAAAATTGTACAGTAGAAACCTGGGATAGGGCATTATAAATTTTTTTTTTTTTTTTTTTTTTTTTTATTATATTTTCACCCCAAACAAGGCACATTGCCACTTTGGTGTAGGGGGCTACTATCAGGGGAAACATCTACTGGGGCACTATGTAGGGATTAGGGCAGCGAGATGTTGGTTCACGTTGCACTTGAACTTATGCATGTCAGTACAGTTGGGGAAGCAGTGACCTGGAATGGAATTCCAAAGTCTAGCAGTTCTGGGGAAGAAACTACTGGAGTAGAACGATCTTTTACATCTAGGGATCTCTACAGTGTGGGGGTGGGATTTTGCAGCTTGTCGGGTCTGTCGAGGGTGTTCACGTCGTGGGGGCACAAGTGCTTGCAGTTCTTCAGAGCATTCACCATTATAATACTTGTAGAACAGGCAGAGGGATGCAACGTTTCGACGATGGGACAGAGGCTGAAGTTTTGATGCCAGTTTAGGGCCTATCAGATTTGCGACTCTCTTTTGAACCCTGTCAAGGAGAGAGAGACTAGTAGCCGATGCACCGGCCCAAATATGACAGCAATACTCCATACATGGGCGAATAGTGGCCTTATAGAGGTACAGGATACTTTCGGGTGTTAGAAGTTTTCTAGCACGGTAGAGAGAGCCCACCTTCCTCGCAGCGGCCCTGGCAATGCCCTCGATGTAATTGTTCCAGCTCATGTTTCCTGTGAACGTTAGGCCAAGGAGCTTGAAAGACGTACTCTCAGCTAAAAAGTTGTTGGCCATTGCTATAGGTGGTAGAGAAGGTTTCCTGTAATTATTGAATGAAACCAGTTTTGTCTTGGTGGCATTGAACGTTACCATCCATTTTTGTCCCCATTCCACTACTGATTTGAGGTCATCCTCCAGTGTTTCTGCCATTACTTTAGATATATGTTCATTTGTTTTCCTGTCGTGCCTGCTATAGAGTGTGGTGTCATCAGCATATATACCCATCTCAGAGGCAATTTTATCGGGGAGGTCATTTATGAATATCAGGAACAGCAGAGGACCAAGGATAGATCCCTAGGGCACTCCGGCATTTATATTATATTGTTTAGACGTACGACCGTCGAGGACAACCTAGTAACGAAATACAGTACAGTATATAATACACATGTATATAATCAAATAACATAAATAACACCATAAGGTGGGGCAAATACTGTAACCAGGGGCCAGAAAAACATATTCCACATTGTAACTTGAAAAAATCGTATCCTAGGGCCACTGTATCCTGGGCTTCTACTGTATTTTTAAAGATTTAAAAGTAGTGCTTTTTGTAAAAAAAAAAAAAAAAAAAAAAAAAAAAATTATGCTAATCTGAAAGAATTAATAACATTTTCAACAAATTTTACACTTTTAAGACAAAAGATGAAAAATTACACATTCTAAATTCGGACTTTCAATCTCAGAATTTGAAGAGGAGCAGTTTTTGGTTTGTGTTTTCATTTATAATCTTTAAACCCCCCCCCCCCCTCACAAAACATGCACACACAAGTGTTTTGTTCCAGCTTTTTATTTTAAGGGTAGGAGTGACCATAAATAAAAAAGGGAGCTTTGTAAGCAATATATATATATAGATTATAAAATAAATTTTTACATCTTCATAAAGTCCATTTAGTTAATTGGTGAAAATTTCGTATTAATTAGATAATTACCTGGTTTTTTGGTAGATTTTCCAAGAAAGACTATCAAAAACCTCACACTCCACCACCATTTCAGCTGTCGCTATAAATAAGCTGTCAGAGGCTTTGGTGCAATTTCAAAATAATGATAAAGATGGAATTGTACATAAATTCAAAGACTAAAGTTAACATGGAGGGCTGGATATTTTAAGCAGATCAAACTCCTGCTGATACAACCTTTATCAATTTTGGATTTCCTCGTCAGAAAAACAAAAAACATTGAACATTACCTTCAGTTTGTGAAGTAAATCCCACAAATCCTTCGGAGGAGCAATCACGGATCTGTTCAGCCTCATGATGAAACATCTGCCAATATCTTTGTCCACAATGGCAGTAAAATTCTGAAAGAAACAATTCAAATTTCACAAATGTTTTTTTTATCATGTGTGAACACCCTCATACAGGAGACAAAAAAAAAAACAAAAAAAACAAAAGTAAAGCATTTCTATTATATGCTGCTAGATGAACTAATGATCTATGCCAAGATTATAACTAGAGTGGAACACCTATCATAAGATTGGTAAAGCGACAAACCTTTTTTGCTTTCTAGTTTCTTTACGAAAAGACAATTTTTATTTAATGAGATAAATTTTAGAAATTTTCAAATTCTATAATTACCAGTTTTTTTTTCAGATATTGTTTAATGAAATTTTTTTTAATGCAATGGAACTATAGCAGAAACCACTAGCAACTGGTTTGGAGTATTCTTTTCACATAAACCGGTTGTTGTGGCACCCACCTTACAGATAATAATGAACTCTAATTTATTATAAAGACTAGGAGAATATGGGTCAACATGATGTACCTGGTGATGTTAAAAATTTTGAAATCTTCATCTGTTACAGATGAGCCGTTGTTTATTTTTCTACAATACACACCTTTGATAGTTGAAAGGGGAGGGGGGGGGGGTAAGAGATCGACTGACAAATCTTGTGCTTAATATAGCACAAGTAATTCTACATCAAATCATCCAGAAATTTAGGGAGTTTGATCGTGACTTTCATACTATGTCATTAAGGCCCACGAGCTGAAAAATGATGTCATTGCTGAGATCCTAGCAAGTCAGACTGTCAACAATGAATCAAAAATTTACAAAAAGCATTAGAAAACTTTAAAGAAAGAAAAATAAGGAACACGATTTGTACTGAAACTTATTCAATATTAATTTAAAAAAAAAAATTCAAAATGGATAAGTTTTGTGCGTATGCATTAAAAGTAATTAAATATTGTTATATCATGGATTTTTAAAGACTAAAATACATGCATTATTTACTTAAAAATTACATTTAAAAAGAAAAGAAAGGAACATGATTTGATTTATAGTAAAACTGAACTTTATCATTTCTTTTCTATATAAATAAAATGAAGTCATTTTTACCCTCTGAGTTTGACCTTAATAGGATTAAAACTCAAGACATTTCATGCAAATGTAATGTGCACAAACTGCAGCACATTATCTGAGGCGTGCTATAGGTCTATTATCCTTACACTGCCTCGATAACTGTACATTCCTATATTTTTTCTGGTGAGAGTTCACTGCCAAAACCTGTAAGAATCAATGAAAGTGATAAAATCTTTTCTCTTTATTACATTCATACTCCCCCCCACCCCCGCGACCACTTAACGTCCACAGGGGAATTTAAGAGGAAACACCGGTTTGAGTTTTTAGTTGCTTAAAAAAAAAAAATGGAATGGCATTTTACTGTCAGCTGAAACACAACTTTCGATTTCATCTATTCCATGGGTTACTTATACCATTTCTTTTCTTCTTTTTCCCCTCCTTTTTGTTTTTAAATTTTTAAATTTTTTTTTTTTTTTTTGGGGGGGGGCGAGTCGAAGGGTTACTTGTGACGTAATCCCTCATTGGGGAGCTTTAGAACTCTCCCCAGGGGCCGAGTAACTATGCTAGATAGCTAATCGTTCCCAGGTGACACCAGATACCCCGAGGATTCAAAATAGAGAATATAAATATAGATATTTTATTTCATGTCAAAATAGATATTGTTTGAAACCAGAGAAATATATTTTGCTGTTAAAATTGATGACAGGAAACTTGGAGCATAATATTGTCTGGCCTTGGTGAACTCAGAGTCAGATGTCAGTGTTGACATGATGACCTTAAGGTTATGGGAATTAGTATGTCTGTAGATCTCAGATGCCAGATTCGGAAATTGCACACACGCAAAAATCTTGGGTTTCATTTCGTGGCAAAATCTGATTGGCTAGGGAAACTTCCACCCCATCCACATACATCACTATATATTAAGAGATTTGCTTGTTTGCAAAAATTAAAAGATTTGCTTGTTGATTTCGGGGAGAACAGAGCGTGTGGAGGTCGCCGTCCCTGGAGTCGTGACTCCTCTTCCTCTTTATCCGCCCGTCTGACGTTGTCTGTGAAGAGAGTTTTGAAACTTTGAAAACTTATTAAGAACTGAACGATATTTGTAAAAATATTTGTATATAAGTTTTTGAAATTAATTCTGTAGGCTAGAGTTTCACAAGTCTGTATTTCTTCCTGCCTGCGGCTTCGATATTCGCTTTCAGCATTCAATGTAACAACCCTCAGAGAAGGACTAGACGATATGAGCCGAGATTTCCAGATAAACAGGGGTCCTAACCGAAGCTTCATCAGTGTGGGGTTACATACTTAAACGAAACAAACTAACCTTGGATTCCAGGTTTTACAACAAGCTGTAACAGTCAGCCGCTAGCGTTCTTCAAATGTTCAAACAATTACTCGATTTATATATTTACTGTATTTTTCCTTCTATTATGTTTCCAGTGAATTTATATGTGATACTAGGGGGGAGAGCTGACTTCTTATTTTCAGATTAGTTACTCATTCATTATTTATTTCTATACATTGAATTTCTGGTAGTTTCATAAGCCCACTTACTATTACACTATCGATATGGAACCAGACGACATTCCAATTGGTAAAAAGTGACAACAAAGAAAACAATACAAAAAAGAAAAAAACAAAACACATAACAAACCGTTATACTTACACCTAACAATTATACGGTTAAAAATACTTTTTTTTCCATAAAACAAACACACAAACAAAATTATGACTAAAATTTATTAAACATTTTTTCATTATACACGGTCAGTTTTCTGGTTTTATTTATTGCTCCCCCGCCCATTTGTATTTTTTCCTGTTTGTTTTGTTTCTTGGATTTTATTCCAGAAAACAAACCAACAAAAAAAAAATAAAAACAAATAAAATAAACATAATTACATGGTAAGTTTTCTGGGAGTTTTTTTTTTCCATTTGTATTCATTCTAGTTTGTTTTGTTTGTTTGTTTTTTCCTGTCCTCTGCGGCTGACACTGATGACTGAATGCTTGACGGGAATTCACGAGAATTCGGGTCAAATTATGCAGGACTACCTTCATTTTTTTCTTTTTTTTCACTTTTTCTTGGGCCCTAAACACCTACAAATGATTTCTTAACACCTTTTCTTACATTTTTTCCCCCCAGTTTTTGCCATTAAATTCTTTCAATTTTACGCGCATAAAACACATACAAATAACATTATACATATTTGGGTCCTTTTCTTTACCAGGAAGGGGGGGGGGCAAATACAGTTTCATTTCTTCGTCAGATTGGAAACTAACAAAACAAATTCAATATAAATCAGTACGGTTTATTTTGTTTACAAAATAAACTCCGCTGTTTGCATTTACAGAAAATTTACTCCCATCATATATTAGCTAAACCAGGGAGAAGGGGGGTATCTATAAATATAAAAACAAAATATGTGTATGTGGGTGTGCGTGTGTGTGTGTGTTCGCCCGCGAATAATTTGGCTTGCAGCGCAAAAATAGGTCAGACTTCCTCGCACCTGTTCATTTCGCTTCATATACCTTCATATAATGCCCTTACCAGTTCCTCTACCTCGTGGCACAGATGGTTAGGTGACTGGCTTTTTTCCCTTTCGTTTCCACCTTCGCGTCAAGGCTTCGGGGTTCAATCTGACCTTCCGACCAAAACTTTTTTTTTTCTTTTACACCTATTTTTAACACACACACACACACACACACACACACACCTATAAACACCCAGGCAACGCCGGATACCCCTCTGCTAGTATATAATAATTTGACTGCAGAAATTTCCCTCTGGATCAAAGTACCGTAGGTTTGCAACAACAGATACCCCATACAAATTCAATACATCTACCCTGACAGCCACTATCTTATGTAGCTTACGACCACCATTTCTGCCACATTCACTCACGATAAAATGCTACATTACATCCGATGAGCAACACCATAATCGACACATCTACAGAGGACGAAGTTCCTATTTTTCTCTCAATATTTAGTGCTCCCACCGCTACCAGTTGAGACTGGGTCAAATTTTATATTTGCCTATGATATTGTACTTGCACTGCCATTAACTGGTCTTTACATACATAGCCACACTCTTTCAATTTTTCGATTCACAAATAATAGTCTCCCCTGCCTTATTCTATCCATTTTGATTGGCTGAGCTCTCACCATTCTTATATTCGGGATTAACGCTATCTACATCATAAACGAACGCTAACCTACCATTCAAATATCGCGTCACAATGATACCTATTTTTTCCCCTCTGACTACATTGCTGCACTCTTCTTAGATTATGCCAACAAAACACGTCAAACCTTTAACACACGAAATAAAATACATTGTTTCTTTGCGTTTTTACATGAATTTTCCCTATTTACAAATACTGTTACATGGCAAAATTTTGGTAGATGAACACATGAACACGGACGCAGAGAACTAGATTTCTTTATCGTGTGCACGTTTTAATATGTAGAAAATTACTTGTCTCCACAAAATCTAATCAAGATTTCTGTAATCGGCATACTCGGAAACCTATAAAGTTATCAATTTAAAGAAATTTGAGGTGAACCTATTATAAAAAAAAAAACTTAAAACAAAAAAAATAATATGAAAAGAAAAGTAAATAATCAAAAATAGTAAAAGTAATTTATTAGGGTAGGTAGTTTTTTTGGTCGATTTTCTAATGAGGTCTGTTCTAGACCCCCACCCCCCTAAAAGCCTTTCGCCGACATACAAAAACGTGTGTGCTACTTTTGCCTTTTATGTATGTATGTATATATATATATATATATATATATATATATATATATATATATACACACACTAGCCTGGGTGCCCGGCGTTACCCAGGTGTTTGTAGGTGTGTGTTGAGCAAAAAAAAAAAAAAAAAAAAAAAAAATGGTAGCAGGCAGGCAGGCTCGAACCTGTACCGCAAAGGAGGAAAAGAACGTAAAAGAAAAAAATGTGACGTCTTTGTTGTTGCACCCATTGGCAAACCAGAAGTGACAAATGTTTAAATTAAGGCTAGTCAATCGAAAAGAGGGGATGACTTTTGAAAATATCAGCAAAAAAAGCGACCCCTCCCTTTAGAAAAGTGCACAGTTGAAGGTGAAGGAATAAATGTTTTTAGCCAATTTTTCGAGATTTGTCGTCTGAAGGGTTGAGCTTCAAAACGATACCAATCTCGTGAAAATCTGTCGCCTCTGTCGAAAGTTTTAGGCAGAATATAAACATACATACATATAAATAGACAGGTGAGATTTATTATAGATTACACTGCGTTCCAATGAGTATGCCAATTTTAGTTGCTTACATCTTGATTATATTTCTTTTAATATGTTCTATGACAGTCTCTTTTGCCTTTCATTCCTGTATTAGTTGGTTAATTTTTTTTAGTAAAATATGTTTCATATGTAACAGGGCTGAATTAGTTTTATTGTAAATATCTGATCACCAAGACTGTTTTACCTTTTACTATCTAACTTTTCCATTCCAAATTTCAGTGTGAATTTTATATAAATTTAGATGATCTCAACTGCATCTCACATACCAAAACTAATTGCTTCCACAGTACAATATTTTTGAATCCTCAGAAAAGCCTTTACTTTGAATAGACACTGTCAGTGAATAAAAGAACTTTTTACCATTTTTGGTAAAGAAGTACTTCATAGTGTCTACATGAATATCAAAAAAAAAAAAAAAAAAAAAAAAAAACTACCTCTTCAGTTACATAATAATTTTCCCCATATTGAGGAACGTCTGAAATATTCCTAGTTCTGATAAAAATCACATAGAAGACTTAATTTCTCAGCAAATCAGATGTTCCAAACTGAAAATATTCAAGAAAATGTAATTATTAAAATGTTGCTCGACAACATTTCAGATGACTCATGCAAAATAGAAAATGCTTTAAATTAGCAACTGCTTGGAGTCACATACTTAAATTAGTTTTTATGATGTCCATCTGTAGTGCAAGATACAAAATCTGAGGACATGGGTGTCAAACCCTGGATGATTTAACATGGAATTTATATATAACATAAGCAATTCGACCTTTATGAAATTGCGTGTATTATCACATACTTTCAGCAACTCGAGTTTGTTAAATCTTCTGTCTACACAAATTGGACCCTGCCAACCACCCACTCCGTGACTTTCCTTTGCGGACAGATGCCACACTAGACGATCTGAAAATCACACCTTCTCAGGTGCATGGTATCATAAGAAATCTTGACACTGCAAAAGCATGTGGACCTGATCTCATCCTGGCTGTGCTATTAAAAAAGTGCTCCGCCGAAGTAGCTCCAGTTCTCTCCAAACATTACAGCAAATGCCTTAATGAATCTTGCTTTCCTGCCTGCTGGAAAACTGCTTCTGTAGTACCAATTTTCAAGAATTCTGGCGAAAGAACTTACCCATTAAATTATTGTCCCATTAGCCTCCTCCCACTTTTTGCCAAAATATTTGAGACCATAATTAACCAAGCTCTAGTCCATCACCTTACAGATGCTAAACTTCTGACTGACACCAAATATGGATTTAGGCAAGCCTGTTCCACAGCAGACATCCTAACTGTAATCTCAGAATGTATATACCATTCACTGGACAAAGCGGGGGAGGGTAGAGCGGTAGCTCTAGATATATCTAAGGCTTTTGACAGGAAAATCAGATCATATGGTATCACTGGAAGAATACATAACAATTAAATCCTTCTTAGAGAAGAGAAAAATCCAGGCTGTCCTCGACGGTCGTACATCTAAACAATATGATATAAATGTGGGAGTGCCTCAGAGATCTATCCTTGAACCTCTGTTATACCTAATACAGGGTAACCAAAAAAAAACAAAAGCTAAATGGAGGCCATCTAGAACATATGCTGTAGAACGGAGAAAAAAAGGCAAAAGACCCTAGTGTTTTGATGTGATGTTTTGAATATAATAAACTAGTTATGACCAAAGTTTAATTTCATTTGGACAAAACACTAAGAAACGGGGCCTAATTATAGTTGGGGCCCGTTTTTTGGGGGGTCACTCTGTATTCATAGATGACCTCCCTAACAAAATTGCCTGTGAGGTGGGTATATATGCTGACGCTCTATAACAGACACGGCAGGAAAACAAATGATCACATATCTAAAGAATTGTCAGAAACACTAGAGGATGACCTCCAATCTGTAGTGGAATGGGGACATAAATGGATGGTCACATTCAATGCTGCCAAGACTTAAACTCGTTTCCTTCAATAATTACAAGAAACCTTCTCTACCACCAATTGCAATGACCAATGACTCTTTATCTGAAAGTACATCTTTTAAACTCCTCGGCCTAACGCTCACAGGAAACAGGAGTTGGAACAATTACATTGAAAGTATCGCTGTGAAGAAGGTAGGTTCTCTCTACCGTGCTAGAAAGATACTAACGCCCGAAAGTATCCTATACCTCTATAAGGCCACCATTCGCCCATGTATGGAGTATTGTTGTCATATTTGGGCTGGTGCATCTGCCATTGGTCTCTTGCTCCTAGACAAGGTTCAGAAGAGTCGTCAATGTGATAGGTCCTGGACTGTCATCTAAACTTCAGCCTCTGTCCCATCGATGAAATGTTGCATCTCTCTGACTGTTGTACAAGTACTTTAACCGTGAATGCTCCGAACTGCAAGCACTTGTGCCCTCTCAACGTAAATACTCCCGACAAACCCGACAAGCAGCTAAATCCCACCCCTTCACAGTAAAGATCCCTAAATGCAAGAGAGCCTTCTACTCCGGTAGTTTCTTCCCCAGAACAGCTAGACTTTGGAATTCCTTTCCAAGTCCCTGCTTCCCCGACTGTACTGACATGCAGAAGTTCAAGTGCAACGTGAACCAACATCTTGCTGCCCAACTTCCTACACAGTACCCCTGACGGCTATGTCCCTGATAGTAGCCCGCTACAACAAAGTGGCAATGTGCCTTGTTTGGGGTGAAAATGTAATAAAAAAAAAAAAATTAAAAAAAAAAAAAAAAATTAAAAAAAAAAAAAAAAAATGGTCACTGCATATTAATAACTACAGCTTCTAATATTTTCAAATGCTTAGACCATGTTCTCCGCAGTACAGAAAAACACCTTGTGTTTGTAAACTATGGCACATGACTTGTTCTCCAATAAATTTTCCCCTACATTAGAGGAATAGGTCTGGTTGGATGTATACAATTTGAAACTTCAAATATTTGCTAGGGTCATGTTGAGACATTCTCACCTATAATCGCTACGTGGTACCTCCTATATACACCCACGATGTCTTCAAGTACTTACAAGAATAGTGTTACAAGGTAGTATGTAATAAACAGAATGGTTAAAGCCGGCTTACCCTTTCAAAATCATGCAAGACAATGGCATTCTCACATTCATCAAATTTAGGAATTTCAACTCGTTCATAATAATCATCAGTGATCTCGATAGTTTCCTCAAAGAAAGAGACGGACATGTCATTTCTAGCTTGGCTCTGGTCACTATAGCGGAAACCGCTGGCAATCGGTTCTGGGTGTTCTTTTCGCATGAACAGGTCCTGGGTGTAAATGACGCCACAACGCCCACGGATAACCTGCAATTGAAAAAACAAAAATATTTACTTTATATTAATGAGAGAAAAGAAATAAAATCTTATTTTATTGAAAATGTGAAAATAGTGTAGATGGTATTAATTAGCGATACACATGAAAAATTTGAAATGGTTTAAAATATCTAAATAATGACATACATAGAAAGAGCTTGATAAGAATCTTTTTAAATTTTTTAAATCTGCTTAAAATCAAAGTTATGACTATTTTTGTGCCTTGCACATTTGGATAGTTTTTCCCTCTTTAAGACCAATGCATTTTGTCACGTCTTTACAATACTTTTTCAGTAAAAATATATCTGTGTTAAAGCAAAAGATTAAGCAATGAAATTTGCTATATAAGTGTATTTTTGTGCAACGAATGAGAATATGCTACTGCAAATCTCCAGAAATTAACGGTTTCTAAATAATTTGCAGTAAATGCACAAATATGCGGCAATTCCTTAAAAATGCCATGTATCCATTAATAGAAAATAAGTTAGAAAACTCAAAACTAAATTGTAATACATTTTATGCAAAAAAAAAACTGAAATCTAAATTTAGAACTGTTTAAAAATGAATATATTGCAATATTTCTTTGGTGTAATTGTAGATTAATACCTTCAGTTTACCCCACCCCCATCTGACCACCTCTCCAAAATATGTGATTCTACTTTTGTAGACAATTACGTGTGAACACCTTGAAAAACTTTAAAGCGTTTTAGGCCCTTAACCCTTTTTTTTTTTTTTTCTATAGGAGATTGAGTGGCCTCCGGACCTTGATAAGTAGAAACTCCATTGTAATAAAGGAAAAAAATAAATAAATAAAAGGAATCCTGGGCATTTTTTTTTCTAAAAGGTGATTATGTGTGGTTTTAAGAGGGTCTTTGTGCAATTATAAGAGGGTGGGGAGGTTGCTACTCTGACTTTGGGTTAATGATAAGGTTAAGGGAAATTATGTGTAAACATTCTGTAGATACAAACAAAACAAAAATAATTTTAGAATTTAGAGTGGGGTTGGTTTCACATAAATTTAATGTAAAATAATTCATTTTGAGACCATTCTAGTGTTTTAGGATAGTTGACCAATTTATTTTTATGGGAGATTAATCATGTGCACTTTTCTTTGAGAAAAGATTTTTCTTTCTTTTTTTTATGCTTATATGTAGCTTACGGAGGAATTTTTTTTGGTGTGGAGTTTGCTACTCAGCGTTATTGTTAGGGCTAAAGATGGTTTTAGGTTTGCCACTCATACCTAGGGTTAGAGGTAGGATTAAGGGAGGGTTATTTTTATTATTAAGAGGGCGTTTGACATCCATTGTGAAACTATACAAGAATTCTGACAAACAGACAAAAATAAATGTTATTTAAAACAAACGACGTCACTAACAGAAAATGTGACGATTGGAAAAGTATCAAGTATTTTTGAAAAAAAAAAAAAAAAAAAACCTTTGCTAAAGCTGACAATTTGTATTTAAATGAATTTGATTTTTATTTTTAATTACATTTCAGGTCTTTTTCTACCGTTTTTATTTCTTAAACATCACCGATGTTTGGAAAAGTATCCTTCCTACAAATATTTAAACATCGATTTTACATTTTATTTTTATAATCAGGTAGATTAGTTTTCATTCGAGAATCCCCTGAAAACATTGTAAAAGAGACAAAAAATTAAAAAATATAGGAGGAGGTGGGTGTACTACCATGAACCAAAAGAATCATATTTCACATTTTTGGTTGTTCAAAGAAAAATTTTAAAAATTTGACTACTAGTCAATTTTTTTTAAATATTGACATGGTTACATCTAAGATTTTCAATTTAAAAAAAACTTGATCTGGAATAAAAAAAAAACAAAAAAAAAACACCTGTTTATAAAGATCACTGTTGCTGATAATGCTATTACTAATATTACAAGACACTGAAACTTAAAATGATTTTTTTTCAGGTATCATGATGTTAAATTGCTACCACAAGAGAAAACTTTTAATGAATAAAAACAGTAAAAAGATTGTTTTGTTTAACAGTGGATGTCCGAAGAAAATTTTTTCAAAATTTTCAATACTAGTCTCTTTCTTAACACAAAAAAAACGAGTGGTCAAAAGTATTTTGGACACCCCAAGCTATTAAAACTGACATCTCTTCTGGTTAGTTTCCAAATTCCAAGACAAAATTCTTAATACAAACATAGTATGAGCAGTTACAAATCGGAAGGGGGGTGGGGTACAAAACTTTTCCGAAAATGCTGTTTTATGATGTTCAGGTTTTCATGACTATTTGCTTAAAACTCTAAAAATATCTATAATGTATGTTCTTAGTTATTACTTTATTTGAAAGTATATTCATTTCCAAACAAAACGGTGGCATTTTGAGGACTTAAAGTACTTTGGTTTTTAAAATATGACTATTTTAGCAGAAACCCCTTGAAATCTGTGATTATCCAAAGCGTTTTATCATCCGTGTGTATTTCTATATTAATAGAGAAATCTTTTTTAGAATAGAACACACAACAGAATAATACCATGTACATGTTTATTCACATCTGGTTTACTTCATTATATCCTTAAAAACAAGCCGCACCAGAAGTATTATTCAGAGACAGATAAAAAAAAAAAAAATACACACTCAGAGCAGTAAAAAAGAAAAAAGAAAAAAAAATACACACTCAGAGCAGTAAAAAAGAAAAAAGAAAAAAAAAAGAAAAAAAATACACACTCAGAGCAGTAAAAAAAAAAAAAAAAAATTAAATTGTGCTATAAACATGCATTGTTCTCCATCACTTTAACAACATTGCAACTTGTCAATTTGTTTCCATGGAGAAAATAAAGATTGATGGAAAATATAAAAAGAAATCCTACTTTTCAAATTAGAATCTTTTGTAAAATTTAATATTGATAATTGTTTTTGCAAATGCAAGAAAAGCTTTTGCTCTCAATACCTATTATAACAATTTTTGACAGAGACAATGTCGGCTGTATACATAATATATATTTATATACATATTGTTGATGTATATTGTCCTAAAATGTAATAAGATTGCACTGATAAAAAAAAAAATCAAAACATTCCCTTATATTTGAAACATACAAAGATATAGAAATAAATAAAATAAAATTGGTATGCTTGAATTATAGTCATGGATAGCAATTATAATGAAAGCAGTTTACCAATTCTAAGCAGAAACCATTATTCATTTTATTTTTTTTTTTTTAATATAAGTTAATGCTTTTGCATTAATATTTACTTTTAAAGATTTTTCTTTTTTGAATTAGTATTATCCACTGACCATAAAAACACTTTGGGATCAGCAAGATTTACAGGGATCGTACTAATAGTCATATTTTAAAAACCAAAGCACTTTTAAATCTTCAAAATACCATTTTATTTGGCAATGAATAGACCGATATGAATCCATCATAAAAATGTATATTATATATTCAAAGTGTTTTTAGTAAAGAAAATCGTTTAAAGTCATCAACATTATCACAACTTTTGTAAAGAACAGGATACTTTTAAAAGTTTGTGCCACATCTATAAGGAATTTTGCCATGGAATTTGGAAATCAAGGAAGACAAAGCTCCTAATTATGGTGAAGTTACCATTTAAACTAACCCATTCCTTTTACTATTTTGTGCAAAAGAACACTTTAACACAAGTATTCAACATTTTGAAAAAGATATGTATTCCAACTGGCAAGTAAATCCTTTTACTCCTTATGTAAGGAATTATAATTGTATGTGATTTTATCTTTCCTTAGCTGCAATTTTTAATTACACTATCTTCAAAAATTGTAATCATTTATTGGCTGACTATAATATCAGCAATGATATAAGTAGCATCAGTAGTATCATTTCGACAAGAAAGTTCATGCATTTTTTTTTTTTAATTCAGATCAACATAGCTCAAACAAAAATTTATTGATCGAAATAAGCACCATCAGAATCAACATGCTTTTGCCAATGCAAAACAAGTGTATTTATGCCAGTAACATAAAAATATTGTGTTCTGGCGACGATTAAATCCCTGAAGGCGTTTTTTATATCGCTTAGGTTTTTGACCAATTTCTCACACAAAGTTGTCAAGATGCTTGAAAAAGTGGTAGTCAGTAGAGGAGTGGCCTGGAGAGTATGGCAGATGAGGCAAAGTTTCATAGCTCAATTCGTTCAACTTCTGCAGGGTCGGTTTCGTATATTGTCATGGAGAAGAATTGGGCCTTTTCTGTTGACTAATGCTGGGTGAAGTTGAAGTTCCTGATACGTTTCATCTATTTATTGAAAGTACTTATTCCACTGTAATGGTTTCACCTGCATTCAAAAAACTAAGGGATGAGACAGGTTGCAGACCACCAAACAGTCAGCATGACCTTTTGGTACAACTCTGGCTTCAGCAAGTGTCCTGGAGTTTTGTCAGCATCTAAACACCAAGCTGAACATCACTGGTTGTCGTAAAGAACCCACTTTTCATCACAAGTCTGAGAAATGCATCATTCTTGTTGCATACAAAAAGGGAAGAGTAACACTTTCTTAGAGTTTCTTTTGGTTGTCATTCAATTCATGAAGTACCCATTTATTAAGTTTCTAATCTCTCAAATGGTTGCAAATCATCGTATACGTTACAATTCAGAAGCAAATTCTCGAACAGTTCTGTGTTTATTGGCTTTGACTAAAGCTCTTAACTGATTGTTAACATCTGATGGGCGACCACTATGCTCATCATCAAGACTTGTTGCCACTAGAAAATTTCTTAAGCCACCAGTGTGTTTTGCATTCAGCAGTGGTTCCTGGGCCATTGACTTTGTTGATATCGCAAGCTGTTTCAGCAGCTTTTCAGCCTAGCTTGAATAGAAATAAGAAAATTGTGCAAATTTGCTGTTTTTTCATCTTGTATTCAATGTTGTGAAAAGACAATTGTTTTAAAACGATTGTAATTTAAATGATTAGATGCAGCAAAAAACGCCATTAAGTTATCAAGCTCCTATGTATGTCATTAATGAAATATTTTAAATAATTTCAGTTTTTTATGTGCATTGCTACTTAAGAACTTTTTCTTAATTTTGATATCTTTTTCTCTCCCTTTTATATTAAATGCCTTTAAAATTCCAAGAATACATTTTTCAGTGAATATTGCTATAGTGAATGGAATATTTTCAAATTGTGTTACCTTTAATACTGTACTCTAGGCCATTAACAATTGCCACAAGAATTAAGAGAATTCAACCTATAAATGCCAAATGTATTGACAGTAAAGAGTAGAAGTGGTTCTACACACATACACAATATACTAGAACTTATGACCTGGTATTTTCCTGGAAAATTGAAGAACCAAAGAAATTCCTGTTCCTAACTCATAAGCATTATTTCTATGAGTATAAATTTTCAAGTTACAACTGAAGATAAAATGTTATCTTTGTTATTCAATAATACTGAAGTATCAAACCAAATAACTGGTTTGTCCATGTTTTCAGTGTTAAGAACCGAACGGAATCTGGGATACTGAAAGCATATACATGGCTATAAAGTTATTCACATTTTGTTTATTTTACAAATGAAAATATGGTTTCATATAACAAAAGAATGAAAATTGCTTTCTGTTCATTTGTTTTAAAACATTAGAAATCAAGCTTTAGCATCAGAAAAAGAAAATTACCAAGAATTAAGACTTCATTAAATACAGGGTGACTAAAAAAAAAAAACGGGTCCAACCATAATTAGGCCCCATTTCTTAGTGTTTTGCTTGAATTAAATGAAACTTTGGTCATAACTAGTTTATTATATTCAAAACATCACATCAAAACACTAGGGTCTTTGGCCTTTTTTTCTCCGTTGACTGTAAAATGCTCAGAAAAACAATTGAATGTCCTGTTTTTTGGGGGGGTCACCCTGGTTATAAAAAAAAAAATACAATTGATGACTTGGTGATTATGTAACAAATTTGTGGTAAATGGAAAACAAGATCACTTTTCATGACTTAAGAGCAGCAGTATAGACGAGATGACCATAGCAAAAACTATTCGTGAGGAAAAGACTGACCACACTAACAATACTTACAATGATAACTTGTGAAAATAATTGACAAAGGAAAAGTATTCAAGAAGGAGCCAAGACATTATAAAATACACAGGGTGCAAACAACAGAGATTAATGCTATAACATTGGAATGTTTAATACACCAACAAAAGCTATAATGAATGCTGTAAAACATCAACTAAACAGTAGCTGTAACAGATGGGGCTTCACTTTAAAATCAGTAGAATGGTAAGTGCCAAAATAGAGCTCTTCCTCTCCCAATGACAACTATATTAGTTATCCAGTATATAGATCTGCCAGTTGCACTCTCACACTTATTGTGCCAAAGTCAAAGATTATATATATATATATATATATCTCCTTATGTTTCTGAATTTTAGAGATAAGGATTAGAAATTTGTATTATTTGGACTATTGTTTAGTGTTATTGTAATACTATCAACGTCTGCTCCACAAAAATTAAGAAACAAGTTTATTAGCAGAACAAAGATGTAGAAAGTTGTTCACAAAGGAACAGAAAAGAAAGCGAAAATAGGATTGTTAATCATTGTGTAGCAATGAAAATAATTTTTTTAGTTTTAGGAGTGGCAAGGAGTTTTGCAACAGTTAAAGACAGTTTACAAAGTAAAATGCAGGTTGTGGTTTGAAGCAGATCTAGATGAACTGTCAAACATGGCTTCGTCACTAAGACTAATAATTATAAATAACTAGATTATATATATATATATAAATTATTAATAACTAGATTATATATATATTACTAATAGGCCGACAAGCATTGCTGGTCATAAAATTGAAGGTTCAATCCTCAATATGGGCGATCGAAAAATACAATTGCGAGTTCCTTAGGACCTCTATCCAATCATGACCGACAGAACAAGAGCATGTTATCCCCCATACGGTAAATAAAGGGTTCCGTTCGAAATTCTATCCAAATTCCCAAGTTCGACAAACATTCATGAGTTCGACAAGATACACCTGAAGAAGGTCGGGGGTTACATCTACCGAAATGCGAAAATAATACTGGAGATGAGAACAGTAGTCTGATGAATCTAAATAAATCTAATAACGGAAAATAATTTAAGTTTATTTCAGTTTGTGAATTCATGATTTATTTATTAAACGATCATTATCTATTCAACCGATTCATAACTAGCTCAATTTTTTTTTTAGGCAACTTGTATTGAATCATTCTATAAAACTTCCATAACAATTGTGGTCAATTTTCAAAGAGCATGTCACAGTTTGAAAGCAGATTTCAATTCTTCAAGTATCCATATTTTTATCAGAGAAGCAGCTGTTTGATTGGGTACAAATGCAAAGTGGTTCATTACTCTTTGATGAAAAAGAAGCCTAACTTCTCTACCCAGGCCCAATTTTTAGTGCCAACCTATTTTGTGTCATTACATTCATACAGAAAGACTTTTTACATGCAATTCCAAACCCTTAGAAAGCCTGCAAGTTTAGGATTATCAATCCCTATTATTTCAAAGGTAAAACCTTTCAAAGAATCATTAAAGAAAAGGCTTTGTTGCCTTCTCTTGAGGCATTTTAGTAATCACTGCTTAAATATGTTAGGAGTGTAAAATGATTAAGTAAAAAAAAAAACTAATTTTCAAGGTTTTGTTTTAAACTTTTGTAATGTTTATGACTGAAAAAAATGTTTCAAGTTAAATCAAAGAATCTAGAACTTTTTTTGATGCCAAATACGAGTTTTGAAGTGGAAATAATGGTGAATCTCTGCATGAAGTGTATTTTTTGTTCTTTTGTGAAAGCCATTTCTGTAAAAAAATTGTGCTCGGGTGAAGATGAATTCTGAAACACTAAAGGGCCTCAATTTCCCCAGAGAATAGGAGTCAGGAAACATTAGAGTACTTCCTTCATGAGAGATAAATTCCGATAATTTTCGTCTTTTCATGAAAGAAAGTTTCCCCTCACACTGCCGCTGTCCAGATTTCCGGTAAAATACATTTTAATCATTCAAAATGTCTAAATGCTTTGATTGAATATTCAATATTTTGTATCCATGTTTTCAGAATGGAGGATAGTAAAATGTCAAAGACCAGTGCTGAAAGGGTTCATGCACATCGCAAGAGGAAAGTCGAATCAGATCCTGACTATTGAAAGAAAGGGAATGAACACATTGCTACCCATTTTGGACCTCAAAAAGCCCAGATGACAGAAGATGAGTTGGCAAAGCACCACCAACAAACCACTGAACGAATCCAAAAGTGTCAATCACATAAGAAACTCCAGAAAGAACAGCAGTCCAAGAAACTCGTCATAAAAATCGGTCTTGGGTTCAAGTTGCCAGTCAAGAGACTTATTTCCAACTTGCTGTTGTCACCGACCAAACAAGTTACTGCTGTAGCTGGCTTGTCTAAATGAATAGGAATTGAACTGAGAAAATGGAACGCAACCTAGCAGGCAGGACCAAGCGTGGCCTGTCTGAAGAACATGAAAGTTAAAGACTTTTTCTTCAGAACATTGATTATATCATGCCTGGCATGGGAGATCAGATGATTGTTTTCACCCCATTCTCTCAGACAAAGTTGAGAAAGTACTACTCTGTCAAGTTTCTGAAAGAAGCACACACCTTTTTCACCAAGTGCTAACCAGACGTTGCTGTTAGCTTCAGTTGGTCTAAGTGAGGCAAACTTGATAACGTAATGTTACTAAAAGATCAACATCCTGACCAGTCCAAATGCCAGACGCATGAGAACTTTATGCACAAACTGAAGGGTCTTAGTATTGCGTATAACATTTCTGGCCTTCTGCATTGTGGGGGAAGACCCAATGAGTTGTTGTCTTCCTGTTGGCACGGTAACTTTGACAAGTGTCAGGTTGGAATGAGACTGGTTATTACTAAGGCTGATGCAGAAATAGTCCAGTGGAAGGAATGGGGAAAGAATAACGCTGGTCGCCTAAAGTTGAATGTTGGTGAGTTTTCTCAGGTGCAACAACATGTCCGAATAAAATGCATCCGAACAGCAGCCTTCGAAGAAGACAAGAATATAAGCGGACACATGTTGCAGATAGATTTCGTGATGACCTACAGCTGCAAGTACCAACATGAGACCCAGACGACACTTTGGTCAAGGACTAGCTTCAATTTGTTAACCAGCCAAGGGGAAAGCTTGCAAATCTTTTCTGATAGTGATGGACAGCTAAAACTGAATGCATTGCACATTTGCACATTCATCAACAAGCTGTCAGAGCACATCAAATTTAAAGCAAATGACATTATCTACACTGATGGGCCATCATCCGAGTTTAAAAATAAATACAAAGTTTGTGAGTGATTTGTTAAACAGATTAAACTGCAGGATTATGTGGAAATACTTTGTCATATCTCACAGCAAAGGCATAATTGATGGTATAGGGGGATCTGCAAACTATTGTCAAAGGGTGACGTCCGAAGATATCAGTGCAGAGGCTGTACAAGGTTCTAACTTCTTCAGAGTTGCTGATAGAAACATGTCAAAGGTCAAGGTACTCCATGTAATCGAGTTAGAGATTTCAGAGTTTTTGAAAAGTGAAGATCCATGGTCATATGTCAAAGATGCTAGTGGTATTAGTAAAATGCATATGCTTGCTTGTAGTGATGGTTCACGGGTGGAAATCCAAACAGATGGTGACATTAAACCATCTGGTACTGCTGTATATCCGGTGAAAGAGAATGACAATGCAAGGCTGAGAGTTGGTGATTGGGCTTTGATGACTTATGAAGGTAAACGCTTTCCTAGAGAAGTTGTCACTTACAGTGGTGCCAATGTAGTTGTTTCTGTCATGTATCATACAAGAAAGGGGGAAATGGTGTTGGCCCCACAGACATGTGTTCATCACAAACTAACCAAAGATGTTCTGAAAAAGTTGAACACACAACTCCCAATTAATATATTTGTTGTTGACAGATCAGACACTGTTCTGTACCAATTTGACAGGGATTTGAAGCATTGAAGTGGACACTGGTAGTGAAACAGACATAACATCTTATAGTGCCTTGTAGCTTATTTTTATCACCTGATGGCAAAACAGAAGTTCTATCACTGTACAAAGTTGTTTTAATTTTCATGTAACATACATAATGTTACGTATGTTACAATATTTGGATGTTGAGCAATTGTATGCATCTTTGCGCAGGACTTCTTTGCAATAGTGTTGGTGAATTTGTTTTAACTTTCAATCAGCAGTGTTAAGGCATCAGCTCTTCTTTCAATAAAAATAATTGTGAAATTATCGTTGTATGTGTCACACACAATCTGACCAAACTTTTTTTAAGATTTTCTCCAAAAATGTGAATGGTGCTGGAAAGTTGTTATTTTCTTGAAATATATGTGTAATATCTGTCAATGTTTGTGTGTGATTTTTAAAATAATTAAATATTTGTGTTCTTTTAATTTTGAGTCAAAAATATGTTTTCAAATTGATCCCAGAACAAAAGTTGAACTAACCTGAACATGTCCTATTCATTTTTTGACAGTTCTCATAGCAAGTTCATGAAAATATCTACCTAACCAGCAGTTTTTACAAAAATTCCCCCAGGACCACTTTTCGTGGAATGGGCCACAAACAATTCATAAAATAAAATGAGCAAACCCAAACATGAAATTTAAAAATATTCAAAACACACTTGCCATAATTTTTTGCAAAGTTGGAAAATCTTAATTATATTTCTTTGATAATTTTCAATATTTACTTAATTCCAGTCTCAGCAAATGAATCCTCGTCTTGTTTACGAAAACCAGATGGCTCGCTAGGTTATCCAGACTGTTTGGTACAAACACTGCCTGGTCATCAAAACTTTTTGATCTAGTTTTACACTAAATTCAATAATCTATTTTTAAATTCTAACAAGATTAATCCTTTTTCCAGCCAAGCTTGATAAAATTCAATTTTCTTTTTTCAAATTTCTTATTTTCTCATACAATTATTGCAAAAAAAAAAAAAAAAATCACCATAAATTAGGACATAGCCCTAATCATGAAAAAGTTTTGCAAGGACAGAGTAGATATTTAAAATTTATTTTTCAAAAACTTAATATTGTCCATGCTTACCTACTGTGACAGGATAGTAAGAGTTGAACATTAATTACATATTTATGCGATAATATTTTAAGTTATTTTCAGACATCCAATCTATTTTAATAGTGTTAATATTATCGTACAAACTATTATTAAAAAAAAAAAAAGCTGGGGGGGGGGGGGGAAGAGTGATAACAAATATCGTATATGTCATTTGTCAACAAACATACGCAAACTGATTTGCTTTTGTTATTATTCGTCGATTTTTAATATAAAGGCAAGATTTATTTAAACAAAAATAGACAATGTAATTTAAATATATATTTTAGATTTAAAGAAAAATGGGGGTAGGGTGAATATTTATGTTAAATACGTTTTTTTTTTGTATATTTTAATAAAAAACGTAGAATTTTGGATGCTCCCCTTTGTCTTCGGTGAGTGAAGTAGAAATCCTTCTAGACCTAGGCAACTTTTATACATCAATAAATCTTTGTTTAGATTTACTAAACGTAAACGAAACATTGCAGAAATCAGTTTACAAACTTTTTCATTCTTTTTTCTGTAAGCAAAAATATAAACAAATAAGATCTTAAATTTTCCTAATGTCTATCTGTCTGTGTGGGTGTGTGTGTATGTGACACGGTTTATCTCAATCAACAGTCAATCCACCCAGGCAAGTAAGGTACTGAAATGAAGCTTATGACCCAGCGGATGTTTTAGTGATATTTATATCCATGTTTGGTGTATCCAAATGCAAAAAAAAATAAATAAATAAATAATAAAAATGCAAAAAAATAATGATTTACTAAATGTTTTATTTACTGAATATTTTTCCGGTATTCACCGGAAGTTATTATCTCCCTTAGTAAGTTCGATTTACTGTGTGTGTGTGACACGGTTTATCTCAGCCTACTGGCAACCCACCCAGGCAAGTAAGGTACCGAAATGAAGTTTATGACCCAGCAGATGTTTTAGTGATATTTATATCCATGTTTGGCATATGAAAATGCAAAAACAAAAATCAAGATTTACTAAACAACGTTTTATTTACTGAATATTTTTCCGGTATAATGACCCAAGTTTGCCCAGCTGGGTAAACTTGGGTTCTTGTTTAACAAATACATATTTATTTATAAATCTTTTTATAACTTTTACTTAAAAAATATTCTATTTACTTGCAGAGTTGAAAAAGGTATTTTCTGAATGTCTTTCATGCCACAGAAATTCTTTTAGACAGGCATCTGTGAGATCTACAACGGGGCATGGATTTAATAAACCATTTATGACAATTCCAATAGCTTTTTCTTATCAGTGCGTGAATTTTATTTATAAGATTCACAAAATAACATGGTTTACAATATAGTGGGAAAATCGCAAATCGTTCTCTATCGTGCTACATGATTTCCCATTTATCGCATATATCATGAGATTAAATAAAAATTTTATATTTTAGAAATTTAGAAAATATTTTTTGTCAATAAAGTTAATTTTTTTAAAAAATATTTAAACATACTGAGGTAATTTAAATTTTTATGTCAGAGTGCCTCTTTCTTAGAAGGCTAAAAGTTTGTTTTTAAATTTAAACATATTTTATAAATTCAAATTAAATATAAATCGCATAATCATAGAGAATGAACTCGTTAAAAAAAATAATTTAACAGGATAGAGACACAATGTCTGCGGCTGTTTAAGTTTTGTAAAAGAAAAAGAAAAACGTATTGAAAATAAATATTTAATGTCTTTCTTAAATGCATAAAAGAAAACATTGGATAATCTTGAAGAAATTACTCGATAAACATCTGTGTTCGTTTATTAAAAAGCTTTGTTAAAGAAAAAAAAGGAAAGTCCACTCCCACTACTGAATAAAAAAACGCACCCTACATAAAAATATATTATCCCCACTTGCCTTTAAATCTTTCCGTAAAATCAATGAATAAAACAAAGAACTGTGTGTGTTTGTTTACAAATGACACGTGCGCTGGCAGTCAACTAATGTCAATTGATATGTGTCCCTAGTTGAATCTCTCGGCTCCTGGGATCCTTAGTCCATACTTCATCCACTTCTTTAAACATTTTTGTTATATAACTATATTAATTTGTCCATTTAAAATTTGAACATAATACTCTTACTAGTGTAGATTTTTATGTCGTACGATAGAGTCTGATACGAGTTACAATTTCATGCAGCAGCGATGATGACTTGCGGAAATGCTGTCTAGACTATTTTGTTTTTTGGTGTATTGGCGCTTTTATCAAGTTTCTAGAATGTTCCGACCTGTTTACTGTCTACATACGCAAATAGACAGAAATATAGTTCCATGCATTTGTGTGTAAAAATGATGCGTGACAAAATCAAATTGTTCCTGAAATGAATAAATTCCAGCCAAATAGATTCTTCTGATTACATGACGAGCGACTTCATTTAGCTGGTCATTACAAATGTAAGTCATTCACCTCTCCTTTAATAACATTGGAAAGGGCTGAGGAGAAAACGACCTCATTTGATGAAACCTGGTCCAGTTGACCCCCAAAGAATGGATATATTTTTTTATTTTAGATATTACTAGCAGTTCCGCCCGGCTTTGCTCGGGCCCTATGTACTGTTCATAAGGTTAAGAGCATATGTATATATTAAAAAGTGTGAATATGTAAAGTAATGCTTTTCTGTATAATAGTCTTCCTTAACTACCATATAGAAAAGACAGACATTTTCACTTTTATAGATATATAGATAGATTGGATGCAATATATAATAATAATTTAAAAAGTATAAAAAAAAAAATTAAAAAAAAAAAAAAAAAAAAAAGACTTCTGCGCCACCACTGAGAATCAAAACCAAAACGTTCAGCTCATGATTTATTTTGCCTCTGCCGTCAATGACTGGGCTATGAAAACATGTTTACTGCAAGGCTAAAAATTAAAATATGAACCGATAGCTACTATGTTGCATTTGTAATGCCGGTGTTCGACCGTCACCTGGCAAATTTCATTTTTTTAATTTTCACACCGATTTTCCGGGCTAAAACCCAAATATAAAGTTTTGCATGGATTCAAATACCTTATATATGAAGTTTCATGTCTGTAGACGAAAACTCTAGGAGTTTGGTAGGCAAAATTTGTTAAACAAAAATAAATACGTACACATAAATATGGGAACAATTTTGTGTTTACTATAAACTTTTTATGCAAATATTATGCAAGCATAAATCATGTAGAATATCTGCATGAATATAATTACACGAAATAGTTAACTAAAGATGATCATCCCATAAGAAAACCAAAAAAACTAATAGGGAATTAATTAAAATGAATGTTTAAAAGAATATGCAAATTAGCTAGATCTTTTGCTAGTGAATGCAATTCCACAACCCATATATAACAAAATTGTATTTTCTTTTTAAATAAATCGAAAATCGGGTGTTTAATATGAATATCAATACACACAAAAGAAAAATGAATTTATAGGAGTATAGATTATTTATATATTTAATTACACCATGAGGTTGATGTAGAAAGTTGAATTAGAAGATTTTCAAGTTTAGAAAAGCATCTGAAGAAGACTGGAGGTTAGATTGAAATACGATTATTCACGGATTTGGTTAACCATTTGTATGTGTGGAGTGTGTGTTTGCTTCGATTATAGGTACAGTTGAAAAACACAAATTTAATGTGTTTTTGTTTTTATAAGATTAATCAAATATTTATGGAAATGAAACAAATGAGAAAGGGATTTTTTTGTTTTTTAAATCATACTTAAAATAATTTGTAACTATTCTGCACTCTTTTTCTATGGGACCTTAATCAGGCTAACATTGCGTAAATACATTTGTAATAATAGTTATAAAAAAAAAAAAAATTTTTTTTAAATCAATGGTTTCTAAACTTTGCTAACCTTCAAATGGTACATGCCAAAATTTTGAGTCCTATCAGATTATTAGTTTACAAATTACAGTTATTTAAGTAACTGTACTGTTGCAAATTTTCAAAGCAATGGAAAAATCTGAATTTGTGTTGATAAAGTATCGCTTTCTGATGGGGGACAAATACTGTTTGAGCAAAGCATGAATCTGATAAGTTTTACTCGGACTGCTCTGTCAGAAAGAAAGACTTAAGAGACAGCATAACTTTAAATGTGGTCATACAAACACTGTACACTCAGATTGTTCAGATCCAGCAGTTGTCCTTAAAAACAACAGATGGCTCACATACAGTTCACACAACGTCCTGCACATCATGTAGACCAAGTTTCAGTATGTTTCTAGAGAAGGACACATCATGCAGATCTACGTATTTAGAAAAATATTGGTTCTAATCCAGAATTCCAGCCTATATTAAAAACAAAAATAAAATATCTGTATAATGTACATACTCGTGATAAAATGAATATATATTCCAAAAATCATGTGAATTGATCAAATAAATTTTTATTCTATTTAAAGATAAAACTAAGTACCCAAGGTGTGACGTCTCACCCACCATTTTAAAAAAAACTTTCAAGAAACAAAAAAGGTAGATAACTCAACTATTCATATTTACTAGACTTGTTGCAATGCCTACGAATTCCCATTAATCAGGTAATCATAATCAATTTATAAAAGTAAACTTGATCAATCTACACAATTTATGGAATATGGTATATTTTTTTGTCACAGGTACATACATCATAGATTTTTCTTTATTTTTTTAATATAGAGCAAATTTTAGCCAAAAAACAAAATATCCTCTAAGAAATGCACTTTAAATTTTAATACATCAATTGTTGGCTAAGATATGTTTTTCCTATCTTCCTAAAAAGTGTCAAACTTATTTCCAAACACCTTGTGTGTGTGTGTGTGTGTGTGTGTGTGTGTGTGTGTGTGTGTGTAAATCACTAGTTATGACATCAAAGTGCTTAACTGTAGGTCATACAAGAGCTAATATTAATTATTTAATTACCAGAATTAAGTTACAATTATTATAGATACAAGAAAAACAAACACATCTTAAATACATTATATAAATCGATAAATGAAAGGTTTCTTGTGACATGCCAACACATCAACTGGTTTCAATTACAACATTGTATATTTTCTTAATGTCACTACACGATCAGTACTAATTAAATATTTCCCAATTGTATTAACATTTTTTTTTTTCTTCAAACTTTCACACTTGTGGAAAAATCTAACATAAAATTAGTCCAAACTAAAAAAATTAAAATAGAATGGTTTCATTATGTTTAATGCAAAATAATTAAAAAGGTGGGAACAAGAGCAGAGTTTAACAACTTTCTTTGCTAGTCTAAACACAGCCCACGCTTAAAAATTCCAAATTTCCCCGGTTAATCAGTTTAGGAGTGAATCCCATACCCTTCACATAGAAATATATACCTAACACTCACGCTAACATATTCTTAAAACCAATGACAGGAACATTGTCAGTACCAGTTGTCTTGCAGACATCAAGGTTCTTGATAAATTCGTAAGATCTGACATAGGAATATCACTTTTTCTTCCGAAAATGAAATGCAAAGGAATTTCAGAGATAAAATATTTAAAGTTATTGTAATCTGCCTTTGATTATCGATTCATTACTTAATAGAAAGGAACATCCGAGTTCTTTGGGTTTTTTTAAGCCTTAATTATCTTGAGTGAGTTAAAGACCTCCAGGAGATAGACCAGTATACTGTATACTACTGTAATGTATACTGCTCAAGAAACAAATGAAAACCTGCAAGATATCAGCAGAAGTGTTGAATCTTAAGTTAAAAGAAAAGAATAGCTGATACTAGACAGTCATCTGGAGTCTTGATAATTACTAAAAAAAAAAAAAAATACTGATATGACAAAATATGAATGTCAGTAAGTTAAGCAAAGACTCAACTATTTTTATAAATTCGCTCAAGTGTAATCACTTCATCATTGTGGGGACAAGGGAAAAGATAAAAGCAGTGCTATGAACAATAGCAACATGGAAGCACAAAGAGCAACCCAGAATCTTTCATTTGTGATACCCCTGCCACATAAAACAATAAAAAATTCCATGCCCATGATTATCTTAAAGATCATGTTAGAATAAACAGAAATTGATGGAGCAATACCAGTGTAACACAGAAATAAGTCTTCTATAAAAGGATTTCAACTAGGTTTCACAAACAAATACTTTTATACACTAGAGACTTTAGGCACATAGTGTTGAAAGATATAAAACTTATCTTGATAGCTCAATTAGTACCAGAGCTATTCCAAGTTTATCCAACATTTTTTGTACGATATTGAACAAAAGGCTAATTTTAGAAACCATATCAACGCATTATTCTGTTTAGCTCAAATATTATTACAGCTTTCGTTTTCATTTGAAAAAAATTTTCACTCACAAAAGTTTAGATACCAATGTTTTTTTTAACACAAACCTCCGTACAAAGATTCTGAATTTATTTTTATTTTTAGTCAAACACAAATGCAGCCATATACAATTAAATATAGAAAAGCAGAGAAGCATAGACAAAATTTCATGGAGAGAAAAGCAATCATATAAACTTTGCTGGATTATTTATCAGTCTACAATTGTTTTATTTATGCCTCCCAAAAGACCTTGCTAAAAAAAATTTGAAAAACAATACATAAGCTTCCAATGGAAAAAAAAAAAATTAAAATAGAATGGTTTCATTATGTTTAATGCAAAATAATTAAAAAGGTGGGAACAAGAGCAGAGTTTAACAACTTTCTTGCATGTGACACATTGAGTCACGCTCTGATTATGTTAACTATATTACAGAATGTTTTTTTTTTTAACTGCCAATACACGTTTACAGTACATGATGATAGATCCAGGTCACCTTCGATGACTGGACATTTAAATAACATCACATTAATGCAGGATCAATCCTTGAACCTTTATTATTCTTGATTGTTATAAATCCTGCAATCCTGGCAGAGATAGAATGCTCCATTCACGACACAAATCTAATAAAACACTTATAAGATATTTAAAGCAATGGCCGAGTCCTTTGAGAATGACACCCAGTTTGTAGTGGAATGGAGTCAAAGATATGCTACAAAGTCAAAACTTCTTTCGTTTAACAATTATCAACCACCAAATCTAAAAGCATTCTTCCCATGAGTCCAACATTCAAACTCCTTGGCCTAACATTGATAGGTAATAGGAATTTAAAAAATACGACTAAATCTGCTGTAAAGAAGGTGAGTTTGCTACATTGAGCTAGAAAACCCCTCACACCTGTCAGTATATCTTTACAAAGCCACTATTCACATACCATGCATGGTGGAGTGTTGGTGTCACATATGGGCTGATGCATCAACCCTCTCCCTCTTGGACCAAGTCCAAGGATGGGGGGGGGGGGTAAAAAAAAAACTAAAAATAAAACAAAAAACGTTGCAATGCGGCATCCCTGTGCTTATTTTATCCCTGCCAAACCTGTTAGGGAGCAAAAATCAGCTCTTCATTGTAGGTCCCCAAATGCCAGAAACTGTCTTAAACTAATAGCTTCTTTCCTCAGGCAGCTTGACCTAGAAATTACTTAACAAAATTTAAATTAATGTGAACAAACATCTTGCTATACAAGTTGATGCCTCTGACCCAACCCCTAATTTACAGTACTGCACATCTTGATGGCAATATGCTAAGTTAGCTGTTAATTTAAAAATTAACTAACACAAAGTTGCTAATCTACAATCCCAGGTTATTTTTTTCATTCTGGCCTGTTATTCTATTGAGGCAAGTCTATAATATCATTTCAAGATAATTTTGTAATGTCTAATACTGACCGTATGCTTGAGATGTCCATAAAGATAGATTCCGCCAATGGCTCCTCCAGAAAGAACGATCAAAGAGATAAACATAAGACTCAAGTTGATGCAGGTCTTAGATCTCCGAGGTATGAACGTCACATGGATCGCTTTAGGCAATTTGGAAGATTCAGCATCTTTCTCTTTTTCAGCAGTCTGAAAAAAATAAATAAATACAATTCAACAAGTTATATATATACTGAAATTAATTTCTTCAATCCTCAAATTAAAAAAAAAAAAATTAAACAAATTTTAGAATAAATCCAGGAAATTTTCAGAAAATCATCAAAATATAAATAAAATACCCTTATCTGTCAGACAGTGTAAAAGCACAAAACCAGAATATTTAGACCAATATGCACAAGGTTTTGAGAAAAATAAGATATCTTAAACAGGAAAGATCTTTTTAAATCAAGAAAATAAAGAAAAAGAAAAAAACTAATGCAATCACAAAGGTTACGATAAACCAAGAAAATATTTCAGCCTGGATTTTGAATTAACATATTTTTTATGTTATATTGATTTAATGTAATAGTAGACCCCTCCCCCACCCGGGTTCGGTACAACTTGTCAAGTTGCAGGTCATCTAGATGTGATAGGCACATTCCCTCTCCCTGGTTTGATGGATAATGTCATGTCTGATGTCATTCACTGTACACAGTTATCTTCCACCTGTTTTAATAAATGACGTCATGTAATCTACACACATTTGACAAGCTAACACACAAGATCCAGAAGTTCAGTGATATATAGAATTGTGACATATATTCAAACAAGTAGTCTATAATTTAAATTGCAAAATTAGTCTATTAGTATGGACATTGGAAATTATTTACCATTTGTTTTTTTCTATCAAACTGTTAATTAGATCATTTATTATTCATTATCAATATTTTGTATACAAGAACATGTAGGTAATTACATAGAGCTTTGTATTTAGAATTTTTCTCTTTACTTAAAAATAAATATTTGTAATTTTATTTAGAAAAAATTAAAAAAAAAAAATCAAAACTGAAAATATACCGTTTCGTATTCAGTTAGTAGGTACAAATTTCTATGATGGTCATTCAATAAAAGATATAAGTTAGATACATTTTTGTCATTAGATCTAAATAATGCATCTGTCGAATCTGATTTTGATGAGCCAGTCATTTTTTATATATATATATATATATATATATATATATATATATATATATATATATATATATGTATATATATATATAAATCGCCTTTCTTAAAAAAAATTTTTTTTTTTAATTCCAATTGCTTTCATTAATTACCTATTTCTGTCCAAAAGAGATTTAGAGTTTATTTTCATTGGAAATGAAAGATTATCAAGTAAAATCATTTGCTTTGTGAACATTGAATTTTGTGAATGTCATGATAATTTGCTACAATTCATTTCATTAATACAGGTATCTAATTTTTTTTTTACACACACTTCTAATTTTCGTCCCTTAAAAAATGTTTTCAGTGAATTATTATCGAATGGAAACTAATCTACCCAATTATTAAATAAATAATCAATATTTAAATATTTGTAGGAGGTGCTCAGTTAAAAAATAACAACGGTAGGAAAAGACATGAAATGTAATTAAAAATCAAAATAACATTAATTCAAAATTTTTAACAATTTGCCAGCTTTAGCAAAAACTTGTTTTTTTTTTTAATATTTAAATAGAATTTAAATACTTGATATTTTTCCAAGCATCATGTTTTCTGTTAGAGGGACGTCACTTTTTTAAATAACATTTAGTTTTGTCTGTTTGTCATAATTCTTGTAAAGTTTCACAATGGGTATCAAACACCCTCTTAAAAAGAAAAAAAAAAAAAAAAAAAAAAAAACTCGCTTTATTCTATGGCTAATCCTAGGAACGAGTGGCAAGCCTCCTCCTAAAACTGTCTTTCGCCTTAACAATAACGCTAAGTACAAGTGGCAGAGCTCCCCACTAAACAAACTTCCTGTGAGCTCATATAAATGTAAAAAAAAAAAAAAGCATAAAAAACGTTTACAGAAAAGTGCACATGATTAATCCGCCCCCTCAAAATAAATTGGTCAACTGTCCTAAAACGCTAGGATCGTCTTGAAATGGTGAATTATTTTACATTTATGTGAAACCAACCCCCACTAAATTCTAAAATTGTTTTTGTTTTGTTTCTATCAAGTTTTCAGGATGTTTCACACAATTTTCCTTAGCCCTATCATTAACTCAAAGTCAGAGTGGCAACCTCCCCACCTTCTCATAATTGCACAAAGACCCTCTTAAAACCAAGCATAATCACCTTTTAGAAAACAAACAAACAAACAAAAAAAAAAACACCCAGGATTTATCTATCATGGGAAAGGGGGGGGGGGGAATAACTGCCCTAAAACGCTCGAATGATTCAAAATGAGAAATCATTTTACATTAAATTCTAAAATAATTTTTGTTTATCTTTTATTAAAGTTTTTCAAGTTGTTCACATGCAATTGTCTATGAAGGTAGAATAACATTTTGGAGAGGTGGTCAGATGGGGAGGGGTAACAGAAGGTATTAATCTACAATAATACCAAAGAAATATTGCAATATATTCATTTTTAACCAATCCTAGATTTCGATTTCAGTTTTTGGCACATAAAATGCATTACAACTAAACTTTGAGTTCCCTAACTTCTTTTCTTTTAATGAATACATGGCATTTTTAAGCAATCGCAGCATATTTATGTGCATTTACTGCAGATTATTTGGAAACCATTCATTTCTGGAGATTTTCAATAGCATATTCAGATTCCTTGCACAAAAATACACTTATATGGCAAATTTCATTGCTTAGTCTTGTGTTTTAACAAAGATATAGCATTTTTACTGAAAAAGTAGTGCAAAAAATGTGACAAAACGCATATGGTCTTAAAGAGGGGAAAATATCCAAACACGCAGGACATAAAAAATAGTCATAACTTCCTTGATTTTAATTGGATTTAAAAAGATTCTTTCTTAGCTTATCAAGCTCTATATATACCAATATTGAAATATTTTAAGCCATTTAAATTTTTTCATGTGTATTGCTAATTACAAAAAAGAATATTTACATGAATAGTTTATATCCAAAGACAATTTATAAAATTGCAACTTGTATCTAATTTAACATAAAAATAATAACAGGCAAAAAATACTGAATGCCTAAAATAGACAAAATTAGCTCCCTGCCACACAGCAGTAACAGAAATATCTCAATGCAGAATCCTATGTAAAGTTGTTTTACAATGTTTATAACATTATAAAACAACTTCACATAGGATTCTGCATGTTGCAACAGTTCTTACTCTGGTCAGATTAGGACAGTTTCAAAACAAGAATTGACTTTGCACATCAAAGTCTTCTGCTGTCTCAATTCCTGCCTCTCGTGCAAACGAGCATTCCTTTATGGCAGCAATTCCTGCCTAGCAAGAAAGAAATAAGATTAGAAACATGATTATTACTGTTCACATTACATCCTTAATATCCAATGAAGGTACTTGCTCTTAAACAATATGCTACAAAATTAACTTCCTCTAACAATTTATTATTGCAAGAGATCTGTGTTAGCAGGATTGTAACCTTCACCATCAACATGGAAAGTTGATCTACAAAACAATTGCCTCAGCTCCTCTCTACAAGATTGGAAAAAAGCAATGTGGCGGACAAAGAAAAACCTGATAAAGGTTAAAAGATGGACTCCTGAATCTTTGGAGCATGCCACTAAAACAGTGAATGGTTAGAGATCACTCAATAGTTCTCCAGGCTTGGTTGGCCTTTATGAAGGGGTCAGTGGTGAAGATGGATGGAGCTGGTTTTACCCACTCCCCATGAATGCAGTCTCAAGTACAGTAGAACCCCAGGATATGGCATTAATCTGTCCCAGGATATGGCATTAATCCGTCCCAGGATATGGCATTAATCCGTCCCAGGATATGGCATTAATCCGTCCCAGGATATGGCATTAATCCGTCCCAGGATATGGCATTAATCCGTCCCAGGATTGGTGAAAGCGTTGTATGGCAGGGCCCAAGCAAAATTTCATGGCGTGCATGTTAAAAATTAGTAACAAAATACAGTGCAGTATATAATACACATGTATATAATCAAATAACATAACACCGCAAATACCGTAACCATGGGCCAGAAAAACATTGTATTCCACATCGTAACCTATCCTAGGGCCACCATATCTTGGGTGGCTATTGTACAAGTATACAAAAAGCAACTGATAAAATTACTTTTGTCCATTTCAAATGTTGATCTAGCCACAATTCCATACGTATAACTTTACATATAATTTTCCGCTTGCTTAAAAGAAATACAATGTTCATGTATATAAAACAAAAGCTTACTAAAATAGTTTCAATAAGGTAGGAATAGTATTACATGCCAGGCAGGTCCACAACAGAGAAAATAAGGAAATAGTGTAGTTTATTAATACACTCATTTTAGTCAATAGAAAAGTTACAATATTTCCGTAACACTAGGTGTGTCTACAAGTAGTATGCAAAATTGTGCATAATAACACCTTTTTCTGAGGTCAGTTGTCTCAAAATGAGGAGCACCATGAAAAAGAGAAAAAAGAAAAAAAATGACTAAAAATAAAAGTCCAAGGATTGTATGCCGAGGAAATACAAAACTTTCTGCAATGTTTTATATATATAACTTCGGAATACAACTTTATGACCATATTTATATTTCTAGTTTGTTTGTTTGTTTAAATATTTCCAAACAACTTCAAATTCACACTGAAAAAAAAAAAAAAAAAAAAAAAAAGAAAAAAAAAGTGTCCTGTACAAACAATAGTAATACTGCATACGTCAATTGTTATTGATTACTTGAATGTAGTTAACTCCCTTAAGGTTACAAGTAAAAAAAAAAATTCATATAAAATTACAAACACTCCTCAAATAAACTTGACCTTTAGTCATATTGTTCTTGTGGGGAGGCAGTAAAGTAACAATACATAATTCTTAAGCAAAAATAAAGAGAAATCGTTTTTATAAGAGATAATCTCTTAAACAATTGTGATAAAAACTAGGATTGAAAAAAAAAAAAAAAAAAAACTAAAGCTGACTTTTAGTAGATAATAAAGTAGGTAATGTTTACATCTACTTAAGATGAATGACCTTAACCTGCCTACTTAGACCTTTCTTTTTATAGAGTCAAACATTTCAGATTACTATTTTAGATGCTTGCATATAAATTCAAATATTTATGCCACAGACCTGCTATTCTCAAAAACAACCCAACTTTCCTTTCCTTCAATCTTGGATACTTGCTTTGAACCATTCATTTTCTTTATCTGCAATGATACAATAATGCCCTTGACGCTGTTGTGCTTACCAGTTGAAGTAAGCCATATTGAGCATATATCTATATATATATATATAGATAAAAGGCAGAAAGTGTCTGTTCACTGCTAGTTTCTTTGAAGTTACAATGCTAACAAACTTTTAATTTGGTAAGAAAGATTACCTACATATGCAGGGAGGGTGGGGGTAATATCTTTTCTATAAAGAGATCTTAAGCTGAGGCGGGGAGGGGGGCATTTAATAGAATTTAGATTATAAATCAACCTTTTTTTTGGTCTGTCTGATGGTTATTAATCGGCTCCAAAATGACAGAATCCCACCAAACATGGCAGGAAACACCCTGGCACACCTGATCAACGTAGTTGGGGGTGAGTGGTGATAGGGAATAATTCTAATACTAGGCGCATTCCAAAAGTAAAGCATCCTATTTATTTTTTTTAATTCAAAAAGTTGAAGGGCTATGAAGACTGAAGTGGTACCATTAAAATGAGGAATCTTTTGTGCTCCAGAATTTACTTTTCTACATAGTCACCGCTATTCTCAATGCACTTTTACCAGGAATTCAATAACATCTCTGCTTCTGATGCACGTCCATGACAGGGGGTTGGTTTCTCAGTCTCACACTATCAATATCTGCAACAAGTCAGGAATGCATAAGTTGATTCATAACAATGCAATTTGAGATCCCCTTTGAGACATTCCAATGGAATAAGAAATAGGTGAGCTAAAATCTATTGGGCATAAGTTAAAATTCTAATTACTAATAATTATTATGGGTTCCAAAAGTTATTGGTTAGAAAAACACCAAACTTGGCATAAATTCAACTAAAATCTAAAAGATATTTTCATATTCCCATCACAATTATCTTGAATGGAAGACTTTATAACAACAGAAGTAGGAAGACTTCAGTTTTGAAGTAACTCCTCCAAATTCCTCTAATGACTAAAAAGTATTGAACCTGATTAGATATTAAAATCAATTAGAAATATACATTTCTGTAATAGTCACAAGTATTACATATTGGAGGTCTAAACAGAATTAAATATTTAAAGCCATTTTCGTCAACCAAATATGCAAAATTCTGATATTTTTCTAACTTTCCCTTTCTGAAATTAAAATAAGTTTTGTAATTATGCAGTCTTAACAGGTTTATAGCTATACATACCACACATAACAAATAATATAGCTATACATAACACATGTTCTTGTCATATCACCAAAGTTAAGTAATGTTTAACCTAGTTAGTACTTAGATGGATGACAATTCAGAAATAACAGGTGTGTGTAAGTTTGAAAAAGAGGTGGCCATAAAGTCACTTTCCATAATATTCTTGTGAATGGAATCCATCTCTGCTTAGTTACGAGTCAAATAGTAAGGAAAACTATAGTCTCAAGCCTTGGTAAAGCAACTAGTCTTGAAGGAAAACTCCAAAATAATTATCTTTCTCCACTTATGACAATATTGACCATGTTGAAATCCCACAAGTTCTTCTAAATAGTGCATTTAGAAACAATGGATATAAGTTTACAGTGATTAGACATGTCTACAATGTGTTGGGTAAAGAAAGGTGGACTGACATCGCCTTAGCTGTTAGACTCATCCATCCTATCTAGTGATTAACACTTGGCAAGCTGACATTGTGCATCCACCTCCTGGTTTCCACTGCGACAGTCTTGTGAAAACAGCTAAATATCGATAATTTAAGCTTAAACATGTCAAGCTATGAAAATTACGTAACTTCTCACATATATCACTTTTGACATTTGACCCTTTGTGACACATTAAACCCTTATTAATCATATTCGACAATGGTTGTTTCATCACTAAATCCAAGTTGATATAAGTTTTAGCTATATAGTGTAACTGGAACTGTGACTGGCTTGCACTCATAACAGAAACACTCCTGGAGCAGCGTGCCTGGTCACAGTATTTGAAATGTGAACTTGTTAGAAAGAGATGACCCAACCAACTCGAAGTGAATGCTGCAACGACGAGGAGTAAGGAGTCTGCATTTTATTTCCAAATAACATTTAAAAAATTGGCCTGTTCAGATGAAACAAGTCATTTTAGGTATTATTCATTCAAGGCAACGCCATCAGGAAGATACCGACTGTGTTTTGTATTTTTTTTTTTTTTTTTTTTTTTTTTAGCTAAACATGCACTACACATACAAAGATAACTGCCCTTTCTATGATAGATTACACAAAAACTTGTATAAGATAGTGAAAAGGAGGGAAGGGTCCGAGAGATAGCAAGTACTCAAATTGGCCAGGAGAGGAGAGGGATATTTTGAAATGGTTAATAGTTACAGCAGTGGTGATTCATGGAAATTAATAAATGTCAAGTTCATGTCAAGATGCAACCAAACCGGCCAGAGATGCTAATACAATATTTTAATTGGTTTCAGCGACTAATATAAATAAATGCAATAACCCTTATCCCTGAGTGGCTTCCAGGCCTTGATAAGTGGTGACCACTGTGTAAAAAAAAAAAAAAAAAACTTGTTCAAAAGAGGATGGATAAGATTAGCCTTACCAATTTGACAATTGTGGATTATTTCATGATGGAACAGGTCTTTAGAAATTTTTCATTAAAATCAAGTATTTTACATACAAGATGAAGTCACATTTTATTTTTCCCCCCCCCTTTTTTTTTTTTTAAATCCAATACAAAAAGCTGGATGTTTTTCAGCAAACTCTTAATATCTTACGTAAAGAATTAGAAAAAAAAAAAAAAAAAAAAAAAAAACTCGAGTTTGCTGCCTCATCTCTCAACAAACTGGCCTCATCTGGTTCATACCTTCTCAAATGTCATTAGTGTGTGAATGAACATAATAGATCCAACTGGTTTTGATAGCCTCATTTTATGGTAAGCAGATGTGACTAACAAAAATTTAAAAAAAAAGAATGAAAGAGGATAAAGCAATAAAAAAATTAGTTTAATTAGATCACTATTTTGGTGACAATAGAGCTCATTGAAGAAAATAACACTGACAATACCATGAAGATAATTCCCCATTATGGTTATTCAATAAGTAAGGTGAATTATGATATAACGAGCTTTTAACATAGAAAAAAAGTTGTTTTTTGGGGTTTTTTTTTCATTATAAATATCTATTCTTTAAAATAATTTTTGACTAAAAATTTTTTAATGGGTGGAGGGGGTATCACAATAGATCCTTAATAGTTTTGAAAAGCTTCAGACTATTGGGAAAAACAGTCAGCAGGAAGAGAGTTCCACAAGTTGGCAGATCTTGGAAAGAAACACACTGGAATAGGAAGCTGTATTATAACTAAATATCAAAACAGCGAATTAGTGAAAACCACTAAACCAAGAAATGAAATGAGCAAAAACAAAGAATGTATGAAAAATACATAGAATATTAGTATTTATAGAAAAGACTGAGACTAGCAACATCATGACAGAGAGAGAGAGTGAAGAGATTTGTAGAGAGAGAATAGTTTCAAGTGCAAAAAAGTGTTTAGAGCAATAGAGAAATTTGATTATTTGATGGCATATTAATCTTTTTCATGTTCTTTTTAATGCAAGATCTAATTAAAAAAAAAAAAAATTTTTTAGCTTCAAGTTATTGATATTTTCAAATGTTTATTTATGGCGTTTTGTTTGCTTGTTTATAAAGCAAAATTGTTGTCCTTGCAGAACACGATAAAAGAGGTGGGGGCATCAATGTTTACCGCTAGAAAGCCGATATCTTCAAGTACCGATCAAGCAGCATCAGGGCAATAGAAAGAACCAACTTTACAAAAATCAGAAAGAGCAAGGAATATAATGTATAGACTCCAAGAAAGCCCAAGAAATTGATTTCTTCAAGAACAGAGCCATCCATGAAAATCTCAGGAAAAAAAAAGAACATGCCTATGATTGAAAGACATGAGCAGAATCTTAACAGTATTAAACAAATCATTTTATCCACAACTGAACCCAAGTCAACTTCCAGATCAACTGCATTTGTTTTTAATTTCTTTTAGAAAGTAAAATTCATTTATTGACTATTAACGTACAGCATCAAGGAATATTATAGTAAAAGAAAAAACTCTTAACCACGAATACCAACATTAACATCATTCCCTTTCCACATAACCTTATCACTCAAAAAATATTTCATTAAATCCATATTTGATAAAATCCATAATTTCAAAAACATTTTGTAAAAAACATTAGAATAAAAAAAAATCTTAGTAAATGAACTTTGATTTAAATATTAAATTTTTTTCCTTCATTACTTCAATTATTTGGACAAGTAATATTTTTGGAATTGTGTATGTGAAAAAAAAAAAAAAATTCCGATCAAGCACTGTTTTTTTATTTCAAAAGCAAAGTTTCAAGAAATATGAATGCATGCTTAATCATTTTTGATTAACGGTATCCTGACAGAAATTGAAAATTTTGATTTTTGGTCAAATATGATTAAAAAAGTTTCAGTCATGTGCTTTGAAATTTAGTTGAATGCATCTCACTAGTGAAAAAAAAAAAAAATTTGAATAATTGGTACCGATCAAAAACGTGACCCACAACAGCATCAGCATCTTCCAACAGTTTATGAAAACTATCGGAAAAGCTGATGTGAACACTCATTGTCAGATTCAAAATTTTGAAAATAAAATTTAAGGATAAATTTGTTGTTTTTTTTTTCTTTTTACACAAGGAACTTATATTAGATGAATTTTTTTTTTTTAAAGACAAAATCATGTAAACAATTTCATGGAAATTACACAAGTTTCGGTAGTAATCCAGCACCTGACCTGCAGTAGCGTCGGCATCTCACAAAAAGCTGTTCTTATCGGCCTTTTCCAGCAGCTTACCATAAAGTCGAAAGATGCAGACACTACTGTGGATTAGGTTCTGGATCCGTACTGAATAACTTTAGAGAATAACCCCAGAATAAAACTTGAAACCGGAACAGTCACAGAAATTAGCTTTGAATCAAACAGAAATGGGAGATTGTTTTATTTTAGTAACAATCAATAATTTGGCACAAAGTTTCTTACGTTGTCATCTTGTCTGTCGGTAATGCATCTTTTAGTGATCATTTCCTAATCGATACACTTTTCTTATTTAATGTTGACTCATTAGGAAAAAATATGTAATAGTTTTTTTTTTTGGGGGGGGGGGGCTCTTTTCAATATTTTGCATATTGCCCCCCAACTACCACACACACACAGACAGACTAACGAGAGGCCCTATCATCTAAATTGGCATGCCAGACAGTAATCAAACTGTTTAATAAATACGATGAAAAACAAATTTTTTTATGTCGCTTTTAACAGCTTGGTATCAGATGCATTTCTTGTATCACATCATCCATGCAACAATGTTCAAAACATTTTCTGCTTTTGATCAAAGATTATTATGCAAATATTCACAGGGTATATATTTTTGCTCGTCGCCACATTGGATACCAGTCATTTTTACTCGATATTTGATGACTTACAAGTTGATAGAGCAAGCCAGTAACAAACTCCCTGCTCCAATCTCAATGGTTCTAAGAATCATGCCATAACCTTTTCCAAAATCTTTTTAGATGCCACCCCCACCCAATTTTACACAAATGTTTTTCTAAGTGGCTTCTCATATGACAGTTATTTTTAACTGCACTCATTCTTGACCATAGAAGCTTGGCCAATGTTGAGGTAATATTGTGCTACCATTCCATGTAAGAATATTTAGGCCAAGTACTCACATGTGACCAATTATCTGCTTAAAACTGATTAACCTCTTCCCTCCAATATTGACTACAAACTTCAGAGTTGGATGAACTGCTTCAGGCTTCATGCGGGCATTTAAAACCAAAATTTTATTTTCATTATACCAAAAAGCTGTTAATGTAAACACATAAATACTTGCAAAATAAACTTATTTAATAGCACAATTAGCCACTGAATTATGACCCTTTAAAAGTGATTAGAAAACAAAATATCTGCCATCTTGGATGCTATTGGTTAACATTGAATCTCTTTAACACACCAAGATAAAAGACCCCTCCACCCCCTCACCACACACCCACAAAAAGCAAAACTGTTTCTTGCTGTATTATATCAAATAAGCATAACAATTTTTGGTGTACACATTCTATGCAGGCCGAATTTGGTTTGTCTATTTTAATAGCAAATCAATCCTTCAGCAGATTAATGTTGAAGCACAATACCTCTTCTAAAATGATTCATTGTATACTACTAATTGAATACAAGTTGCTATTTTACTCCTATCTGGCCAGAAATTGTGAGTCCATTCATTTTCACAAGAGTAATTGGTGCATAGATTATTACAATAGATCGGATAGGATTTGAATTGTTTACCCAATTCCATTGTCTGCAATTGCATCATCAGTTTCTGTAAGGAATGAAATCTAATTACATTTTATTGGCCTTAACAATGTGACAATCACATTGACACACTGGTTCTCAGTGGATCACCGAAGTTGGGAAACACTGAAGCGCTATGACAAAGAAGCACAACTTTCTTCAACAGCTAGCACAATAATAGGATTTATAACACAGATCACGCCAGGTTTTTTTTATGGTAAAAACAAACTTGGACCGTGTAAAATAGACAAAAATACAATTTGACAATAGGGCAAAAACTTAATTCAACTTGGATTTCATTTTTTTTATTGGTGAAAGACAACTTGAAACTATTAAGTCCACGATACTGACAAGTGACCCTTTCCCTTTAAGATGGAATCATTTCGATATACATAAAGAAATACAATATTGTATTTCTTAAGTGGAAAAACAGCAACATTAAAAATATAAATAGCCAGTCACTGAAAATAACCCAACCGGAAATAACCTGGAAAAAAACTGACAAAAGAACTAAACATTATTAAAAACTAGCAGGGCGCCCAGCATTGCCAGGTCATAAAATATGGTTATATATGATTTTAATTTATACAAGTTTTGTATTTATTAGTATATTGTACTCAATATATAGTAGTGATTTCAAAAGAGAAAAAAAAAAACATGACTTGGGTGCCATCAGCTAGAATCAAAACCAAAAGCATATAGCTTTTCAGCCTTATCCATTATCCTCCGAGCAACGTCAATACGCATATAGAAAAAAAAACTTTAACGCATAATTGTATACGAGCGCATGCATAGAAATAACATATTCAGTCAACTTATGTCGGCCAAGTCCCAAACTTTTTTCAATTTTGACTCATTAGCAGCTATTTTTAGTTGCTAAAAACCAAATCAAATTTGTTTCACAGGTCAATATATATATCCCGTTTGTAGATCAAAAATCAACACAAGTTCGGTAGAGCCAGTTCCTCAGACAGACAAGGTCACACACACAACAAAAAATAACTAATTAGCACACATTGAAATTGAAACTAATTTCACAACCCATTTTCTCATACAAGTTGGTTTCTACTCCATCATTTGCTTATTGTTATCCTATTGTGGCTTCACATGCATAGTAAAAACTAATCTGCATGAACCAAGAACATGCTCCATTGTTCAAGCCCCCCCCCACATTTTTTTTTTTTTTTTTTAAATACAAAATTGACTGATGAATGAGACCCCTGCAACTTCTGTATAAATTGGTCTGAATTCCCTAAAAGTAAAAAAAAATTTTTTTTTTTTTTCACTAAGGGAGAAAAATATAGTCTTCATTAAATAAAAATATAGTCTTCATTAAATAAAAATATAGTTTTCATTAAATAAAAATATAGTTTTCATTAAATAAAAATATAGTTTTCATTAAATAAAAATATAGTTTTCATTAAATAAAAATATAGTCTTCATTAAATAAAAATATAGTCTTCATTAAATAAAAATATAGTTTTCATTAAATAAAAATATAGTTTTCATTAAATAAAAATATAGTTTTCATTAAATAAAAATATAGTTTTCATTAAATAAAAATATAGTTTTCATTAAATAAAAATATAGTTTTCATTAAATAAAAATAGTTTTCATTGAATAAAAATAGTTTTCATTGAATAAAAATATAGTTTTCATTGAATAAAAATAGTTTTCATTGAATAAAAATAGTTTTCATTAGTTTTCATTAAATTAAAATATAGTTTTCATTAAATTAAAATATAGTTTTTATTAAATAAAATATAGTTTTTATTAAATAAAATATAGTTTTTATTAAATAAAATATAGTTTTTATTAAATAAAATATAGTTTTCATTAAATAAATTACTTGTTTGACAAAAACAATAGCCAAGCATACATTAAAAAAATTTATATTAAAAAAAAAAAAATGGTTCTTTTATGACAAATGGAAAAAGTAAAATTTTTATTTGTTTTAGGTACACATATGTACCGTAATACTTGACATTAAACTTTGATGTTACTTTCTATTCAACAGTTCAAATTTTGGTTTAAAAACTACACAGGTTTCACATTTTGAATGAATACACCATTGTCAGCCATTTTTTAGTATTAATAATAAATTAAAATGTCCGACTTGTGTTGTGTCATGATACTCTGAAATTCCAAAGTAATTTTTAAGTCTATAATGCTGATTAGACAGTAACTTTTGGATGTATATAAAAATCCTCAAGTATTACGATTGATTTTTGACCCCTAAACCAGATGAAAACACTGTTCTTAATCGAACCTCGTCTCACAGTTTAAATAGTTTTCTTTTCCATGGTTAAAAAGATCTCATTAAAATTGCCTGTTTTCTTTGCTGAAACCAAAATTCCCTGCACCAATTGAAAGTAGTAAGAGAAATCACGTGATCAAGGTTGTCAATAAATACATTGTTTTTTAAACAACTTTGAACAATTCTATACAAGCAGATGACTAACCAATCTGATGGAAGACTAATCACTTAATAATTATAATGACAAAGTGACAATCTTAAATGACTGGCAGATTTTTATTCTAGTTGGACATATCCGGCATTGGTTGGGAGTCCTTTTACTTCAATTTTAATTCGCTTATTTTTAAAATCAGATTTTTAAAGTTACATCACCACGGTATTACATTAAAATGGATTAAACTTGTTATAAAACTATAATTCAAATACGTCTTAAGATAGAACATTGTTGCCACATCTGGAGAGGTGAAGCTCAGAGCACTCTTTCCTGCCTTAATAGAATACAGAACAGACTCCAAACGTAGGTGATATCCTCTTTTCTACCATACAGTCTTTTTACTTTCATAGTACGTGCTTGATGGAGCTCCATTCTTTCTATGTCCCCCACCCCCATAAAATATTTAAAAAACTAGTAGAACTCGTTAACTGGCGTTGCCTGGTGGAAGTCTGCCCCCCCCCCCGGTTGTTGTTGGTGGCCACTGCTGTCCCTGAACAATTGCTGACACTGGCGGCCATGGCCGAAATTAAATAATCTGGCTTTCACTAGTGATTAGTGCTGATTTAGGATGATAACCTGTAGGTACCGTTTGAATTTTAAAAAAGCAATTAAGGGAACGTATAAATCAGTATGAAATAATTAAATTACGAAAAATGGTTCATTAAAATAATAATGGAAAGTAAAAACAGAAGTTTTAGAAGTTAGGGATTCTCATTGTATATGAACTGTTTAGAGTAATCAAAATCAGTGGTAGCAATCCTAGCTGTTTTTGTTTGTTGTTAAAGCCTTCCTCTTCTTTTCAACCCTTCCACCAATAGTATTAAAGTAAATTCCAGTTTTATGTAGTCTTTTTTTTAACGTGTAAAAACAAAACAATTACAACTTTTTTCACTTTACTTCTTTGAGTATTGTCATTTTAACGGCATTCGGAATAGACACCCTCAACATCTCCATGTAAAAAACGGCTTTTGGAGTAGACAACCTTCCTTTTTTGGGGGGGAACAATAATTCCCCTAAATATAGCAGTGATAATCATTGTCAGCATACCCACCCGCAAATGCTTAAAAAAAAAAAAAGGGGGAGTAGGAGAGAAGTAGATTTATCACGGGTGCAGATAAACCTGGCAGCCAGTAAATTACAGTGCATAATACAGGTCTTTATATCTCTATAAGTACTTATCTCCATAAAATTGGAATGAGATTTTCTTAATCAGCATAGTCGAAAACCTATAAAATTAGTCATTCTAAAGAAAATTATGGAGGTGGACCTAATTTACAAATGTACCCCATAAAAAGAAAAAGAAGTTAACATGTGCGCAATGTAGAGAATCCAGTAGATGATATTGCCAAAACATTTATCATTAATTCAACGACGAGCGTAATAGATTGCACAGATTTAAATAAAGTACATATTAAAAAAAACGTAATTATGGATGAGAAAATAAAATTAATTACTGGAACAAATGTACAAAGTGAGAGAGAGAAAATAAAAATGTTTTTCTTCGGCAACGCCTTGAAATTATTATTTTTTTTTTCTTTGGCATAAAAAAATGTAAAAAGCAAGCTAGAGTGAGAGATAGATAGAATATACATTGGGAAGAATATATACAGAGACAGATAGGGAGAAAGGGGGAGAGGAAATGCAAACTTATGCTGTAAAATGTAAGAAAATGAACGCAACAATTTACTCAGGGGGTGACGTCATATTTGAATGGTACATTAGCGTACATTTAGCATGTGAATACCGTTAATCCAGAGTATAGGAATTGTCAAAGCTCAGCCAATCAGATTAAGTAGAATTAGTTTGGGGAGACTTATTATTTTTGAATCAGAAAAGGGAAAGATTATGTTATGTCTATCCAGTTATGAAGGGTGTAACCCCATATCTGTCAAAAGTGCAAAATTCCTCCTGGTGATGACTGGGGGCAGTAGGAGGAATTTTTATTCAGAGGGAAAAATAGGAACCACTCCTCTAAAGATGGTTGCTCCTAGGATGAAATGTAGGATTTTATTGTAACAACTAAATGTGTCTAAAATGCCATTCTAAAGTTAGATAAAATAGTGGCTAAGAGTCTATATATAATAAATTTGTATGTGGCAGTTGGTATTGCGAACCTACAGTACTTTGGCCCAGAGGGGAATTTCTGCAATCAAAATATTATATGAAGACGATTTGTCTGGTTTTAACTAGATATAAATTGTTTCTACCCGCATACCAAGAACTAAGAGGAACTTCCATGAGCAAAGTTTTTAACAACCTGTCTGAAAAATACAATACCATAGAGCTGCTTACCAGCCAACTACTACATGGCAATTTTCACGTCCAATGTAAACAAATTCTTTGTGAATTGTCTTCTTAATCAAATTCTGCTAAGTTTTAACCATCATAACCAATACTCAAAATGCTGTCATATCGCTGGATCTAAATAGCTTTCAAAACTTTCAAGCTTTTATTAAACGAGAATTAAAATTTAAAGCCAGTATAAATGTCAATTTGACAATTTTCAAACTCCTAATTTCAAGAGGTTAGAAAGTTAATTTTTGTCAGCTCTTAAAAATTTAAATGACTTGTTTAAGAAAAATCAAATGCATTGTGGTGGATTTAGATTTTGTAATAGGATTTATTTTTCATTTTATTTCATATTATATAGAGGCAAGAAATACATGTACAGATAAAAGATATCACAACTTGTATGTATACTACTCATACTTTTGTATAAGTAATATCGCTTGAAGAGGTCTCTAGTTACTTGTAACTGGCCAACCGAAACATACTCATTGATGTGTAGCAACACAACAAATAAAAAGTATATCTTGCCCTACTTTGGTATTGAGCACTCTTGTATGAATCTTGTTCAAAATCCAATGGTTATTTTACCTCTGGAAAATATTAACCTGCAATTTATTTATAGAATAGCTTCTTTCAGTCTTGACTATGGATACCCACTGTAAGGGTGTTTGTGCGTGGAATTTGTGGCAAAAGTTGCACAATCTCCAAACACACTTCTGAGTTGGCATTGTTAAATACCAGTGGCAAGTTGAGGTTCAGGACAACTGGAAAAAATGCAGAGATAAGCGGAGAGCACATACAACACTTAAATTCCCAAATGGTCACTCATCTGGTACTAACCAGGCTCAACATTGCTTAACTTCGGTTATCTGATGAGAACTGGTGTGTCAATGTGATTATGCCCCACACACACACGCACCAACTGGTGAAGGTGAGATCCTAGATGAAGGAAATATTTTTTGTCCAAGTCCAGTGTTCTTCTTTGAGAGTAGGTGGATTTTTCTCACATTAAAAACCGACCTAGTGTCTAAATACTTGATTTTGAATGAAACCAAGAGATAAATTATAAGGGAGAGTGTACACACACGTCACCAGTGATTGAGGGTGGGCATAGTGCAACCGTTTCTCTATAAAATGACCAAGCTTTTTTCTATTGGATAATAATACAAATAAAAAGAAACCAATGAAATAATGTAAAATAAAATGTTCAGATTTTAATTTGGATTTTTTAAATAAAAATAATACATTCTAAAACAATACCATTTTATTTAACTTCTACTCCAATTAAGCAAAATTTGCAGGTTTTTAAATTTTGGCCTTTAGTCCTCACATTCTATGAGCAATGTTTGTAACAAAGAGGAAATCATTCTTATGGGCTGGAATCTATCCATATAACATTTATTGTTGGCTAATTTTGAATTTTTTTTTTTTTTTTTTTGTAGATCCTTACATTAAGTTGCTTTAAGTCTTTTCTGGAGCAATTTTCATTTAAAAAAAAAAAAAAAAAAAAAAAAAAAAAAACTATCTATAATTGATATTTTACACCATTCTTTACTTCCAAGGCACGCCCCTCCCCACACACTAACACCAAGGATCAAAATGGATCAGAAAGGGCACAGGATGTGCAACGATTTATGTCTATTGGGTATGTGGCAAATTACAGTTCTGAATTGTGGTTTCTGATTTACAGGTGTTTGAACCAAATGGAACTTGTTGAGTGTTGCGCAGTGATCTAGTTTTTGCATTTGAAAGGACACACCGCACAGGAGACTTGATGAAATGAAAGAGACATATAGTAAAGATGGCCCATCATATGACATTGCAAAACACTAGCTTCGCAAATTCAAACATGGCTTGAAATCTGGAAACATACCAAATCTGGTCACTCCCCTGAAGCATCTGTCAGTCAAATTGAGGCTACGATCAACATTATTCATCAAATAGCCCAAGAGGTCAAGATTAGTACAGCGTCTGTAGAAACTGTCATTTATGACCATTTGCATAAGGTGTCTCCCAGTTAAATGCTCCAGGATGAATTTAGAAATGTGTAAAGAAGAAAAGTCAAAGTTTTTCTAAAGACTGATCACACAGGATGAAACCTGGAACTTTTATCTTGAAAATTCAGACACTGAAGCCCAGTCAATGCAATGGACTCACCACTTTAGAAAGACAGCAAGAGTGCAGCCGTCTACTAGCAAAGTGATAGTCTTCTGGGATCACAACAGAGTAGTGATGATGTATTTTCTGACAAAGGGTACCACAACTACATGAACCTATTATGCTTCACTTTTGAGGAAATTAAAAAGTTATCAAAATCAAGAGCTGGGGTAGGATAAACAAAGGTGTCCTCATCTTGCATGAGAACACTCCTGTCCACAATGTGCAGTTGTCCGATTAGAAGCATGAGCATGTGCCTATGAAATCTTACTCATCCCCCCCCCTACTCTCCCGACCTTGTACCCTGACTTCATCTCTTCCCAGCCATCAAGTCGTTTTTGAAAGGAAAGCATTTCTTAGATTATACAGCTTTGATTTCCCATGTTATGAGTGGAGGACCAACCTAAGGGGTGTTTTACAAAAACGGTCTCTGCATTAAACGATAAGAGAAATGCATACGTCTGCATGCTTCCTATGTAGAGGAAGATTAATACTTGTGCCAAATTTCGTTGCTCTACTGCTATGTGAAGTTGGTCAGGGGCATTACTTATTGAACACACCCTCATATATGACAAACTATCAGATAAGATGCTGCGTTTGCATGTTATGTAATCTTGCTAAATATGCTTTTACGTGTGTTTTTAGTTTTCACGGTTATATAATTAAAAAAAAAAAAAAAATCATGTTGTAAACATTCCTATATTTTGAATTCTTTCTTTTTAAGTCCTTGACGAAGACAATGCCGGATTGATAGAAATAATCATTTCCGAGAATTTAAAGATGCTATTCTTTGTAGAAAACAAGATAACTCACACATACTGCACTGCGTAAGTTGTACATTTGAAAAATGCTTTAGAAATCAACACAGGAAAGAAATACATGAGGAAAAAAAAGTCAATTTTCTTTGTTAGTTGCAATTCAAACGAACAAGGAAGTTTAAATTTAATCACAGAAGAAACATAAAAAAGAATTCTTGGAAAACTAAAAATAAATAAATGGGATTAGAGGAGCGAATTTGTGTTGTTAATGCTTAGTTAGACATGTTTCTGTTACCGACGTATCGACGATCCAGTAACTTCATCAGACTTTAACAGAAATGGTTATTATGATCGGAGAGATATATATATATATATATATATATATATATATACACACACACACACACACAAAATTCAACAACGAAAGCTTATGTATTATTCAATAACATTAGCCGATGAAAAATATTTAGATTAATTTAGTCATAATTATTTTTAGAAATTCAAAAATATCTTAAACTAAATGAAAAGGCGTTAAAATAATTTTATTGATCTGAAGAAAGAAAAACATTTAAATGTGTATTAATGAAACTATCAACTAAAATCAAGAGCGTGTTTGTTACTTGTTTCTCGCTTTATACGAAACTTGATAAAAACTTATCAATCGAATATTTTATTGAAGCAAAAATAAAATTGAAAAAGCTAAAAATATAATATAAACCATAACTATTTTGATTTTTTTTCCAGACACTTAACCCAGGCAACGCCAGGTAAATACAGCTAGCATGTCTACTACAATATAAGACTACTACGATTTAATCAATCAAATATATTCGTGGATAAAAATTTCTATAGAGAAGGATAATCAAGTGAATATATATATATATATATATATATATATATATATATATATATATATATATATATATATATATATAAGAGAAATGTTTTGTTTTCATTTGAAGAATAAAAACATCGAGCCAACACCCTTTTTCTTTTCAGTAAATGGCTTAAAATTGAAAACTGGTTTCTTTTTTTGTTAAATAAATTCCAATAAAATAGAGATTGAAATGTAGTCATCTGGGTGAATGTGAATATATATATATATATATATATATATATATATATATATATATATATATATATATAAATGAAATTTGTTAGAAAAATATTTTTTAGGTGCCCTCCCTCTCCTTTCCAATGAAGTCGTCATGGCTGATTTATTTATTTACAGAAATTGATGAAAAGAAATTCCAGGAAAATGTAAAAAAGACGAATATTGTTAACGAAAAAAATAAAGAAAAGAAAAATTAATAATAATAAAAGGATCAAAATCTTAAATATAAGAGAAAACAAAATTCAATATATTTTACGACGTAAAAATGCGTTTGAAAAACAAATTATTCCCATTCATTTATAAAGCTATATTTTAAGAATTTATTAAACTTAAGAGAAAAAGTATAAACTATGGACAAAATTAGATTATATAATTATTGAATTTTTAATAAATATATATATATATTCATTTTCGTTTTCGTAGAATCGTTTTTATTTTTCGATCTTGACAACTTGAGAATCTCCGCTACTGTTTCATCGTACAAAGCAAAAACGCAGCCATTTCGCTTGGAAACGTAATGGCTTAATATTCATATCTTCTATTTATTCAAAGTACACAATTAAACATATATATATAGCCGAAAATATAACAAATACTTATTTCTATTCAAAACTTAAAAAATATATATTTGGGTTTTTTTTTTTTTTATGTTTTTGTTTCGCAAAGAAAAAAAAAGGACCCAATTGACCCATTTTTCTAACTACAGACAACCATACTCGTAACATTTAACTGATTTATAGACATTTTCATGCATTCATAAAATAGCACGATAAAAAAAAAATACCGTTTTAATTTGGTTTAGGGGCACATCTCAACCATAATACTTTAATACATGAACTTTAATTCTAGGTTGAGATTATTTTCTATTCACCAAGTTACAGATTTTAAACTACTTTCGAATATCGAAGTCTAAGACGTAAACATCATGTCGATCATTCATGATTACACAGTGATGAAAAAGATGCTAGACACGATGTTTACGTAAAATAATGGATATTTAATAAATGGTCAGTGATTTTATTCGTCATTGTGAGATATTAGAAAAAAGATTGAAGCTTTTGAACGGTATATACTTGATGGCTAAAACGAAGTCAAATTCATTTTTACTTCTAAAACAAAATGTTTTTAGGCACTAAAAGAATATAAATGGACTTTTAAATTTTCAACTCATTTGTGATAATGTTGTAAGAATAGTTTTAGTTGATAAAATAGTTTATATCAAAATATGAATGTATTAAAACTTTTTCTATCATTTGCAAAGAAATTGGATATTTTTAAAATCAAAACAAGTTGGTTATTTTAGATTACGTAAAACTATTCTATTTATTTATTTATTTATTTATAGATAACGAAAGAGAAAATTGGATTAAAAAAATTTTTAACAAGATCGATTAATCACGATATTTTCAGTTATTTTGACTTAATTGAAAATTACATCTAATAATTTAATGTTTGACACAGATTTAACGTAAATAGACCCCCCCCTCCCATTTAGCCATTTTTATTTAGTGTTTTTGTAAACATTGCGCGAAATTATTGGGTTTTTTTTTTTTTGCTATCATATTTATTTACAATGAATTACGAATTATGATTACGATGTGTGGGGGGGGGATAAAATAACGGGGAAAACTGACCTGACTCCTTATTTTTTGATATTAATCGTTAATATGCTGAAGAATTAAAATAATTCATAATTACAGAAAGAGGGGAGTGGGAACTACATCGTAAACCATATAATATTAAAAAGCAAAAAATATATAACGCACACATGAAACAGTGAAACGAAACACCATTCACAAAATTTACATAATTGAAATTTAATATGAATATTTCTAAAACAGTACAGAAAAAATATTTTAATTCAAATTGAAAATAATTACAAATCTTGTTTAGTTCTTTACTAGAATATGGCGCGGTAGAAATAAACTGTCACATTTTGTTGTTTCTTATGTTTGGAAAAACGAAATAAAAACAGTCATAATACCAATGTTCAACAATTAAACTAACTCTAACCAGAAATTACTTTTCCTATCCACAGTTTAACGGCTTTAAAATCACTTTCCGCTTTCAAGGCCAACATGACAAACATTTTTTTTTTTAATCTTTTTCTATCATAACGTGAAAAAGACGTCTATATCGTAAACTTTAAAATTTTAGTGATTTTGAAACCTTTAAACTGTCAAAGAGAATCATTTCAGGTGAGCATTTGGACGTCAAATGTTTATTTGTGATCAAAGAAAATCAGTATTTTTCGATTGCGTCTCTATAAATCGATAGTTGTATGTTTGATAATATTCAATATTCTTATTTATGTTGAATTCAAGAATAGGAACAAATTTATTTCGTGTATTTGATCAGTAGTGTAGTGTTCAATAGTTCAAATCCAGATCTTTAATTTTTTGTCCATGAACCAAAATGTATTTGTTCTACCTTCAGTCAGTGAAAAGAAATCTCTTTAGACAGAGGTAATCTTTAATTTTGCCCCAATCCAGAGAGTCCTTCATGAGGGGGGGGGGGGGGGGCTCCCCACATTGAAAAGACGACCTCGTGTCTAACTGCCATTGTAGAGAGGAGCAAATTCCTATTAGCAAAGCAAATATGTTATTTTACAAAAACATGTCGATGAAATTTGATAAATATATCTGCTTCTTCTCTACTACGAAATAAGAGGAATCAGCAATTAATCATACGCACACACACACACACGGAGAGGGGAGTCAGTCCACCAAAGAAATATGCATGCAAGTTTTCTTTGCATCTAGATTAACATTAAATTACAGTATGATATAATTATTGTCATTATATATATATATATATATATATATATATATATATATGAGAGAGATATGAATGATCAGAATTTAACAAATGAAGACGCGTTAGGAAAAGTAACGACTTGAATTATGTGGTGGGATGTGACATTTGCCCTTAAGGTCGCACAAGGGGATCATCCATCATCCAGAGCCTATTTTTTTGGCACTTTTTTACAGCCATAAAATGATTCAAAGTCATTTGTTTTTCTAGTTTTGCATATGAATTCCAAAATTCACTGATATTTTGCCAAAATCTCTGGCCTTGGTGGAGGGAGACTAAATCTTGCTGTTATGGTTTCAAATGATCTTGATTCCAAATATTTTTCATGTTATATCTCCCCTCTTTGATTTTCATGCATAAAGTAATTTTCACAGTGTATAAGGATTATTTGATACTGGAGATATTCATAATCGTACCCTATTTCCAAAAGAGGGGAGATATAACATGAGAAATATTTGGAATCAAGTCTCCCCTTGCTGTTATTTTAGATCATTTGAAACCATAGAAACAAGATTTAGTCTTCCCTACATCAAGGTTTCGGGGAAATTATATATATCAGCCACATACAGTACTGTTTCATTGTATCACAACTCATCAGTGCAGCTAGACTAGTACATTTTCCCAGGCGAGGATTGAACCTATAACCATCGCGTTCATAATCGGAAGTTCTACCACAACATATTTTACTTGCTAGGACCTTGGTGATCATGTCATTTTTCAGCTGATAGGCCATTTCTTACGATGGCGTGGTTCTATCCATCGGCCCATGGGATCTTTGCAACAAATGTCAATTTAAATAAACGCTCGCCCACCACTTTTACAGTGCTCGAGTTACTTGTTTATTTACAAACAAAACAAACAGCAAGCCTCGCTTTTATAGCTATTTAAGTAGCGGGTGAAATACATTTACAACAGTGCTCATCCCAAAGATGGAGGGTTGGAAAATATTAATCAAGAATATATATATATATATGCATGCGCGCACACACACTTCCAAAAATAAAGCCTATTTTTATTCCATAGTTATCACCATTCTGAATGCACTTTTGCCAGGAATTTAATGATGCATTCCTGCTTTTGACACACGTCCATGACAGGCGTTGCTTTCTTAGTCTCACACTGTCAACATCTGCAACAGAAAGATGAAACTTTCAGGTTATGAATGCACAAGTTCAGTCATCATAATACAATTTGCAATCCTCTCTAATTCATTCGGACAGGATAAAAATAGGATGCATTACTTTTGGAACGCCTCTCGTAGTGCGCGTGCGCGTGTGTGTGTGTGTCTAAGTCTAAGTAGATTACTTTTCAGGTTGACTGATTAGAGATAAAATTACATGAAAAAAACAATTTCAGGAACAAAATTAAATGTTCAGTTGAATCTAAAGTTTCCACTAATCTGATGCAAAATTACCTACAAATGAAATGATGGTTAAAGTCGATTTCTACAGAACACTTAATGATATCGCATGCTATTTAGGATGATGAAAAGTTCTTTCTAAATAAACAAATGAAGCAGCAACTAATAGTGGTCAATGTCTATGAAATAAAAATTAAAAAAAAAAAACATTGGGATATTATTTTTACCAGCGGCACTAGTCCCCTGGGCTGAACTGCCAACTCTCAACTAAATCAGAGTTTCCCAACCTTATTTTGATTGTGGACTATATAAAATCAAATATTTGTTTCAAGGTTAATAAAACCTAAATGAATCGATTTTGTTATATACATAGTGAAAATAAATAAAAAATAAAATTGTGTCCCCTTTAAGCTTTTATCAACCACACAGAAGTAGGGAGAATCATTGAACTAGATGATTGTAAGTTAAATCCTTGGATTTGGATAGGTGTTTGTCTGGACCCACTGAAACGCTGTAACACAGCAAGGAAAATTGGATGATTGATTATCTATCTATCTATATATAAAAGTGAACGTGTCTGTGTGTCTGTCTACATTTCTCTACGCAATAACTGTCAATTTTTAGTCTACAGACTCGAAATTTGATGTACAGGGTACTGAGATTTGGGAAAATCTATGTGATCAGTTTTCGGCCAGAAATTTGTCTTTTAAAGGGTCAAACTTCAACGATTTGACCTTTGAGAACTCTACCAAAATTCTCCAACAATTTTGGATCTAAACACTTGAAATTTTAAATATAGTTTCCTTGGACATGGATCTAACTTAATAACGATTTTAGCCCAAAACAGTAAATGTTAAGGGGTCATAATAGGGGTCAAAGTTAAAAAAACATTGATAACTGTGGTCTCTACCAAATTACTCAGACAATTTCTTGCTCAGCATACACCTCCAAACACCTGGGCAACGCCGGGCACCCATGCTAGTATATATAAAAAGTGAAAAGTGTCTGTGTGTGTGTCTGTGTACATTTCCCTACGCAATAACTGTCAATTTTTAGTCTACAGACTCGAAATTTAATATACAGGGTATTGAGATTTGGGAAAATCTTTGTAATATTTTTTTCGGCCAGAAATTTGGCTGTTAAGGGTTCAAAGTTCAACGATTTTACTTTTGAGAATTCTACCAAACTCCTCCACCAATTTTGGGTCTAAACAATTGAATTTTAGATATAGGTTCCTTGGACATGGATTTAACTTAATAACTTGATTTGAGCCCAAAACAATAAATGTAAAGGGGTCATAATAGGGGTCAAAGTTAAAAAAAATTTGACATCTGCAGTCTACCAAATTACGTAGACAATTTCTGGTCTAAACATTTGAAATTTTATAGGGTATTCAGAGATAGGGCAAGCTTTTTAATCGGTTTGGGTCAAAATTTGAGCTACGAATATATAAATGTATGTATGTATGTTTGTATGTCTGCCTAAAACTTTTGACAGAAGCAACAGATTTTCACAAGATCAGTATCGTTTTGAAACTCAACCTTTCAGACGACAAATACCGAAAAATTGGCTAAAAACATTAATTTCTTCACCCTCAACTTGGCACTTTTCTATAGGGAGGGGTCGCTTTTTTCGCCGATATTTTCAAAAGTCATCCTCTCCTTTCGATTGTCTAGCCTTAATTTAAACCTATGTCACTTCCAGTTTAGTGGTGGTTGTAACAGTAAAGACATGTTTTTTCCCCTCGTTCTTTTCCTCCTTCGCGGTACGGATTAAAGCCTGCCTTCCTACTATTACTTTTTTTTCTCAACACACACCTCCAAACACCCGGGCAACGCCAGGTTGAAATGCTAGTATATCTATAAAAGTGAAATTGGCCGTGTGAGTACATTTCCTTACCAAACTACTGTCAATTTTCAGTCTACATATGCGAGATTTAACATAAGGGATATAGAGATTTGGGAGAATCTGTTTTCGGCCAGAAATTTGGCTGCTAAGCGGTCAAAGTTCAACGATTTGACCTTTGAAAACTCTACCAATTTTGGATCTAAACACTTGAAATTTTAGATGTAGGTTACTTGGAGATGGATCAAACTTTACTTTGATTTGAGCCCAAAACAATAAATGTTAAGGGGTCAAAATTGGGGTCAAAGTTAAAAAATTGACCTCTCAGCCAATTTTTGGTCTAAACATTTGAAATTTTAAAGTGTATTCAGACATAGGGCAAGCTTTATAATCGGTTTTTGGCCGAAAATTTGGCTACCAAGGGGTTAAAAATCAATAGATTAGACCTTTGCAGTCTCTAGCATAAAATTCAGCAAATTTTGGGTCTAAACATTTGAAATTTTACATATAAGGCATTCAGACATGCAAGATTTTAATCAGTTTTTGGGCGAAAATTTGGCTGCCAAGAAGTCAAAGTTGAAAAAGTTGACCTTTGCAGACTCTACCAAACTCCTCCACCAATTTTGGGTTTAAACACTTGAAATTTTGTAGATATGTAGGTTACTTGGACATGGATCAAACTTTTTAATTTGATTTGAGCCCAAAACAATAAATGTAGATTACCTGGATACAAGTCAAACGTTAATACATATGCACACAAAGTTATGAACAGTACATAGAACCCGAGCAAAGCTGGACTGAACTGCTAGTAGATATATTCACAAACATACAAAAAGGCAATACAAAAGTAACACTTCCATTTTATTTTTGGACCAGATGGAATTACAAATTGCATTGTTATTACAACTGAACTTATGAATTCATGACCTGGAAGTTTCATTTGTCTGTTGCAGATATGGACGGTGTGAGACTAAAAAATCAATTTCTATCATGCCCGTACATTACAAGCAAAGATGCATCATTAAATTCCTGGCAAAAGTGCATTGAGAATGGTGGTGACTATGTAGAAAAATAAATTCTGGAGCACAAAAACAGTGCTTACCGATGTATTGGAAAATTAAAAATGACGCCCGACTCTCTCTTTGACACGTTAAGTTTGGGAAAAGGAGTTATAAATAAAAAAAAACTAGACAAAATACTGTAATAAACTCGCTCAATATATGTTACCGTGAAATAGGCTGACATATATTCGGTGGGTTTTTAAGAGTATTTTGTATATTTTTATCTTTAACTCCTTTTCCCAAAGTTAACGTGTCAAAGAGAGAGTAGAGCGCCATTTTTAATTTTCCAATACCTCGGTAAACACTGTTTTTCGAGGTGAATAAACATGTTATATTCAATAAAAACCCTAAAAACATATCCAGTTAGGTAGAAAAGTAATTTATCTTGCCTTTGATAACTTATTTGCTACAACTTTTTCGAATCTATGTCTACAGTAATACAACCCCTATATTGCCTTCGATAACATTGTTTTTTGTTGTTGTTTTTTCGATACTAGTACACTTACTGATTGATCCGCGCTATTTTTTTAATAGTATTTTTCAAGTTTAATTAAAGTTTTACGATACCTGTTTTTATTCAATTGTTAGGTGAAAGTACAGAATAGATACAAAACACCCTCCCGTCCCCATGTTAAGAATGGTTTTCTAAATAATAACATTATTTCAGCACGGATCAATAAGTGCATCTGCATGAGTACCTATTTTTCTTATCTGCTTGTTCAAGCTGGGTATGCCAACTATTCACTCGTTTAGCACTTATTTCACCGGGTATATTTACCAGGTAGTTTTTTTGTTTGTTTTTAATTCTTTTTTTCGGGGGTCCAATTGCTTCTATAATAGCTGGAATATGTATTATAAAACAAATCCGAAAAAAGTTCAAATTACAAACTAAAACAATTATCCTATGGTAAATTTCATGAATATTTATTTTATTTATTTGTTAGCGAACGCCTTTTTAATGACTTTTCTTGCCTACTCCATTTCAACCATACGTAAAATAGGTTAGAATTCTGTGTTAGGGTTTGTTATTTTCAAATGTTTTGCAAATAAGTTTCCATTTTTTGGACAAAATTCAATATTTTTGGAGACTGAAGAAGCATGTCCAACTTTAAGCAGTTCTCATAAATTTACTGAATTTTCCGCAATATTTTTATCGCGTGTGCCAATTGGCTGCTACAATTTTCATTGGCAAAGCGTTTCGGCATCTTACGTAACCAACCCGGAATATGCCGAAGATAACGTGGTCCCTATTTTACATAAGTACCAAAATAATGAAGTCATTAAAAGAAAAAACAAACAAAAATTGGGTACTTGTGCACTATTTTTAAAGTTAAATTCAAGTTTTACGATATTTTTTTAATTAATTTGTTAGGTGAAAGTATCGAATAGTTAAAACACTCATGTTAAAAATGGCTTTCTAAATAACGTTATTTAAACACGGTTCAATAAGTGCATTATTTGCTATCACTTCTACTTTTAAAACATCTACGAAAAATGCAATTTTCCGTAAACATTACTTTTAACCATAACTTTCCACCCTATGAATGTTATTTTTTGGATATATTACTAGATTCGACATGACAATTAAGTACTGTTTGTTTTAAATGAGATATTTAAAAAAAATCGATCTGTCGACTATCTCAAGCACCACCGCATGTTCATAAAACTTGCCTTACAATGAAGATTTTGTTTCATAGAACTAAAATTATCCAATACTTAAGTCCAAAATTATCTTCGTGTTCACTGAAATATATTACGGAGGGGGGGGGGATTTAACGACCTGCCCCAGCGTAGTATAAACACTCCCAACCACCCCATGTTAAGAACGGCTTTCGGAATAGACATCCCTCCCAACCACACCATGTTAAAAACGACTTTCGCGGTTGGATGGAGGGGGGAGTGTATTCCGAAAGCCGTTCTTAACATAGGGAGGTTAGGTTGGGGTGCTTATAATGCACTGGTGCAGTGCACTCACTGGTGCACGTCGTAAAAAATTTACCAAAAATCACGAAACTTTCGTTCGGCACCTTCCGGCGTTTTCCGTAAATCGCCCGAACAACTTCGACGCTAGCACGATCTTTATACTGCAGAAGCAGAAGTACCATGATGTTTACATATGTCGAGCTAAAAGCAAAACTTACGTGCCGTTTCTGAAAAGTACTTTTAAGAAATATAAATAAACGTAATAATAAAACACAAAATAAAATAAATATATTTGTCGGAAAAAAAAGTACTTATGCAGAATACGGACCGTGCTGAAATAACAAATGCGTTTCTAAATAGTAATAGCGTCGTTATTATTTAGAAACCGATTCTTAAACATGGGGTGGGCGTTCTCTAATTATTCAGTACTTTCACTTAATTTAATAAAAGATACCGTAAAAATTGAATTCAACTTGGAAATCTTATCTAACAAAAAATAGCACAATTTGTATTCTGCATATGTATCAAGAAATACAATTTTTTTTCCGAAAATTGGTGGTGGCCAAGAAATGGGTGATCATTTCACGTTTAATTCATATAAGAAAATGACCCCCCACTCCAGCGCTAAAATTTAATAATATGTTAAAAATCAAAGTTCATTCTCTAAGCGACGTGATAGTTAATTGTACAAAGAAAAAGAAGTGGCCCGTAAAAATAAAATAAAATACAAAATTTTTAAATGCCAAAACAAGTGGTGAGAATACAGAGAAAAAAAAATTAATAATAATGGTGATTAATATATGACTTACCAACGGTTCCTTCACGGTTTCGGGCTGTTCGTCATCTTTGGACTTTTTGCCCACCTGTTGAAATTTGTAGATAGTCATGTTGTCTTGTCCTTGTTTCGTTTAAATAGTAAACGAACCTGTGTTACGCACAAAACAACAAAAAATAAAATGTCTCCTTGTTTATTTATTTGTTTGTTTATTTTTCTTATCTCCTTTCCAGCGAGAAGTTGTTGAGATGATAGGCCGACGTCTACGTCTGGATGAGTATAAAGTCACGGTGACGTCATCTCCAGTTTTCTCGCGAGATTTGGTGGAAGAAACCACGTGATCTATACTGCGTCGTTCAACATTATAGCCAGTGGTTAGCGACTGCTGCAGTTTTATTCACGTTCAATAGTAACATAAAGACTGGTGGAATATTTCACCTACTTCAAGTGTTTTTGGGTTTTTTTAGGGGGGGGGGGAATCGCTCCAAACCAGGTATGAAGCCACTTGATGTAAGGAGCTAAAAAACAAATGAAATAATACTTCATGGTCAAAAACTAGCCAACAATAAGTGTTAGCGGGATAGATTTCGATTCAGAAAACAGCAATTCTACTCCCTTTGTCGGAAGCATTGTTCATGGGGTTTACCAAAAGTTGAGAAAAAGAATTGGGGCTTGGTTTTAATTTGCATTTATTGGCCTGTGATGAACTTCTAATTTAATTGTTTTTAATGTTTTAATTTAATACTTTATAAGTGTTTAATGTTTGGCCTTTTCCAATGTTTCTTACATTTGTTTATTATTTATTAATTAATTTTACTATTATTGTGGGGAAAAGAAGTAAAGAGAGCAAGACCGAGAGTCGAATTTACGATGTTCTTTCGTAGAAAATATATCAACAAAACAAATACAGTTAACTCTCAATTTATAAAAAAAGATTTATTACTTTTTAGGAAATATTTCAATGAAAATAATAGTTCATTTATGAGTGAACAAAAGGGGGGAATTAGTTGAGATTAAGGAAGTTTTAAAATAATTGTTTACATAAAATTAATTAAAAATGAGCATGCGATAGTAGAAGGGGGAATACAAAAGTTAGTTACTGTGTCTGTGTGTTCGCCCACATTGTTTTATCAGCCGACTCGCCTGCTACGTTCACAGTGTTGTCGCGTTAGTTTTTAGCTGCAGACGGTAGTGATACATATATCTTTCAACACTATCTCTGAATTTTGTTAACTGCGCTTTTTTTGGAAAAATACAGAGGTTTTTAAAGATTTTCACCGGCTCCCAGACACATAATTTCCGACAGCCCGGAAAACTCTCTGATTGGTCAAAAAAAAATCAAAACATTGAACCTCCAGAGCAATTCAGTAAAAAGAAAAAGGGCGCCTCTAGCCGCTTGCGCAGAAAACGTCTCGGGGCACTTGAATTTCCGGCAGCGAAAGAGTGAACATCGTAGCTCACCATAAATGTTTATTTTCTTACAGTAAAATAATCTAATAGTTTTACTAAAATTGTAAACAAAAAGAAAATTCTATTTTCTTTATCGTGCAATTATAACGCATATATATATATATATATATATATATATATATATATATATATATATATATTACATAGGCATCACCACATTATCAAGGCCAAGAGGCCACTCAGGGATAAGGGTTAAAGAGTGTACAGTAGAAATTGGACAATATAGTAATCATTAGTAATGAAAATTTGGTAAATTTGATAACTTATATGGAACGGCTCATCAAGAACTTATTTACGTTAGACTTGAACACAACCATATTGTAGTCAGCCGGAAAGCAGAAAAACGGAAGACAATTCCACAGGCGTGCAGTTCTAAGAAAGAAGCTTTGTTCATGGAATCTACGTTTAGGTTTAGGCACAGATAAAGAGTGGGGGGAATTATTGATAGTGTTTACAGCTAGACGAGTGTTTCTTGTGAAAGTTTGGCGAGGGGGGACCATAGATTGAAGCTCAGTCGAACACTTTCCATGAAAATAACGATACATCAGAGACAAACTCGCAACATCTCTTCTGTGAGATAGAGGTTGCAAGGAAGAGAAAAGGACATATATATATATATATATTGAGTATAAAGATTAATAATTGTAAATTATAAATAGTTTCAACCTATATACTCAATGAATTTTTAATCTCCAGACTTGAAATATGGCATATAGGTGTTCAGATATGTAGAAAACTTTGTAATCAGTTTTCATGAAAAAAAATGGCTGCTAAGGGGGTCAAAATTGAAAAATTGGTACTGGGGGAGGGGTCATTAAATTTTTATCTGTTTCTGTTTCACGAGTGCGCATGCACGAATCGTTCGCATGATAGCTTCCTTATGCTAAGAATAAGTAGGTTTGAAAACACCTGTTAAAGACCGTGGTAAGCTGGCCTAATGGTTATCGTACTTGCTCACTGTCTTTAGGTCTTGGTTCTGATTTCAGCGTGAATATTTTTTTTTTTTTACTTACAAGAAGTGAACTGTTCACAAAAACATAATACTCACATGTACATGTCTCAGTTTCTTTACGTTTTTTTTTTTTAAGAAATTTAATGTTACATTTAATACTAGGCAATGCCAGATACATCTGCTAGTGTGTATATATATATTACAAGAGATTTTAATTCATCATATAAATTTAAAGTAATATGGATGTCAGTGGACACTTGAACAGGTGGCTGGACGCCAGTGGCCATTGGAGCTGGTAAACGGACATCAGTGGGCATTGGAATGGGTAGTTGGACATCAGAGGACACTGGAAAGTAGCTGCTGGACGTCATGGAGCATTGGAACAAGTAGTTGGATGTCGATGGGAACTGTAGATAGTAGCTGGACATCGATGGAACCGAAGATAGTTGCTGGACATCAAGGGCCCAGGCTAGAAGCGCAGGAAACTGCAATAGCCACTGGAAGCTGCAGAACTGGAGTTGCTGGAGTCACAGTAGGAGTAAGCTGGAGTTGCTGGAAACTGCAGGGGTGTGCTGCAGGTTGCAGAAGTAAACTGGAGTCACTGGAAGCTGCTTAAGGCTACAGAAGTTAGCTGGAGTTGCTGGAAGCTGCAGGAGTGACCTGGAAGCTGCAGGAGTGAGTTGGAGTTGCTGGAAATTATCCAGAGTTGAAGTAATTGGGGTGGTAGGCTGTCAGAGGAAGTTTAAGGAGGCTGACAGCAGTAGAGAGTAGAATGTGTATCCCACATAAGTAATTTGTGACTCGCATTAATAATGTGTTCAGTAGCTCTGAAAAGGGCTGTTTGGGCACTGTAGTTGCTGCCTTTGGTTCTCATGGCAACTGAGTCAAGTTGGAATAGGAGTGCTCATAACTCCCAGGATTAGATTGAGTATTTAGTTCTCTTCCCCTCGCCAATCTTTCATGAGAAACACCCATCTGGCTGAAACTACTGTCAATAATTTTCCCCACTCTTTATTTGTGCCTAAATCCAAACGTAGATTCCATGAGCAAAGCTTCTTTCTTAGAACTGCACGCCAGTGGAACTCTCTTCCGCTTGCCTGTTTCCCACCTGACTACAACTTGGACGTCTTCAAGTCCAACGTAAACAAACTCCTGACAAACCGTCCCTTTAAGTAAGACACTCTATCAAAACCCCCAATAATAATGATTACTACAATACTATCTCATTGATTACTGTACACGCAATAACCCTTATCCCTGAGTGGCCTTCGGGCCTTAATAAGTGGTGACCCCCCATGTAAAAAAAAAAAGAACTGTGACACTAGAATCGGAAAGTAGGAATGAAAAAGTCAGTGTTCCAGAGGAGGCGCCCTTTGGCTCTGCAAACGATGCAAATAATGCAAATGCAGGACGTTTCAGGTAATCAGCAATAAATTGATCCTTTCTCAAAGACAGAAGGCAAAGACTGAAAGAATGAACCTGCTAGAACTGCACAGAGCCAGTCTTACACCGCAATTAACAGGGACTAGGTCATTCCAGAAATCGTCTAATCTCTGTTGATTTTGGGGGAGCTGAGGATAAAAATCCGACTCTACATGAAAAGGAAAAACTGAGAAAGGGGACTGGTTAGTATGGAACACTGTGTAAAAGATAAGAAAAATGCATAACGCAAAACAAAGGAAGGCTAATCACCACAGCAAAAGACACTGTAAAAATTAAAACAGAGAATGGAGAGGTAAAGGATAAAACGAAAAAAAAAAACTGGGAAGAAAAACAGTTACACTAATGATTCATAAGGATGACAAAAGAAAAGACATTAAAACATTTTGATATGGCTACGAAAAAGACACCTAAACAGAGAAATTGAATTGCTAATAACAGTCACACAATATAATGCAATTAGAACCAACTATATCAAAGCAAAGATTGACAAGACACAAGAAAATAGCAAATGCAGACTCTGTGGACAAAGGGACAAAACGATAAACCACATAATAAGTGAATGCAGCAAACTATCCCCAAAAGAATATGAGAATAAGCATGACCATGACATAAGGAGTATACTGGGAATCATGCAAACAACTGCATCTTGAATACCTAAACAAATGGCACAAGAACGAAACGATAGCAGTAGTTGAAAGCAAAAACCATAAAATTCTATGGGACATGGTTGTACAAACAAATAAACCCATCCAAGCAAGGAGACCAGAAGTCATAATTGTTAACAAGAAGAAAAGATCCTGCTAGATTGTAGATTTCACTGTTCCAGCAGACCACAGGGTGAATATCAAGGAGATGTAGAAGCAAATCTGCCCAACTGGCCAGAGAGCAATAATGAATACAGATGAAATATAAAAGGAAAACTTTGCATGCAGAGACGAATAAACATGAGATACATGCGCTAGCTGAGTGTATGGAAACTGCAATGCAAAGATGGAGGAACACCACATGTAACCAAGAAAACTGAAACTGTATAATCATAAATTAGCTACCCCCCCCCTCAAAAAACAAAATGAACATTGTAATGCTAGCATCAACTGGCACCACATCAAATAGTAGAGATTGGTTGAGGAAGATGAAAGACCAAGTAGAGAAAGCACAAACCAAACCTCCACTGGATGATAGTCATTGGCAAGCAGCTTTTGCGATGATGCAAATTCCTTTGCAAAGGTTATCAAAAGAAGTGGAGAGTATTTGAAATCTGGGGAAACTTGTTGTTACTAAGACTCCAGGGAATACTACCAGTTGTTTTCAGTATACCATCTCTGATGATGACCTGTGTGAGAATTCCTAGTGAGTAAAAAAAAAACATTTTTAAATAATAATAAAAAAAATAATAATAATAATAATAATAACTAGCGGGACCTGTGGAAATTCCACAGGAAACTCTTTCATATGTAATATATTGATGTTGGCATTCTGTGGAAATGAAGACGCCCTAATATTATTATAACTCTTTTGTTTAAACTGCAAAAGTATTTATTTAAGCTAGCAGGGACGTCTGGCATAGCCCAGCATAGCCCGGTATAGCCTGGCCGTAAAGTACGCTTAAATATGATATTTTAATTCTTGCAGATTTTGTATATATTATTATAGAGTTAATGTTCTATCGATTTTTATATATTATAAAGTTGCGATTTCAAAAAAAATATATATATCAATGTAACTTGGTTGCATCAGCTTGAATCGAAACCGAATCCAAAACTTATGAAAAAGTATATATATATATATATATATATATATATATATATATATATATATATATATATATACTTTTTCAAGATCAAGGTGTAGTGTCTGTTCTTCCGATGCGGCACTTCCATTTCTCGTTCTCTTTCAGTGGAGGAGAAATCCTTCACGACTGAGACAATTTTAATTTTTGTACCTTTTCTCCACGTTAAAAAACGACCCTGGTGTCTAACTCTGTCCCGTGGGGAGGCATTGTAAATAGGTATATATATATATATATATATATATATATATATATATATATATATATATATATATATATATATATATATATATATAACGAGTTTCTTTAACTATAATCGAAACCAAAACTTATGAAGAATTCTTGGTAAAATTATTTATTTCAGGAAGTGGAAGTCCATAACAATTAACCGACAGTCACTCGTATGTAAGTGTGACACACAAAATAAATAACACACATGCCATACTATCAATATATAGATAATAATAATAATAATAATAATAATAATAATAATAATAATAATAATAATAATAATAATAATATATTGTTGTACAGGAAAATTGAGAGAATCACAATCCCCATGAATAAATTGACCTAAAAGGTCACAAATTATCTATTTTATTTTGTAAATTAACGCCGCCCCCCACCCCCGCTCACTGAGTAACTCGGCCACAGATTGACCAATCAGCTGGCAGGGCGCATTGATTCATCTGCCCCCTAAGGAGCTTCTTTAGCTCCTTTTGGAAAACACTATCAGCTAGCAGAGAGTATCTGACCAGCAGAGAAGTCAGGCATCTTTCTTTCTTTCTTTCTTTCTTTCTCTCTCATCCCTGTCCACTCGACATTCCAGTATCAACGATTTTCATCAAAAATAACTGCTGCCAACCTGGGACTACATAAAAAGCAGCTTCCTTACTGACAGACCCAAGAGAACCTTCTATTCCTTCCTTTTAAACCTGGACACTGCTGCTAAAATAAATGTTTTGTTTTAAAAACGGTTCTGTTATTTTTTTCCACGCTTTTGTGTTTCACAATTAATTCTTTTATTATTGGTGCATACAAACCAACTCTGTAAATCAAGGAGGATAGAAAGACAGAGGAGAGAAAGCACTAACCAGACCTCCACTAGATGAGTGCAAAGAGGACTTTGGGGTGGGGGGTGGGGCTTATTGTCTTCTTTAGCCCTTTTTAGACAGCAAAGAAAACCTTGGAAGCATTGAAGAACGGCCTTACTTCTCTCTCTCTCTCTCTCTCTCTCTCTTTCTCCTGCCCCTGTCCATTAGGCGCGCTAATAGTGATCATTTTCATCTGAAGATAATTGCTAATTAACATCTGAGGGTTGTGATTTACTCAAATTCTCCGGGCAACATCAGTATACGGTTCCTGCTAGTATTATTTATATAAAACATCAGGTAAAAATTTTGATAAACATAGAGATGAAATACTACTAATTAATTCTTTTTTAAGTCTGATCTTTCTGTCTTTTTCTTTTATGGATGGCCGTCTTCCTCAACTATCAAACCTGGTGAAGTAAACGGTTTATTACAATCATAGACTAAAAAAATATCTTTTTCTAAATACAAAAAATCTAATCAACAAAAAAATTAAACTTCTAATAAAGTATATAAACACAGAAACCTGTTCATTAAGGCAAAAATCTAAATAATAAAACGGAAGTTCAGTTATGTCCGTATAATCTATATAATTAAACGGAAGATTGCTAATAAGAGATCATTGATGTCTCTATAATCTATATAATGAAAAAGGAATATCCATGATGTCTATTCAATAAAAAAGAAAGATCAGTGATGTTTGTATAATCTTTATAATAAAAAAAGACAAATAATGTTTGTATAAACTTTTTAATAAAAAAAGGAGACAAATAATGTTTGTATAATTTTTATAATAAAAAAGGAAGACAAATAATGTTTTTATAATCTTTATAATAAAAAAGACAAATAATGTTTGTATAATCTTTATAATAAAAAAGACATATAATGTTTGTATAATCTTTATAATACAAAAAGAAGACAAATAATGTTTGTATAATCTTTATAATAAAAAAGAAAAATAGTGTTTGTATAATCTTTATAATAAAAAAGAAGATAAATAGTGTTTGTATAATCTTTATAATAAAAAAGAAGATAAATAATGTTTGTATAATCTTTATAATAAAAAAGAAGATAAATAATGTTTGTATAATCTTTATAATAAAAAAAGACCAATAATGTTTGTATAATCTTTATAATAAAAAAAGACAAATAATGTTTATATAATCTTTATAATAAAAAAGAAGACAAATAATGTTTGTATAATCTTTATAATAAAATAGAAAATAAATAATGTTTGTATAATCTTTATAATAAACAAGACAAATAATGTTTGTATAATCTTTATAATAAAAAAGAAAAATAGTGTTTGTATAATCTTTATAATAAAAAAGAAGATAAATAGTGTTTGTATAATCTTTATAATAAAAAAGAAGATAAATAATGTTTTTATAATCTTTATAATAAAATAGAAGATAAATAATGTTTGTATAATCTTTATAATAAACAAGACAAATAATGTTTGTATAATCTATATATATAAAAGCCAAACGTCTGTGTGTATGTATGTTTGTTTGTAACGCTAAAACTTTTGAAAGACGGAACCAAACTTGACAAATTTGGTATCATATCGAAGCCCCATCACCCGGATGACAAATATCGAAATTTCACGTCAAACGGACCACTAGAAGTTGGTCAACTGATCAGTTATCTTCGAGGGGGCCCCCAAAAAACCTGTCATTATCTATATATATAAAAGACAAATGTTTGTTTGTAACGCTAAAACTTGAGATGAAAGATTCCTCTCCCCTAAGAATAAAACATATGTTCAATATCTGCTTTTGTTTTTTCATTGTTTATACGGTCCCGAGCAACGCCGGGTAGCCCTGCTAGTAATATATAAATCTCAAACGTCTGTGTGTATGTATGTTTCTTTGTAACGCTAAAACTTTTGAAAGACGGAACCAGACTTGATAAATTTGGTATCATATCGAAGCCCCATATCCCGGATGACAAATATCGAAATTTCACGTCAAACGGACCAGTAGAAAGGGGTGAACTTATCGTTTTTCTCCCAGGGGGGCCCCCAAAAAACCTGTCATTTTAACGTTATTCATTATTACGTGTCACGTGACGTGACGTCAGCTCAGTAAAATGTCGGCTGCGGCTGAGGTACGTTAAAACTGCCTTCGGAGGAGTAATTGATACTATAACACAGTTAAATATTAGTTTTCGACTCGAACCGTTATTACCAACGGAATTATCGCACTCCAAAAATCAAAATCCCAAAATTACACGAAAATTGACGTAGGGAAAATGTTTTTATTTTTGCTTGAAGTTTTTTGCCGGCGAAGATGACTTCGCTCTTTGTAAAACATGTAAACAAAGATTTAGCCATTTTGTTTATACATTCTAACTTTGTTAAACTTGAAGGGGGAGGGGTGGGTATCAGTATCAGGCCGCTTATGTAAACGAAAATTAGGTCGCGTGCACAGTTTTCCAAAGAACACTTTCTCTCTCTCTCTCTCTCGCCGTCTTTCTCTCTCTCTCTCTCTCTCGCCGTCTTTCTCTCTCTCTCTCGCCATCTTTCTCTCTCTCTCTCTCTCTCTCTCTCTCGCCGTCTTTCTCTCACTCTCTCTCGCCGTCTTTCTCTCTCTCTCTCACTCTCTTCTCTCTCTCTACCACTTTCCTAACTCTCTCTATCACCATATTTCTCTCTCTCTCTCACTCTCTTCTCTCTCTCTCTCTAGACCTCTTTCTCTTCTTTCTCTCTCTCACCCTCTTTATCTACTCTCTCTCTCTCACCCTCTTTCCCTTCTATCTATATTAGCACTTATCACGGCCGATAGGCAACTCGAGATTGAGAGTTCAAACGTGCACAGTAGTGAAATTTGGGAAAGAGGATGGGACAACTTTCTCTTCTGCCTCTCTCTCACACTCTTTATCTTCTCTCTCTCTCTCTCTCGCGCTCTCTCTCTCTCTCATCCTGCTTCTCTTCTCTCTATATTAGCACTTATCAAGGCCAATAGGCAAATCGAGGATAGACTCGACGATGAGAGTTCAAACGTGCACAGTATTACAATTTGGAAAAGAGGATGGAACAACTTTCTCTTCTTCCTCTCTCTCACACTCTTTATCTTTTCTCTCTCTCTCACCCTGTTTCTCTTCTCTCTATATTAGCACTTATCAAGGCAAATAGGCAACTCGAGGATCAACTCGACTCACCATATTTCTCTCTCTCTCACTCTCTCTCTCTCTAGACCTCTTTCTCTTCTCTTTCTCTCTCTCACCCTCTTTATCTACTCTCTCTCTCACCCTCTTTCCCTTCTATCTATATTAGAACTTATCAAGGCCAAAAGGCAACTTGAGGATGAGCGTTCAAACGTGCACAGTAGTGAAATTTGGGAAAGAGGATGGAACAACTTTCTCTTCTGCCTCTCTCTCACGAAAGAGGATGGAACAACTTTCTCTTCTGCCTCTCTCTCACACTCTTTATCTTCTCTCTCTCTACCCCTGTTTCTCTTCTCTCTATATTAGCACTTATCAAGGCCAATAGGCAACTCGAGGATAAACTCGAGATTGAGAGTTCAAACGTGCACAGTAGTGAAATTTGGGAAAGAGGATGGGACAACTTTCTCTTCTGCCTCTCTCTCACACTCTTTATCTTCTCTCTCTCTCTCACCCTGTTTCTCTTCTCTCTATATTAGCACTTAACAAGGCCAATAGGCAACTCGAGGATCAACTCGACGATGAGAGTTCAAACGTGCACAGTATTCAAATTTGGGAAAGAGGATGGAACAACTTTCTCTACTGCCTCTCTCTCACACACTTTATCTTCTCTCTCTCTCACCCTGTTTCTCTTCTCTCTATATTAGCACTTATCAAGGCCAATAGGCAACTCGAGGATCAACTCGACCATGAGAGTTCAAACGTGCACAGTATTCAAATTTGGGAAAGAGGATGGAACAACTTTCTCTACTGCCTCTCTCTCACGCACTTTATCTTCTCTCTCTCTCACCCTGTTTCTCTTCTCTCTATATTAGCACTTATTAAGGCCAATAGGCAACTCGAGGATTAACTCGACGATGAGAGTTCAAACGTGCACAGTATTCACATTTGGGAAAGAGGATGGAACAACTTTCTCTTCTGCCTCTCTCTCACACTCTTTATCTTCTCTCTCTCTCACCCTGTTTCTCTTCTCTCTATATTAGCACTTATCAAGGCCAATAGGCAACTCGAGGATCAACTCGACGATGAGAGTTCAAACGTGCACAGTATTCAAATTTTAGAAAGAGGATGGAACAACTTTCTCTTCTGCCTCTCTCTCACACTCTTTATCTTCTCTCTCTCTCTACCCCTGTTTCTCTTCTCTCTATATTAGCACTTATCAAGGCAAATAAGCAACTCGAGGATCAACTCGACGATGAGAGTTCAAACGTGAACAGTAGTCAAATTTGGGAAAGAGGATGGAACAACTTTCTCTTCTGCCTCTCTCTCACACTCTTTATCTTCTCTCTTTCTCTCTCACCCTGAAAGATTCCTCTCCCCTAAGAATAAAACATATGTTCAATATCTGCTTTTGTTTTTACATTGTTGTTACGGTCCCGGGCAACGCCGGGTAGCCCTGCTAGTCTTTATAATAAAAAAGATAAATAATGTTTGTATAACCTTTAAAATAAAAAAGACAAATAATGTTTGTATAATCTTTATAATAAAAAAGAAGAGAAATAATGTTTGTATAATCTTTACAATAAAAAAACAATAATTTTTGTATAATCTTTATAATAAAAAAGACAAATAATGTTTGTATAATCTTTATAATAAAAAGAAGAGGAATAATGTTTATATAATCTTTATAATAAAAAAACAATAATGTTTGTATAATCTTTATAATAAAAAAAGACAAATAATGTTTGTATAATATTTTTAATAAAAAAGACCAATAATGTTTGTATAATCTTTATAATAAAAAAGACAAATAATGTTTATATAATCTTTATAATAAAAAAGAAGATAAATAATGTTTATATAATCTTTATAATAAAAAAAGACAAATAATGTTTGTATAATCTTTATAATAAAAAAGACCAATAATGTTTGTATAATCTTTATAATAAAAAAAGACAAATAATGTTTATATAACCTTTATAATAAAAACAAAGACAAATAATGTTTGTATAATCTTTATAATAAAAAGAAGATGAATAATGTTTATATAATCTTTATAATAAAAAACAATAATGTTTGTATAATCTTTATAATAAAAAAGAAGAGAAATAATGTTTGTATAAACTTTATAATAAAAAAAGGACAAATAATGTTTGTATAATCTTTATAATAAAAAAGACCAATAATATTTGTATAATCTTTATAATAAAAAAAGACAAATAATGTTTATATAATCTTTATAATAAAAAAGAAGACAAATAATGTTTGTATAATCTTTATAATAAAAAAGAAGATAAATAATGTTTGTATAATCATTATAATAAAAAAAGACAAATAATGTTTATATAATCTTTATAATAAAAAAGACCAATAATATTTGTATAATCTTTATAATAAAAAAAGACAAATAATGTTTATATAATCTTTATAATAAAAAAGAAGACAAATAATGTGGGTATAATCTTTATAATAAAAAAGAAGATAAATAATGTTTGTATAATCTTTATAATAAAAAAACAATAATGTTTGTATAATCTTTATAATAAAAAAGACAAATAATGTTTGTATAATCTTTATAATAAAAAAGAAGAGGAATAATGTTTATATAATCTTTATAATAAAAAAACAATAATATTTGTATAATCTTTATAATAAAAAAGACAAATAATGTTTGTATAATCTTTATAATAAAAAAGAAGATAAATAATGTTTGTATAATCTTTATAATAAAAAAAGACAAATAATGTTTGTATAATCTCTGTAATAAAAAAGAAGACAAATAATGTTTGTATAATCTTTATAATAAAAACGAAGAGAAATAATGTTTGTATAATCTTTATAATAAAAAAGAAGATAAATAATGTTTGTATAATCTTTATAATAAAAAAGACCAATAATGTTTGTATAATCTTTATAATAAAAAAAAGACCAATAATGTTTGTATAATCATTATAATAAAAAAAGACAAATAATGTTTATATAATCTTTATAATAAAAAAGAAGACAAATAATGTTTATATAATCTTTATAATAAAATAGAAGACAAATAATGTTTATATAATCTTTATAATAAAAAAGATAAATAATGTTTGTATAACCTTTATAATAAAAAAGATAAATAATGTTTGTATAACCTTTATAATAAAAAAGACAAATAATGTTTATATAATCTTTATAATAAAATAGAAAATAAATAATGTTTGTATAACCTTTATAATAAAAAAGACAAATAATGTTTGTATAATCTTTATAATAAAAAAGATAAATAATGTTTTTATAACCTTTATAATAAAAAGACAAATAATGTTTGTATAATCTTTATAATAAAAAAGAAGAGAAATAATGTTTGTATAATCTTTATAATAAAAAAACAATAATGTTTGTATAATCTTTATCATAAAAAAGACAAATAATTTTTGTATAATCTTTATAATAAAAAAGAAGAGGAATAATGTTTATATAATCTTTATAATAAAAAAACAATAATGTTTGTATAATCTTTATAATAAAAAAGAAGATAAATAATGTTTGTATAATCTTTATAATAAAAAAGAAGACAAATAATGTTTGTATAATCTTTATAATAAAATAAGACGAATAATGTTTGTATTATCTTTATAATAAAAAAAAGACAAATATTATTTGTATAATCTTTACAATAAAAAAGACCAATAATGTTTGTATAATCTTTATAATAAAAAAGAAGACAAATAATGTTTGTATAATCTTTATAATAAGAAAGAAAACAAATAATGTTTGTATAATCTTTATAATAAAAAAGAAAACAAATAACGTTTGTATAATCTTTATAATAAAAAAGAAAACAAATAATGTTTGTATAATCTTTATAATAAAAAAAGAAAACAAATAATGTTTGTATAATCTTTATAATAAAAAAGGAAGATCGATAATGTCTGTATAGTCTATTGGGTTGGTGCAAAAATAATGTTTGTTGACGTTCAACTTCAAAAGATCATAACTCCTTTCATAATAAACTTTATTAATCAAAATAGGAACCATTAGAATCAACACATTTTTGCCAACGAGAAATAAGTTTATTTATCTCATTAGCATAGAAATCTGGAGTTCTGGAAGCGATGAAGTCATTGAAGGTCGATTCGGCATCATCTCAGTTTTTGAAGCATTTTTTGCACAGGAAGTTGTTGAGATGCTTGAAAAAGTCATAATCGGTGGAAAGAGGTCTGGTGAATATGGCGGATGAGGCAGAGTCTCATAGCCTAATTTATTCAGCTTCTGCAGAGTCAGTTGAGCAACATGGAGGCAAGCGTTATCATGGGGGAGAATTGATCCCTTCATATTGACCAATCTCGGACATATATGTTGGAGCTTCTGGTGCATTTCATCAATTTGTCAGCAGTACTTCTCCACCGTAATCGTTTCACTGGAATTCAAGAAGCTGTGATGGATGAGACCAACTCCAGACCACCAAACAGTCACCATAACCTTTTTGGGGGGCAATTTTGGCTTCGGGAAGTGTAGTGGAGTTTCTCCAGCATCCAACCACAGTGCTGAACATTGCCGGTTGTCGTAGAGGATCCACTTTTCATCACATGTCACAATCCGCTCGAGAAAGGGGTCGTTTTTGTTGCACAGAAGGAGCATAGAAGACACCTCAAAATGATGATTTTTTATTATTATTGTTCAGTTCATGCGACACCCATTTATCCAACTTTTTTACATTCCCTATTTACTTTAAATGATGAACGATTTGAGTGGTCGACCTCAAGTTCAACAGCAACTTCTCATGTAGTTTTGCAGGGATCAGCTTCAATTAAGACCTTCAAATGTTCGTTATCAATCGCAGTCGGTTGGCCGCAACTGTCTTCATCTTCAAGGCTCTTGTCACCATTACAAAATTTCTTGAACCACCGTTGTGCCACATGTTCGTTAGTGGTTCCTGGGCCAAAAAGATCATTGATATCAAAAGCTGTTTCGGCAGCTTTCCAGCCTAGTTTGAACTGAAACGAGAAAATTGTGCGGATTTGAATTTTATCCATGTCGGAAAGCCTACAAAAAAATTAAGATATTGAGAACGGTAACGAATAAAACGATTCGATAGAGCAAAAAATGCACTTCAAAATGATATATAACATGGCTATACATATATCAATGAATTAATTCAGAAATCATACATAAAAGTAACATATATGAGAAAACGATATTGTTTTTGTACCAACCTAATCTATTATATATATAAATGTGTGTGTGTGTGTGTGTGTGTGTGTGTGTGTGTGTGTGTGTGTGTGTGTGTGTGTGTGTGTGTACATTTTCCAACGCAATAACTCTGTCAATTTTCAATCTCCGAACTCGAAATTTGATATACAGGGTACTGAGATTTAAGAAAATCTTTGTAATCCGTTTTCGGCCAGAAATTTGGCTGTTAAGGGGTCAAAGTTCAATGATTTGACCTTTGAGAACTCCTCCGTCAATTTTGGGTCTAAACACTTGAAATTTTAAATATAGATTCCTTGGACATGAATCTAACTTAATAACTTGATATGAGCCCCAAACAATCAATGTTAAGGGGTCATAATAGGGGTCAAAGTTTTAAAAAATTCACCGCTTTTTTTTTTTTTTTTTGCTCAACGTACACCTCCAAACACCCGGGCAACGCCGGGCTGAAATGCTAGTATATAATAAAATGATCAGCGATGTCTGTATAATCTATATAATAAAAAAGGAAGACAAATAATGTCTGTATAATCTCTATAATAGAAAATAGAGATCAGTGATGTCAGTATAATCTATATACTATATAATGTGCTTTATTTATTTATGTGCTTTAGACTAAACATGCAACACAATATTAGCTACTATTATTTTCTCTACCGCTCTCCCTCGACTCAAGACTGCACCATAATAAACAAAGTCTCTGACAGCATAGACACGGCACTGTCCCTCGACACTAGTGCACAAATACATGTATTTGGTGACTTTAATGTCCACCACAAAAACTGGCTTGGATTCTCTACTTACACAGATGCAGCGGACAGCACAACTCATAGCTTCACTATATCTCACTCCCTATCACAAATTTTTACATTTCCAACCCGTTTCCCTGACCAGGAAGAACAACACGCATCACTTCTAGATCTGTTTTTGACCACAGTTCCCGATGACTGCATAACGAAGGCCCACAGCCCACTCGGGAACGCTGATCATGCAGTGATAATGGTTTAAATCACCCTAAACTCTAGAGCCAAAACTGAAGAGCCAGTGCTCAAAACAACGAGATATTATAAAAAGGCTGACTGGGAAGCCATCAGGGAACTAATCAGAGATGCCCCACGGAGAAATATTTTTTCTCTCCCTGCTGAACAATGTGCAAACGAGACCACTGACTGGCTCAAAACTGCAATCGAAGCGCATGTTCCCATGCGGAAATTTTATAGTAAGCCCCATTCTCCCCAATGGCTTACGTCGACTTGTGCAACTGCCATTGCTCAAAAGCAGCATGCATACTGTAAGTTTAACCGACATAAGTCCAGTTCAAACAGACTGAAGTATATAGAAGCTAGAAATAACGTTAAGAAAGAAATAGCGACAGCTAAGAGAGAATTTACGGAAACCACTAAAAAGCACATCGAAGCACAAAAACTAGGAACTCGAGACTTCTGGAAAATCTACAACAGTGTAGTAAATAATGGGCAATCAACAATTCCCCCACCAACAAACAATCACGAGGTTGTCTTCTCAGCAACCGACAAGGCTAAGATGCTTGCCAGTCGGTTTGCCTCAAACTCCACACTGGACCCTTCCAACCACCCCCTACCTGACTTTCCTATGCAGACAGACGCCACGCTAGACGATCTGAAAACCACCCCTGCTCAGGTGCATGCTATCATAAAAAACATTGACACTTCAAAAGCTTGTGGACCCGATCTTATCCCAGCTGTGCTATTAAAAAAGTGCTCAGCTGAAGTAGCTCCAGTTCTCTCCAAACTCTACAACAAATGCCTTAATGAAGCTTGCTTTCCGGGCTGTTGGAAAACTGCTTCTGTTGTACCAGTATTTAAGAATTCTGGCGAAAGGACTGACCCATCAAATTATCGCCCCATTAGCCTCCTCCCACTTTTTGCCAAAATATTTGAGACCTTAATTAACCATGCTCTCGTCCATCATCTTACAGATGCTAACCTTCTGACTGACAAACAATATGGATTTAGACAAGCCCGTTCCACAGCAGACATCCTAACTGTGATCTCTGAACGTATATACCATTCACTGGACAAAGCGGGGGAGGGCAGAGCGGTAGCTCTAGATATATCTAAGGCTTTTAACAGGGTGTAGCATGAGGGTCTCCTCAGGAAAATTACATCATACGGTATCACTGGTAGAATACTTAACATAATTAAATCCTTCTTAGATAAGAGAAAAATCCAGGTTGTCCTCGACGGTCGTACATCTAAACAATATGATATAAATGCGGGGGTGCACCAGGGTTCTATCCTTGGACCTCTATTGTTCCTGATATTCATAAATGACCTCTCCGACAAAATTGCCTCTGAGATGGGTATATATGCTGATGACACCACACTCTATAATAGACACGACAGGAAGACGAATGAACACATTTCTAAAGAAATGGCAGAAACACTCGAGAAAGACCTCCAATCTGTGGTGGAATGGGGACAAAAGTGGTTGGTCGCGTTCAATGCTGCCAAGACTAAACTAGTTTCATTCAATAATTACAAGAAACCCTCTCTACCACCTATAGCAATGGCCAACGACTCTTTATCTGAGAGTACATCTTTCAAGCTCCTTGGCCTAACGTTCACAGGAAACATGAGTTGGAACAATTACATTGAAGGCATTGCCAGGGCCGTTGCAAGAAAGGTGGGCTCTCTCTACCGTGCTAGAAAACTACTAACACCCGAAAGTATCCTGTACCTCTATAAGGCCACCATTCGCCCATGTATGGAGTATTGCTGTCACATCTGGGCTGGTGCATCTGCTACTAGTCTCTCGCTCCTTGACAAGGTTCAGAAGAGAGTCGCAAACCTGATAGGCCCTGAACTGGCATCTAAGCTTCAGCTTCTGTCCCATCGACGGAATGTTGCATCCCTCTGCCTTTTCTACAAGTATTTTAGTGGTGAATGCTCTGAAGAACTGCAATCACTTGTGCCCCCACGACGTGAGCACCCTCGACAAACACGACAGGCCGCTAAATCCCACCCCCACACTGTAGAGATCCCTAGATGTAAAAGATCTTTTTACTCCAATAGTTTCTTCCCCAGAACCGCTAGACTCTGGAATTCCATTCCAGGTCCCTGCTTCCCCAACAGTACTGACGTGCAGAAGTTCAAGCGTAATGTGAACCGGCATCTTGCTGCCCAAATCCCTACATAGCACCCCAGTAGTTGTTGCCCCTGATAGTAGCCCCCTACACCAAACTGGCCATTTGCTTTGTTTGGGGTGAAAATTTCATTAACAAAATAAATAAATAAAAAAGATAATAAAAAGCTAATGATGTCTGTATAATTTATATAATAAAAACGGAAAGTCAATGATATCTGTAAAATTTATATAATAAAAATGATGTCTGTATAATCTATATATTTATTGTGGTGTAAATATTTGAATAATTGACAAGGAAAAACACAGTAACAGTTAAATATGTATTAACGAAAATATATGAAAAAAGTAAATTAAACAATATCTTTGCTCAACTGCTTGTCTAGTAGTGACGACCATACTTTTTTTCTTTTTTTTACACAGGAATCACCGCTCATCAAGGCCCGGAAGCCACTCGAGGATAAGGGTTAATGGGTATACATAAGTCAATATGATTATAGTGTTATAGTGTAGTAAACGTAAGTAGTGGGAATTTTGTAAATTGGATCACTTAGTCGAACTCAGAGAATCCTTCTGTCAAACATGGGACTCTGTAAAAAAAATTTGGATCAGAACTATTTAATCTTTCTGACTGACGGTTAACCGGTCCTCATTACCTGAAGTGACGTCATGGACGGAAGTAACGTCATGGAATAGTTCATTATTCCAGGCAGTAGGATTGCGTCCCCAACATCCCCGTCCCAAGGTTTTTGTCTGTAAAAGCTGTTAGTATTTCTTTCGTTCAGGATTGGTCATTAGTGGATCAGTGACCTTTACTTTCCGAACTGACCGTCGTTGTTTTGGTGTTGTTTGGGGAGGTTTGAGATCAAATTTCTAGTGTCGATCGGTTCTTCCTCCAACAGTGGTGTATCGCTGGTGTCATCTGCGTGACATCATCTTAATTGGTTTTGGTGACGTTTATGGGTAAATTTCAGTCCTTGCACTATATATACCATATCACCGACTATCTTACTGATCGTACCCACATCCCTGAATGAGGTGTTAGTTTTGTAACTTTTGAAGAAAACTTTCTCTCCTGGCATGAAACGTTTACTGGGTATGCAAGTATTCACTTGTGGTTTTGATTGTTTTGGTGAGAGTTTGTCAAAAACGGATCTCGTTTATGTCGCCTTCTTTTTTTTTTTTACACAGGAATCACCACTCATCAAGGCCCGGAAGCCACTCGAGGATAAGGGTTAACACCACATGTTAGTATTTGAATATCTCACTGCTGATGCTATTCTCTATCTATATAAGAGCCAGGTACGTCCAAGGATGGAATACTGTTACCACATCTGGGCAGGAGCTGCTAGAAAGGACTTGTCCTGCCTTGATAGAGTTCAAAATAGACTTCGTAGCCTCGTAGGAGATGTCCTTTTCTCCTCCTTGCAACCTCTATCTCACAGAAGAGATGTTGCGAGTTTGTCTCTGATGTATCGTTATTTTCATGGAAAGTATTCGACTGAGCTTCAATCTATAGTCCCCCCTCGCCAAACTTTCACAAGAAACACTCGTCTAGCTGAAAACACTATCAATAATTCCCCCCACTCTTTATCTGTGCCTAAACCTAATGTAGATTCCATGAACAAAACTTCTTTCTTAGAACTGCACGCCTGTGAAATTGTCTTCCGTTTTCCTGCTTTCCAGCTGACTACAATCTGGTTGTCTTCAAGTCCAACGTAAACAAGTTCTTGATGAGCCGTTCCACTTAAGTTATCAAATTTACCAAATTTCCATTACTATCGATTACTATATTGTCCAATTGACTACTGTACACTCTTTAACCCTTATCCTCGAGTGGTCTCTGGCCTTGATAATTGGTTATGCCTATGTAAAAAATAAAAATCTATATAATATCTGTGCCTAAATCAAAACGCGGATTCCATGAACAAAGCTTCTTTCTTAGAACTGCACGCCTGTGGAACTCTGTTCCGTCTGTGTTCTTCCCACCGGACTACAACTTGGATGTCTTCAAGTCCAACGTTAACAAATTCCTAATGAACCGCCCCCTTAAGTAAACACTTCATCAAATCTCCACACTGACGTAATGTACTTGCAATAACCCTTATCCCTGAGTGGCTTCCGGGCCTTGATAAGTGGTGATCACTGTGTAAAAAAAAAAAAAAATTAAAAAGGAAGACCAATGATGTCTGTATAACCTATATAATAAAAAGAAAGATCAGTGATGTCTGTATAATCTCTATGTAAAAAGGAAGGTCAATTATGTCCGTATAATCTATCTATATAAATAAAACAGAAGACGCGCGTGTAAATATCTGAGAGGTAAACTCTCAAACTACTGGTCACATAACACTGAAATTAACAGGAAATATTAATTGTACACCTAGGATGGTTTATAACGAGTAAAATCTTTGTTTGGATGGATGCATAATGCGTACAGACATATATCGACAAGTTGAAATGCGAAATGTTCATTTCAACTGGCCGACATGTTTGTACGTCTTTCTGCTTATAATCCCATAAACACATAAAATTCATTGTTTCAAGTGTGTTAATACTTAGACTTCATTATCTTTGTCTCTATACCAACATCGGAAGATCACGCAGCTGAGACCCGAAATGTTTTGGTTTCGATTCTAGCTGATGGCACTAACTCAGTTTTTTTTTTGTTTTGTTTTTTTTTAAATTTTGCCATCATATTTTTGTATTAAGAAATGCGAATATCTGCATGATTTTAAATATATTTAAATGTATTTTACGACAAGCAGAATCAAAAGTGCTATTGGATTAATATATAGATTCTTGCATCACATTTTTAAAAGAAGAAGGACTAAAAGATAAAAGATTAAACTAGAAAAGAGAAGGAATGCTACTGGGGAGATTTCTATAAAATAGAACGCATCTACTACTCCGACCTCATGAGGGATGTGGAAAAAGAAGCGATTATGAATTAATGTTTTGTTTAATCAATAAATTGGTTGGTTGGTTGTTTTTGTTTTACAGCATATCAACCCTTTTCGGGTTATTTAATGCCGAATCCAAAGATTTTGAAGAAAAATTTTTTTAATAGAATATATTTGTTGCTTTCACGTCGGTTTCTATCTAACCCATAGTTGGGACCTTAACAGGTCCTACCACTCCAGGTCAGAGTGGACCTGGGAGCAATGGTAATTAAAGGGTGGCTCCACACTCCCCAAAGCCCACAAGCTGGGGCCTCACCACTGGATATAGTTTAAGGTCATATCCAGGACCTTAATCAATAAGATAATTATGTATGAGGATAGAATATTCATATATATCAAATACAACCTGGCAACGCCGGGTACTTCAGCTAGTTATTAAAAAAAAAAAAAAGGGAAGATCAGTGATGTTTGTATTAGGTTGGTGCAAAAATAATGTCGTTTTTTATATGTAGAGTTGAACATCAAAAAACGACATTATTTTCGCAGCAACATAATATAATCTATATAATAAAAACGGAAAGGTCAATGATGTCCATTTTTGTACTTTAACTCCATGACTATTGAAATGATTCTAATAATATATATTAAAATATTTGCCCTGGGCAGGTAAAGTTAATTCCCTGAACAGACCAGTTTAGCACCATTTTACTGTCAGCTGATGAAAATTAAATCCGAAATATAATAAAATATTCTAAACTTTATATCTAGAATCATTATTGAGATGAGTATTATTATTTATTAATTTATTTATTGCGGACTGTTATCCTCATCTTTTTTTTTTTTTTCTTTTTGTAGATGTTGTTTCATGACGTTTCGGCCAACTATTCCTATGTCCTTCATCAGATGGTAACCACGACGGGATAGGAACTTTCACGAAACTTCATGAAACAACAACTAAGAAAGATGAGAATAATAGTCTGCAATGAATAAATTAATAAATAATACTCATCTCAATAATGAAGTCCAATTAAATAATATGCATCCCATTCGGTACAGACCCGACTATAGAAGATCAAATAATAAATAAACGTGGATTTATAAGATCAAAGAATCCAACCTTGATCGCCCTTTGAGACCCATGACACAGTGGATAGAGACGTTAAATCTCTACGGTTCCAAGTGAGAATTGTCTGAAGATAGCGGTTTCAATCCTATCCAAAGCCAACCAGAGGCTTACTTGGCCAAAACGTGGTGAGACGACAACAAATATGAAGGCAGTAATTGTTGAGGATGCAGTTAGAAGATTCGGAGTTCTTATCCCATTGCAGTTACCACCTGACGAAGCCCAAAGGAATAGTTACCCGAAACATTGTGAAACAAGAACTAAGAAAGATGAGGGTAATAGTCCACAATAAATAAATTATTAGAAAAAATGTCTAAAATTTAAGCAGTTTTAAACTTAAGTAGAAAGTGGATCTTGTTTTACTTTTGGCAGCGTCATAACTATTGCTTCACGTATTTTGTCTTTTAATCCTCACCTTCCATGAGTGATGTTCCCGACAAAGGGGAAGAACTGCTGTTTTCATAGCCATATAACATTTATTATTGGCCAATTTTTGGTATTTTTTATTCAAATTGATTGAGTGCCTACTCTAGTTGGAAACCCATCATGGTGCACCAAAAACAGTTTCACATGCCTCCTCACAGTGAGTGGTTCACAATGCATTATAGTTTACATTTCACTATAGAGAACCTACTGTTGATTTTATAAAATTATTTTTTATATATAATGGCTGTCTTAAAGTTTTAAATGCAAAACTTAAGTATCATGATTCAATTGTGCTCTTAAAAAGAAAATCTTATTTTAAATGTGCCCCTTTCACATCAAAGAACCTACTGTTGATTTTATATACCTGGCCTTACTACTTGTGTGGTGATAGTGACTTGAATTTAAGTTTAAAATGCAAAAGTCAAGTATCATGGTGCAATTGTGCTTTAAACAGAAACATTCATTTCGAATGCGCCCTTGTCACTGTTGAGTTTATATATTTCAAAAGTTAAAAAAAAAAGAAGAAAAGATGACGTAGATGCCATCTAAAATCGAAACCAAAACATTTAGTAGTTAAGACGTTTTCCCTCATTTGAGCGATCCAGCTGCATTCACTAGCTTTTGAGTTAACTCGATAAGAAGGTTGTAAATCTAAACCACTTTTAACTATGATTAGTTCACGCATGCGTGTTACATGATAAGGGCTGTCCCCTTTTCATGTAAGTATAAAAATAGGGAATTAGTTAAATGTACCTATTTACTATGCCTCCCCACGGGACAGAGTTAGACACCAGGGCCGTTTTTTAACGTGGAGAAAAGGTACAAAAATAAAAATTGTCTCAGTCGTGAAGGATTTCTCCTCCACCGAAAGAGAACAAGAAATAGAAGTGCAGCATCTGAAGAACAGATACTACACTTTGATCTTGTCCCGAAGGCCAAGCTAGTTAAATGTAAAAATGAAATAGAATAGACGAAATTCGAACCTCGTAATTTAAGTTTAGAAATAGATTACGAGAGAGAATTAGAAAATGGAATGTAAAAACAAACCATTGTTTAGCTTAGAGATAAAATAATTTTAAGAAAAGGAATGTGCATTTGTCAATTCTGTTATGAAATTGAATTGAGGAATGCAACTATAGGATAATTTAATAAACATGTTTTTAACATATTGGAAATATAGGTTACTGGAAATATAGGTTAAAATTCCTTTTGTAAACAAAGGAAAATGTTTTGGACACGCATTTCCAGAACACGTGAAAGAAGACACATGTTTTACATGTGTATGACGTCATGGAAAATGGGAAGTTCTCGATATAGTTAGAAACTTTAGAGTTAAGCAGAGGGAGTCTGAGGACGACAGACGACAGTCTGGAGTCCAGAGATGGACAGTTGAACGTCTGGAACCGAGACGGTCACCTTTGAAACATAGAATGTAAAACTTTGAATTTCTGACTAAGAAAACCACCAACCGGTCGAAGAAGAAATAAACGTATCATCATGTGTTTTTATAAACGTCGTCTTTGTGTTGTAATTCTACCAAAAGGTAAAGTGAAATTGTCATTATATGTCTTATATATCCTGTGATACAATGTGAACTAAGACTGTCTCAACACTGTCTCTTCACTCTAAGAGCTTCTACTACACTTCTAAGTATGAACATTTTATATATATGAATCTCTTCATAACACGAACACAGAACGCAACATCTCTCTTAATAAGACTCACTTATTGACTTCCTAACAACGAACAACAACAACAACAATAATAATAATAATAATAATAATAATAATAATAATAATAATAATAATAATGAAAACCTATATAACATGCGTAAACTAATACAAATGTCAGGAAGTTGAAATGAACAGTTTCATTTTAACTTGCTGACTTCTGTATCCATCCTATATACACCATCCTTGTTGTATGATTCCTATTTCTGTTAATTTCAGTGTTATGTGACCAGTAGTTTAAGAGTTATTTGGTTAAATGTTTACACACAGACAGACACACATACATACATCTACTGCTTTATCTATATAGATTGTATATGTTGTAACTTTGCAGACCGATAATAATCAAGACAAACACAGTGGTATAATTAATAAAAAAAACTGCATTAGCAAAAGTATGTTATAGAAGTACACGTCATCATTCTGGGGGCCATAACTGCATCAAATTGCTAGTATTTATTTCCTTCCCACCGCTAGAAGATGTGACACAAGGTTTTGAAGATGGGGGACAGTCAAACCAGTGCCCCATGAAGGAGGAGCACTCTGGCCTTTTAGAAATTGCCTGGGCAGCCTTATTAGTATTCCTCAACTGAGGTGCCTTAGGTAGTAAGCAATAAATTACTCCAGTTAAAAAACTGAATGCAAGGCCTCGGACCTCCTAGGACTACCCAGATCGAATGTCTGAGAAAAAGCCACTGAAATGACCTAATTTCTGCTGAATGGATTGTTGAGATTGAAATCTTGACGGGCCTATATAAACAATCGGAACAAGGAGCTAAAATGATGGGATGAATTGCTGTCATTATTCCTTCCCCCCACAGAAAGATGTGACACAAGGTCGGAAGGTAAGGAAAGTCAAAAAGGGGGACCACTCTGGCCTGTTAAAAATTGCCTGGTCAGCCCTGTTGGCATTCCCTGGTCAGTAAGCAATAAAATTACTCCACCCGAAAGAGGCAAGGCGTGGGAGGGTGGACCTTATAGAACCAACCAGCCTCCACCCGTGAGATAAAAGGCCACCAAAATGACCTGGTTTCTTCTGAACTGATTGTTGCAATTGGAATCTCGATTTACATGTATCAGCAATCGTAGCAAGTGACCAAATAAATGATGCGAATCACTGCCTCAGTGTTTAAATGTAACTATTTCCTTTCTCTATCAGTGCCTAAAACAAAACAAAAATTCCATGAACAAAGTTTCTTTCCTAGAGCTGTCCGTCTGTGGAACACAATACTGTGGAGCTGCTTCCCAGCTTACTATAACATGGTCGTTTTTAAGTCTAATGTAAATAATTCTTGTTGAGCCGTCCTCTTGAATAATCAAACCCTACTCAAGTTCTGCCATTACTGATCTTCAAAGTGTTGTCTCACAGTCTTCCTGACACTCATTAACTCTTGGGTCTTGATAAGGGGTGAGTCCCTAGTAAAAGAAAAAAAAAAAAAAAGGCTGTGGGTGATTCCATTATTTCTGAAATAGGTAGATCAGCTTATCCCATAACAATATACCATGTCTTTCTCTTTAACATGACTTTTGGGTGCTCATCATAGTGTCTTCTATATATTTCATATCTTTATTGGTATTTATTTTAATTTCATAGGGTTTTAACAGTCACATATATTGCATGCACTATTTTTTTGTTTTTTTGTGTGTAAATATACATCATATAACTATCAGTCAATCAAATGTCCCAGGGATTTGTTAAATTTACGGTGCTACTAAAAACTTATGCACTTATGTTACTGTGCTGAAATAATAACGTTATTATTTAGAAAGCCATTCTTAACATGGGGAGAGTAGTTTTTTTTGTAACTATTCTGTACTTTCACCTAACAAGTTAATAAAAAAAGATATCTTAAACTTGAATTTAACTTAAAAGTACTTTAAAAAAAAAAATAGCACAGTAACATAAGCACCGACTTATTTTATCTTGCTTAGTAATATTGCTTAGTAATATTGCTTAGTAATATTTCTTAGTAATATTGCTTAGTAATATTGCTTAGTAATATTGCTTAGTAATATTGCTTAGTAATATTGCTTAGTAATATTTCTTAGTAATATTGCTTAGTAATATTGCTTAGTAATATTGCTTAGTAATATTGCTTAGTAATATTGCTTAGTAATATTGCTTAGTAATATTGCTTAGTAATATTGCTTAGTAATATTTCTTAGTAATATTGCTTAGTAATATTGCTTAGTAATATTGCTTAGTAATATTTCTTAGTAATATTGCTTAGTAATATTGCTTAGTAATATTTCTTAGTAATATTGCTTAGTAATATTGCTTAGTAATATTGCTTAGTAATATTGCTTAGTAATATTTCTTAGTAATATTGCTTAGTAATATTGCTTAGTAATATTTCTTAGTAATATTGCTTAGTAATATTGCTTAGTAATATTGCTTAGTAATATTGCTTAGTAATATTTCTTAGTAATATTGCTTAGTAATATTGCTTAGTAATATTGCTTAGTAATATTTCTTAGTAATATTGCTTAGTAATATTGCTTAGTAATATTTCTTAGTAATATTGCTTAGTAATATTGCTTAGTAATATTGCTTAGTAATATTGCTTAGTAATATTTCTTAGTAATATTGCTTAGTAATATTGCTTAGTAATATTGCTTAGTAATATTTCTTAGTAATATTGCTTAGTAATATTGCTTAGTAATATTGCTTAGTAATATTTCTTAGTAATATTGCTTAGTAATATTGCTTAGTAATATTGCTTAGTAATATTTCTTAGTAATATTGCTTAGTAATATTTCTTAGTAATATTGCTTAGTAATATTGCTTAGTAATATTGCTTAGTAATATTGCTTAGTAATATTTCTTAGTAATATTGCTTAGTAATATTTCTTAGTAATATTGCTTAGTAATATTGCTTAGTAATATTGTTCTCTAGTTATTTAATAATATCGCTATTGTCATTCATTGGGTTTTTGAAACATGCCCATCACCTGAACACTGTTCTTGATTTGCTTTCGTTTGGAATGATGGTAGCTAGCGTCTTTTAAACATCAATATAATATTCTATTTGTATCATCCTTAGTTAGTCCATACATTAGGTTTTGAAAAAGGCCAAATATAATTCATGAAGGCCAAACTTCTTTAAAAAAAAGACCAAATTCACGAAATTTGGCTTTAAAAAAGCCAATCTGGCAGCCCAGGACAAGAATGTGTGTGCTATTAGTTTTTCTGCCCCAAAATACTAATTATTTGTGTTATGCAGAAAAATATTAGCTTTATCAAAACATATTTGTTTATGACGTTTTGAATTTTTGAGATAAGGATTGGTTATTTGTATTAGTATTCATCAGACTACTGTTCTCATCTTGAGTGTGATTTTCGCAACGTTTTGGTCGATATAACCTCCGACCTTCTTCTGACTGTGGCGCAGTGGTTAGAGTACTTGGAAAAATCAATTGTAAAAGTCATATTCTCCTGAAGGTTAAAGGTTCAATCCTCAGTGTGGGCAACCGAAATATACGTTTGGACCTTTATCCAGTCATGGCTGACAGAAAAAGAGCACGCTACCCGCGTGAAATAAATAAAGGGTTCCGCTTGAAATTCCGTCCAAATTCCCGAGTTCAACAGAAACATTCCCGAGTTCGACAAGATACACCTGAAGAAGGTCGGAGGTTATATCGACCGAAACGTTGTGAAAATCACACTCAAGATGAGAACAGTAGTCCGATGAATAATTATACAAATTTGTTTATTAAATATATTTCTCATTCAGTGAATTTCCATGGGTTCTGCTAATGTAATAATATTGCTACTTCCATACATTTGAACTTTCTATAGCTGCAGGGATGAAACATTGCATCAATGGGACAGAGGTTGAATCTTGGTAGACGATGTGAAACCTGTTAGATCAGACACTATTTTTTTGGACTCTCTTCAAAAAGGAGAAACTAGTTGTTGGTGTATCAGCCCATATGTGGAAATATCCTGTATGCAGTGACGAATAATGACTTTTGCAAAAACCTTTTAGGATCACATAACAAAACAATATGAGTGACGGTAAATTCCCTAACCAGATGGTAGTTTAGGGCAGTGAAATGCAAAGGTTTGATAATACCCTTGTGATGCCTTTGGCTAACTCCTTGATTATATGCTTCAAACACTCAAGCATAAGTCCTAGTGTTGAGACATATTATGGGAAGGAGATAGTTTGGATATGATTAGATGCCCAGGAGTCACAATCTCGTCAACTTCCCCCAAAGTTCAAAGACTACAAACTTTATAATTAGGCATATTAAAGGAATGCTTTGAGATGGTATTGGTATTGTATAGGTTGTATGCGAATGAGTATTAAGGTTATAGTAAGGGTTATTGTATTCGTATGGGACGATTCCAATATTTTTCCCGATTCCATACTAAATTCCCGATTCCGATACAATTACTGATTCTGATTCTGATTCTTTATAAATCTCTAAATATTTAACTAAAAATGTGTTATTTTTTCACGATTGCCGTAAAATCACATCTTAAATGTGTCTATATTTTCTCCAGCGTAAAAACACACTTGTGAGAGATTTTATTATTGCCGGAAGTTTAAAATTGATAAATATTTATTATTTTATTATTACTACAAGCAGTGGAAGAAGTTTTTAAAACCAAAATCAAATAAAAAAAGATAATTTAAGGAATCGGTTTTGACATCGGGAAATAGGCTCAAATTTTTCCGCTTCTAATACCGATTCCAATGCCCCAAAAAGTTATGATTTTTCCGATTCTCGATTCCGATTGATCATCCCAACACTAGTATTAACACAAGTCTATTGTCAATATATTTTATATGGAAATCGCTCCAGACAAGGCATGAAGCCACTTGATGTAAGGAGCTAAAAAAAAAAATACCAAAAATTGGCCAATAATAAATGTTATATGGCTATATTTTAACCATAAAAACAGCAGTTCTTCCCCTTTGTCGGGAACATCACTCATGGAAGGTGAGGATTAAAAGACAAAATACGTGAAGCAATAGTTATGACGCTGCAAAAAGTAAAACAAGGTCCACTTTCTACTTAAGTTTAAAACCGCTTAAATTTTAGACAGTTTTTCTAATAATTTATTTATTGTGGACTATTATCCTCATCTTTTGTAGTTGTTTCACAATGTTTCGGGTAACTATTCCTCTGGCCTTCATCAGGTGGTAACCACAATGGGATAAGAACTCTGAATCTCCTAACTGCATCCTCAACAATTACTGCTTTTCATAGTTGTTGTTGCCTCACCACGTTTTGGTCAAGTAAGCCTCTGGTTGGCTTTGGATAGGATTGAAACCGCTATCTTCAGACAATTCTCACCTGGAATCGTAGAGATTCAACGTTTCTATCCACTGTGCCACGGGCCCTGAAGGGCGATCAAGGTTGGATTTTTTTGGTCTTATAAATCCACGTTTATTTATTATCTGATCTTCTATAGTTGGGTCTGTATCGAATGGGATGCATATTATTTAATTGGAATTCATTATTGAGATGAGTATTATTTATTGATTTATTTATTGCAGGCTCTTATCCTCATCTTTCTTAGTTGTTGTTTCATGAAGTTTCGTGAAAGTTCCTATCCCGTCGTGGTTACCACCTGATGAAGGACATAAGAATAGTTGGCCGAAACGTCATGAAACAACATCTAAAAAAAGAAAAAAGAGATGAGGATAACAGTTCGCAATAAATAAATTAATAAATAATAATACTCATCTCAATAATGATTCTAGATATAAAGTTTAGAATATTTTATTATATTTCGGATTTAATTTTCATCAGCTGACAGTAAAATGGTGCTAAACTGGTCTGTTCAGGGAATTAACTTTACCTGCCCAGGGCAAATATTTTAATATATATTATTAGAATCATTTCAATAGTCATGGAGTTAAAGTACAAAGATGGACATCATTGACCTTTCCGTTTTTATTATATAGATTATATTATGTTGCTGCGAAAATAATGTCGTTTTTTGATGTTCAACTCTACATATAAAAAACGACATTATTTTTGCACCAATCTAATACAAAAATTACTGATCTTCCTTTTTTTTTAAATAACTAGCTGAAGTACTCGGCGTTGCCAGGTTTTATTTGATATATTTGAATATTCTGTCCTCATACATAATTATCTTATTGATTAAACAAAACATTAATTCATAATCGCTTCTTTTTCCACATCCCTCATGAGGTAGGAACAGTAGATGAGTTTTATTTTATAGAAATCTCCCCAGTAGCATTCATTCTTTTTTCTAGTTTAATCTTTTATCTTTTAGTCCTTCTTCTTTTAAAAATGTGATGCAAGAATTTATATATTAATCCAATAGCACTTTTGATTCCGCTTGTCGTAAAATACGTTTAGATATATTTTAAATCATGCAGATATTCGCATTTGTTAATACAAAAATATGATGGCAAAATTTAAAAAAAACAAACAAAAAAAAAACTGAGTTAGTGCCATCAGCTAGAATCGAAACCAAAACATTTCGGGTCTCAGCTGCGTGATCTTTCGATGTTGGTATAGAGACAAAGATAATGAAGTCTAAGTATTAACACACTTGAAACAATGAATTTTATGTGTTTATGTGATTATAAGCAGAAAGACGTACAAACATGTCGGCCAGTTGAAATGAACATTTCGCATTTCAACTTGTCAATATATGTTTGTACGCATTATTCATCCATCCAAACAAAGATTTTACTCGTTATAAACCATCCTGGGTGTACAATTAATATTTCCTGTTAATTTCAGTGTTATGTGACCAGTAGCTTGAGAGTTTACCTCTCAGATATTTACACACGCGTCTTCTGTTTTATTTATATAGATAGATTATACGGACATAATTGACCTTCCTTTTTACATAGAGATTATACAGACATCACTGACTTTGCTTTTTATTATATAGATTATACTAACATTATTGGTCTTCTTTTTTAATTATATAAATTATACAGACATCACTGATCTTTCTTTTTATCATATAGATTATACAGACATCATTGGTCTTCCTTTTTAATTATATAGATTTTTATTTTTTACATAGACATAACCAATTATCAAGGCCAGAGACCACTCGAGGATAAGGGTTAAAGAATGTACAGTAGTCAATTGGACAATATAGTAATCGCTAGTAATGGAAATTCGGTAAATTTGTTAACTTAAGTGGAACGGCTCATCAAGAACTTTTTTACATTGGACTTGAAGACAACCATATCTGTAGTCAGCTGGAAAGCAGGCAAACGGAAGACAGTTCCACAGTCGTGCAGTTCATCGAATCTACATTTAGGTTTAGGCGCAGAAAAAGAGTGGGGGAAATTATTGATAGCGTTAGCGGCTCTGTTACATTTTGATATATAAAAATATCTTCTTCAAGGCAAGACTTTTTTTCTTCTTCTTGTTACAATAGAAAATCTCAAGTCTGGGCAATGCGTTCACATATTATTCATATTTTATAAATATGAATTTATGATAAAACCTCATATGATGCATTGCCCTCATGTCCGGGCTTCAGTCTCTAAAAATAGAAGTAGAATACTTAATACTAAAAATACAACAAAAACTGATAAAACAAATAAAAAGAGTAAAAAGATCATGAGAGTATTACATCTCTGATCCAGTTTCAAGTGCTTTGGATTAACCTCAGATGCAGTTTCAAGTTCCATTAGGCTTGTCGCCTCTGCCAGTAACACGTTAAGGATTTCTGCCTCGAATATCTGTTCGTCCACAATGTGCTCCGCAATTGCGCACATCAACGCTCCCTTCCTCATTGACCCCATTTTCATCATAAAGGGTTCATTTAAAAATTGCCCCACTGCGTCCATGTTTTTTTTTTTTCTTCTCTCTGCCGAATTCTGCCTTGCCTCGAAAAGAAACTGTTTAGTCCAGTATGTCAGAGTATTTTTTTTTTACACAGGCATCACCACTTATCAAGGCCCATAAGCCACTCGAAGATAAGGATTAAAGAGTGTACAGTTGTCAATTGGACAATATAGTAATCGTTGGTAATAAAAATTCATAAATTTGTTAACTTGAGTGGAACGGCTCATCAAGAACTTGTTTACATTGGAAAGCAGGCAAACAGAAGACAGTTCCACAGGCACGCAGTTTTAAGAAAGAAACTTTGTTCATGGAATCTATGTTTAGGTTTAGACACATATAAAGAGTGGGGGAAATTAATGATAGTGTTTTCAGCTAGACGAGTGTTTCTCGTGAAAGTTTGGTGAGGGGGGACCATGGATTGGAGCTCAGACGAGCACTTGCCATGAAAATAACGATAAAGCAGAGACAGACCTGCAACATCTCTTCTGTGAGAAAGAGGTTGCAGGGAAGAGAAAAGAGTATTTAGAAATTTCCGTACCTTTCGCTCGTCCAGTCAACAGAAGACTGACTCATTAGGGAATATAAGTTTTTGAAAATTAAAAATCCACAGCACCGACCTTCATATTACATTTCCGACTCAGTTTCGGGAATTTGGGGTTAACCTCAGTCCCAGGATTAAGTTTAGGGCATAGTTTCACTGTTCTGGCTTGGTCAAGAGCAGGGGAGTCCACCATCAGAAATGTGTCACCCAATTATATCCCATCAAATATCAGACCCATGGGGACAAAGATTCTCATATAATACCGAGTCGGACATGGGCTACAGTACTTATATCCCAGTTAGAGCACCTGTGCTTACGGTTAAAGAATGAGGTAAAAATGGCAGGTTATTTTGGCAGGTTAGTAGAAAGCACAAAAGTTCAATAAAAAAAAAAAAAAAAATGGGAAGGAGGATATAAAATCCAGAGAATTGAATTTTTATCATTTTTTGATTCATGTTTTTATTTATTTATTTTATTTTATTTTATTTATTTACTTATTTTTTATTTATTTATTTTGAAAACATCAACAACTCAACGGCACTGCAAGAAAAATGATATTACCAAAAAAAAGAAAGGCAAATATGATAAAAGAAAGTCTTTCAAAATTCTCAGTACTAGGAAGGCTCATCGGGGTCAAAGTTCACAGGATATCATAAACTGACAACAAATGACTTCCTCGGTCGGAAGGATTACTCGCTGAGCCAAGTATAGATATAAGGAGAAATCAGCAACGTGTGAATCGACCGTGTTGCATAAATACGTTAATTTCAAAGTCATCCAAAGTCGATTAACAAGCAACGAATATATTTTCTAGATTTTCTTTGCTTTGCACGAGCCCTTTCTAGTCTCGCACAAAAACACGCGTTCACATCTCAAGCCATTTTTCTTGTCATACACATACGCGCACACAAACATACGCGCGCACGTACACACACGTAGATGTATTCACGTTCACGTGCATACACACACACGCTAACGTACACACATGTACGCACACATACGCACACACGTACGCACACATGGGCAACGTCACTTCCCCTTTAAGGGAAATCCACACATGTGGAAATAACTATAAAAGCAAGAGACATAAGCTGTTTCCTCCTTTTTCAATTCGGCTTCCGACCTGAGAGGGCGACGGACCAACCGGTCCCTTTCGGGGCGCGCGTGCCCGCGCGCGTCACGTCCCCTGCTACTATGTATGGGGCGCGAGCTAACAGACAGTACGTATACTTTACACGCTTTCTATCTCCATGGCCTGGATTGACTTTCTCACTCTCTCTCTACAACAATAGACTTTCCTTCTCACCAGTTAACAGCGAGAGACGCACGCGAAACTAAACACGTGCTGTACCCTTTTCTTTCATTTGTTTTTTCACGAAATAAATCCTAGTTCGTTTAATTCAATAAAACGCGTTGTTCGTTCCTTCCTCAAAGCAATTCATTTTTCCTATTTTGCACGACTGGGGGATATATATAATATATCCACTAGTCCACTACAGTTTTTAAAAAAGAAAGAGCTTAGAAAGATATAGAAAGAAGAGCAATGAGACACCAACCTGCTTTATTGGGTAAGTCTACGTAGGGGACATTAATCCATATATATAATTGATAGGAAGTATGAGGCCAGTCCACAGTATATAATCAAGTCCAACGGAGTTCTTGATTCAAAACAAAATTTTAAAAATCCGACGATCTCGAATGTTTGATGGCAGGAAGACGCAATTATCAGTTCAGATTGCAACAAATTCATTCCTTTAATTTTATTCGGATTGAAATATTATCCCATCTCTCTCTCTCTCTCTCTCTCTCTCTCTCTCTCTCTCTCTCTCTCTCTCTCTCTCTCTCTCTCTCTCTCTCTCTCTCTCTCTCTGTATATATATGTATATATGTATAATATATATCTATATATATCTATCTATCTATCTATCTATCTATATATATATATATATATATATATATATATGTATATATATATATATATATATATATATATATATATATATATATATATATATATATATATATATATATATATATATATATCCTCTTTTCGTGTTCTCAGTACTCCTAATTGATGATTTTGTACCATTCAGTTAGGGATTCACCCTCTTCATGATTACTTAAATGGTTGTACTGTTTTAACTATGGCATCAGCCCGTTCTTTTTGTCTCTCTCATTTTCGCTCGCCTTCCAGCGTAAAAGCCCCTAGTATAAAATTACTGACTAATGTGCATTGCAGCAGCGTAAATTATTTCATAGACAAAAATGTATAAAAATTGTTTATTTTTATATAAAACACATTATTAGACTCTAAGGTTGAAATAAAACACGAAAAAATTTAATTTTTATTATTTTTTCAACATTTTCTATTAGCCTAAATGTACAACAATCGAGGCTGCCGCCATTTTTTTTTTAAATTTGGCCTTTCTAAGGCTTGTCAGATCGGCCTTTTTGAGGCTAAATTTGGCCCTTTTTACGCTCTTGTATGGAACCATGATTTTGGCCGCTGTTTTTTTTTTTTTTTTTTATCTTGTAATTTCTAAATGTGCACTTCAAATGCGTAAATTATTGTTAAGACGTTGGTAGCCATTTTTTTTTTTTTTTTTTTTTCATATTGCCATTATTTTTTTCCAAATTGTTTTGCTTTGTTTTGTTTTTTAGGGGGGGTATTTTCATGGAATTATAGTCCGAAAATCTATAAAAGTCGTCATTTTAAAGAAAATTGTGCAGGTGAAACTAATGTAACAATTTACCCCCAAATATATGAAAAAAAATAATGGTCCCATGAAATAAAATAAATAAATAAATAATGGCCACAAGTGTCTTAACAATAATTTATGCACATTTAGAAATGAAAACAAAAAAAAACAAAAAAACGGCGACTAAAATCATGGTTCCATGCAAGAGCGTAAAAAAGGCCAAATTTGGCCTCAAAAAGGCCAATCTGATAAGCCTTAGACAGGCCAAATTTTCAAAACAAGATGGCGGCAGCCTCGATTATCATACAGTTAGTCTAATAAAAAATGATGAAAAAAAAAATTAAAATTAAATTTTTTCGTGTTTTATTTCAACCTTAGAGTCTAATAATGTGTTTTATATAAAAATAAATAATTTTTATACATTTTTGTCTGTGAAATAATTTACGCCACTGAAATGCACATTAGCCTAATTACTACTATACCGTCTCCAGTATATTTCATGGAAATGTGTGCAAATCTTCAACAAGCTCTCATCGACAATTAATATTGCGGGGCATGGTATATATTCTAGATGCAGGTTTATTGATCATCGGCAAAAGTAAAACCGAAACGGAATAAAAACATTGTTTCAGAAACGCATCAATGCAAAAAGAAAATAAAGCAGAAACGACTATTACCTTTGCTATGACCTTAAAAAGAGTTGTAGACTTAATAAACTTACAGAATAGAAAGCATTTGAGCATTAAAAAATACAAAATATGTGATATAATGGCCAAGCTATAATGTTGTATAGCCGGGTGTTTCATATTGGGGATCATATAAAAAGTACATATATACGATGGTGATGAGGGAGAGAAGACATTTATACTTATTACAGTTCTGTTTCATGGAGGGGGAGAGAGGGTGTGATCAGATCTTTTAACACAAAAGGGGCAGTCATTACTTATGACGGAGAGGGGGGGACACATTCCTTGGATGGGTTAGACAAAGTTCATTAAGATGTTTCATACATTACCTTCAATTGTTGAATGACGACACGAAGACAATAGTTACAAAAATCGATGATGTTCTTTTATTCCATTTGACCGGTCGAAATGATGATTACGTCCAGGAATTCAAAGTCAACTACATGATTAAAGGTTTTCCCTTCGCTTCTAAAGGGGACCCTCCTCTGACTGCCTTTGCTGACTGCTCTCTCTGCCCGACTGCCCTGATCTTCGAACTAGCTCCTCTATTGAGAATTCATTTTTGCTATGACGTCATGTATGGCTCTACAACGTGATCGACTCACGTGGCCTAAACATATGTGGTTCTGCACATGTTTCCAAACCGTTTCTGCAGACAAAGAATTCTCAGTAACCTATTTTTCAACCTAACCTATTTTCAATATATGTCTAAATTGCATTGTTCATTGTTTTCTAGCTGACCTTATTTTAATTCAGTTTTCATAAAAAGAATTGAACAATTAAATTCTTTTTTGCAAACAAACATATCTAAACTATTTTATGTGAAATTTAACAATACGAAATTCTACATTCCATTTTCCGAATCTATTTCTGAACCTTGCTTACAAAGTTCGAATCTCGGTCTATCCTTATCTCATTTTCCACTTATCTGAAGTTCTTCTTGGTTACAAGAAAAGGGTACCCTTTTCTTGTAACAACAAGATGTTAAATTGAAATTCGATATGTGATTAGAAGGTAAAAAAAAAGTTGATTTAGATAATACTAAAAACAAATATAGGTATTTTTTACGACCTGTCCCAGCATAGTATAAACACCCCAACCACCTCATGTTAAAAACGGAATAAACACCCCCCAAGATCCCCATGTTAAGAACAGCTTTTGAGGTTGAGGGGTGTTTATTCCGAAAGCTATTCTTAGCATGGAGAGGTTGGGGGTGTTTATAATACACTGGGGCACGTCGTAAAAATTTAACAAAATATATTATTCAATTCTATTCTAATAGAGAAAGAAAGGCAATAATTTAATGATTCTCAAAGAATTTCGAAATATTTAAAGGGATAGAAAATTATGCCATAAAGCCGTGAGCAAGGCAGCTAAAAGGGATCAGGAAAGGGCACAAAGGTTTCAGTCGATTAACAGGTCTGAAGGAAACCTCTAAAAAAAAAAAAAAAGCGCGCACAAAGGGAAATAAATGTTAAGGAATCTATTCTAGACCGAACAAGCCCCTTACACTTCAGTCTTGTTTGGAGTTGTCCTAGTCAGATTAAAGACTTAATCTGAGTTTGATTTGGAGTAGAGATGAATTGAATTAGACTTCGTAACCTCATAGGAGATGTCCTTCTCTCTTCTCTGCAACCTCTTTCTCACAGAAGAGATGTTGCGAGTTTGTCTTTGCTTTATGATTATTTTCATGGCAAGTGCTCGACTGAGCTTCAATCAGTGGTCTCCCCTCGCCAAACTTTCACAAGAAACACTCGTCTGGCTGAAAACACTATCAATAATTTCCCCACTCTTTATCTGTGCCTAAAGCTCAACGTAGATCCCATGAATAAAGCTTCTTTCTTAGAACTGCATGCCTGTGGAACTCTGTTTCGTTTGCCTGCTTTCCAGCTGACTACAATATGGTTGTCTTCAAGTCCAACGCAAACAAGTTCTTGATGAGCCGTTCCACTTAAGTTAACAACTTTACCGAATTTCCATTACTAACGATTACTATATTGTATGATTGACTACTGTACACTCTTTAACCCTTATCCTGGAGTGGCCTCTGGGTCTCGATGAGTGGTGATGGCTATATAAAAAACAAAAAAATTTTTTGAATATTGGTGGAGATATGTGCTCTATAGAGTGCAATTCTAGTATCTGTTATCTTGCATTTAAATTGAAGATGCAACATTGCATCCCTGCGCCTGTTTTACAAGTACTTTGATGAATATCTTCCGATGAACTCATAGCACTTGTCCTCCCTCAAAGCACATACTCCTAACTAACAAGCAGCAAAATCCCACCCTTTCATTGCTGAGGTCTCTAGATGCTGGAAAACCTTTTACTCTAATAGTTCTTTTCCCTCGGGCTGCTAGATTTTGGAATTCCTTCCCTGTTTTCTGCTTTCTTGACTGTATTAGTGTTGTGGTGGTAACCACTTATTTGCATATGCGAATAACATAACACTATAAATGGCAAGCCTAGGTTGGCCTTGGTGTGTCTTACTCAATTCCACCGGAAGTGACGCCGAAGAGCGTACATGTCTTCCCACCAAGACTCTCTGACTCAACACCGTCATTTGTACATATTGTAAATATACCTTTTCTTTAATACACTTATTATTGCGTTATCTTGTTGCTTGCGTCTTCATTGTATTTCCTTACTAATTATTGTTCAACCTTGCAACCACAACAGTTGGCGACGAGATATGAAGCGTCAAATATAACAGTTTGACGAAGAACTATTTAAAAAAAAAAAAACAACGCAAAGGTTGACCATTTTTTTTAAGGAATGCAAAGTGTTGACGAGCAAACGGATTTTACACTAAAGAGAAGTTTCAACTCAAGTGAAAAAAAAAACTCTAACGTGGCAAAAGCGACAATTTACGCCGTTTTCTGGGAATCCGACTTGCAAACGAATGTAAAAGTGAATTTTTGTTTTGTCGCTACACGACAAATCTTACTAAAGGACCAACTTGAAAACGAAAAGCGAACTTTGGTCTGTCGCAAAAACGACAGGTCAGACCCGTATTACGAAAAGCAAGGAAGTAACCTACGAAAAAAGTTCACCAGTGGATTCTAATTACTGTTCTCCGTAAACAAAACAACAACTAAAGGACTTTTTAATTAATGTTTTGGTTGACGTCGGTACTAAAAGGAAATACCACAGCTAAAACTAAAATTCAAGGAAAGGATTTTTTTTTCTTGAAGTTGTCACTGAATAACGGATAATACAGTAAAACGTCACGGAAAAAAAAAGGTAATCTCAATTTAAGAGGTATTTTAATTACTAAAATACTAGAGAAAAAAAACTCAAAGAACTAAATGTACTGCATACATTTATTCAATTGTGACTCGATTAAAAAAAAAAAAAAAAAAACCCAAACTTTTATTTTGTGGAAAGAGTTACTTATTAGTAAGTGCCTAAAAACGGAAAGTCAATTCCATTTCGTGATTCCAGATAAACCTGTTTTATTTTTTTTTTGCAGCGTGACTCGCAAAAAGAATATATTATTGCAAGCAGCGATATTATTATTGAAAACAGGAGCTTACAGCAATTTGCTTTTTTGTTGTAACCCAAACCGGTGTATATTGTACATGGTACAATATTTTTTTTAACTACACACTAAAAAAAAAAAAAAAAAAAAAAAACATGGAAGACTTATCAAAAATGTTCATGCAATTTTTACAAGCACAGGCTGAGCGGGATGAACGCAGACAAGCTACACAAAACGAGCTTTTGCAAACACAAATACAGGCACAGGCTGACCGCGAGGAAAAAAGAGAGGACAGATTATTGAAATGGCAGCAGGAACAAGAAGAAAAGCAGAAAATGGCACAATTAAAGCGGAAAAAACTGCAATTGGAACAGGAAGAAAGGCATAAGAAACTACAATTGGAATATGAAGAAAGACAAGATGAACGTTTTGCTAAAACACTGGAACTACTAAAGAGTAATCGAGAAAATGTCGATAGTGTTAATTTCTCCCATACAACTATTTTTAATAGCATGGACACATTTCATTATGTGCCTGAGGAAGAGAAGAATTTTGAAGCATACTACACAAGATACGAGGATGTTTTTCAACTGGACTGTAAAAATTGGCCAAATAGTCAGAAAGTGAGCCTCTTACTCAGAAAATTGGGTACATCAGAACACAGCAAATTCGTAGATTACATATTACCTAAAAAAACTGCGGAATTAGAGTTCATGGAAGCTGTAAAATTACTAAAAGAATTATTTAATCCAAATATATCTCTTTTTCATAAAAGATGGCTGTGCATGAATCTAAGAAAGATGGACAACCAAGATTATTTGACATACGCATCAGTTGTCAATAAAAACTGCGATAATTTTAAGCTTGCAGAACTAACGGTAGAAGATTTTAAATGTCTAATCTTCGCTCAAGGGTTAGTTTCCACGAAAAATGCAGAAATACGCAGACGAGTGTTGTCTAAGCTGGAATCTGAGCAAGATTTAACCCTCCAGAAACTAGCAGAGAACTGTGAAAGGGCCATTACACTAAAAAAGAATTAAAAAAATAGAGAAGAATCCGGAGTGGCATATGTAAGAAAAGTTAGAAAACCATACGCACCAACCAAGAACTTTACAAAGAAAAGCAATGGAACAGGATATTCCAAAGATAATAACCATAAATATAGTACAGAATATAACAAGCCTCTTCCTAGATATAACTGTAAGAGATGTGCAGAAAAGCATTGGGAATCAGATTGTCCTTATAAGAAGAAAAAATGCTACATTTGTAAGAAGGTGGGACACAAAAGCGATTGCTGCAGATATAAAGATTACACCAGAAAGAGAGTACAGCAAACAAAATCAAATACAAAATTAGACAAAGATCGGCGAAAATACGTAAAAGTGGAAATATTTAAAACATTAATAAAGTTACAACTCGACTCCGGCTCCGATGTTTCTATAATAAACCTGAATACGTGGAAAAAGTTGGGAAAACCGGCCATGATGAAAACTAGTAAAGCAGCCAGGACGGTAACTGGTGGTGGTATAAAATTTGAAGGAGAAGTTGTCCTCCCGATAAAATTGAAAGGGATTTCGAAGAAATTAAAAATATTCGTACTAAAAAATAGTGAAAATCTGTTTGGAATAGATTTAATTGAGAAATTCGGACTATGGGATAAGCCAATCAATACATTCTGTAAAAAATTAGAATGTTCTTCTCCAACAACAGTAAATATAAAAGACGATTTAAAAGAATTATTTCCTGAGGCATTCACGACTAACTTAGGTCGCTGCAATAAATTCAAGGCCTCATTTGAACTTAAAGAAAACGCCAGCCCAATTTTTAGAAAAAAGCGAAATGTTCCGTTCGCTGGGTTGGAAAAGATTGATAAAGAATTAAATAGATTGGAACAGACGGGAATTCTATCAAAAATAGAACACAACGAGTGGGCAGCCCCCACCGTATACGTAAAGAAAAAGAATGACAAAGTTAGAGTGTGCGCAGACTTTTCGACCGGGGTCAACTCCCTATTAAAAGATCACCATTACCCCCTACCAAGCCCAGAGGAAATATTCACGAAGTTAAATGGGGGTAATATCTTCTCCAAGATAGACTTGAGCGACGCGTATTTGCAAATACCGGTCGAGGAGAATTGCTCAAAAATACTATGCATCAATACGCATAAGGGATTATACAAATACAACCGATTGCCTTTTGGCATCAAAGTAGCGCCTGCCATCTTTCAGCAAGCGATGGACACCATGCTAAGTGGTATTGAGTGCGCATGTGCATACCTGGACGACATTGTTGTCAGGAGCAAATCCCTAGAAGAACATAAGGAACATTTGAAACAAGTATTTACTCGAATACAAGAATTTGGCTTTAAAGTAAAAGAAAGTAAATGTGACTTTTGTATGAGCGAGATTAAGTATCTTGGACACATAATAAACAAACATGGACGACGTCCAGACCCAGACAGATCTGCAGCAATAAAAAATATGCCAGCACCCGATAATGTAACAACCTTGCAGAGTTTCTTAGGACTCGCAAATTATTACCAATCTTTTATTGAAGGAATGCTTAACTTGCGAGCCCCCTTAAATAATCTGCTTAAAAAGGATACACCGTGGAACTGGACGCAAGAATGTCAAACCGCTTTTGACAAAATAAAGAGCGCACTAACATCCGAATTATTCTTAACGCACTTTGACACAAACTTAAAAATAGTCGTCGCTAGTGACGCTAGCTCCTACGGCTTAGGAGCATGCATTCAACATATTATGCCGGATGGGTCTAGAAAACCAATAGCGCACGCTTCGAGAACGCTGATACCAGCCGAAAGGGCATATTCACAAATCGAAAAAGAAGCGTTGAGCATAATCTTTGCCGTGACTAAATTTCACCGATATTTATATGGTAGACAATTCATACTTGAAACCGACCATAAACCATTAGTCACGATCTATGGATCAAAAAAAGGATAGCCTGTATACACCGCAAATAGATTGCTGCGCTGGGGTACAATACTACTTAATTACGATTTCCAGCTACAACATCTAGCATCAAAAAAGATTTGCCATGCGGATGGACTGTCAAGACTGATATCACAGAAACACAATCTGGAAGAATCAGTCATTGCAGGAATTCGGACAAATGTTGAAGTAAAAAATATGGTAGCAAACATCATTAAGGAACTACCCGTAACTTTGTCGGACATTAAAAGGGAAGCCGAGAAAGACGAATATATAAAGGACATAAAAGAGAAAATTATAACGGACACAAAGGTGCAGGAAGTTTTCTCCATATGTGACGATGTGTTACTGTACAGCGAGAGAGTGGTAATACCCAAAACATTGCAGAATAGGATGTTAAGAGATTTCCACACAGGACATCCGGGGATAAATCGAATGAAGTCGTTAATGAGAAGCTACGTGTACTGGCGTAACATGGACACTGACATAGCGACAACAATTGATAAATGTAAAGGATGCCAGTTAGCGGCAAAATCTCCACCTATAGTACACAAACCTTGGCCGAAAACCGACCAACCATGGTCGAGAATCCACATGGACTTCGCTGGTCCAGTAGGTGAAAACTATGATTTAATTGTAGTGGATAGTTTCACAAAATGGCCGGAGGTAATGCGTTGCAGGAATCCAACAACGAACAACTCAATAGGGTTCCTACACGAGTTGTTTGCAAGATTCGGTGTACCAGACACACTGGTCACTGACAACGGAACGCAGTTCACATCTGCAGAGTTTAAGGAATTTTGCGACACATTCCGAGTGAAGCACATCACGACTCCGCCGTATCATCCAAGGTCGAACGGCCTCGCGGAAAGGTTCATGGACACGCTAAAATGAGCGTTAAAGAAATCCATTGGAACACCAACGGAAAAAGCTTTGCAACAATTCTTGCAAGTATATAAGATTACACCACATCCTAGTACACCATCAAACATATCACCAGCTGATCTAATGTTTGCTAGAAAGGTAAAATCAGCGTTTGACAAACTATTGCCAAGGCAGGCAATTATCTGAAACACTGCACACACGAGAAGAAAGAAATATAACTCGGGAGATTGAGTATATTTTAAGTGCTACAGAAATAACACATCTTACTGGGAATGTGGAGTAGTGGATAAACGCATTGGTGATTGTACATACATGATTAAAGGTCCACAGAATATACATAAAAGGCACCTAAATCAGATAAAAAAACGTCATATCCAAGATGATGATGATACGACAACAGTCGAAGAGGAGGACACCATAGATATCATATACGAATCTTTTAATTTGGAACCGCCTCAAAATGCACCTGAACCCCGAAGATCAGGTAGGAAAAGAAAAGTGAATGAACCATTAATGGTAAACCCAAAAAGAAAAAGATATTGAAATCTGTGTGACTTCAAATCTTGGGAGGGGGGTGTTGTGGTGGCAACCACTTATTTGCATATGCGAATAACATAACACTATAAATGGCAAGCCTAGGTTGGCCTTGGTGTGTCTTACTCAATGCCACCGGAAGTGACGCTGAAGAGCGTACATGTCCTCCCACCAAGACTCTCTGACTCGACACCGTCATTTGTACATATTGTAAATATACCTTTTCTTTAATACACTTATTATTGCGTTATCTTGTTGTTTGCGTCTTCATTGTATTTCCTTACTAATTATTGTTCAACCTTGCAACCACAACAATTAGCCTGTAGAAGTTTAAATGTAATGTGAACAAATATCTCGCCGATCAACTTTCCAGGGTCTCCTGTTAGAAACGATCCCAAATAGTAGTCGCTTATGTCCAAGTGGCAATATGCCTTGCTTGGAGTAAAAAAAAAGAGTAGAAAAGAAAATGTGAAAAAATTGTAGTATTTTGAAACGAAAGAAATGGCTTGAGATGTTAGGAACACTATTTGAACGATCACTAGATAAATATAGATACCGCTGTAGCAATAGTCATATATAAAATAAAGATTTATTTTATCTCGTGAATCAATGCTCCTCCTGCTAAGCAATTTGGTCATGCACTGGCCAACCTGCTTTCAAGGTGCATTGATTCCATCTGTCCTCAAAGGAACTTCTTTAGTCCCTTTGGGAATCACGATCGGCCAGCAACGAGAACCCGGCAAACATCAAAGACAGACCTCTCTCTCTCTCTCTCTCTCTCTCTCTCTCTCTCTCTCTCTCTCTCTCTCTCTCTCTCTCTCTCTCTATCATCGACCACTTTCTCTGAAGATAACTACTGACTGACCTGCAACACATTCTTCATTCTTCGTTTTCTTCACTCGAGCACCGTCCAACGTTCTGCCGTTGAAATAAAGCCTTTCGTTGTTGTTTCAAAAGAGGTTTTCTTTCTTTTTTTTCGTGCTACGTTTCCATTTACTATATATATATATATATATATATATATATATATATATATATATATATATATATATATATATAGAGAGAGAGAGAGAGAGAGAGGTGCATCTCGCATCTCTAACCGACATTTTCTTAATGTTTTCTTGAATTGACACTCATAAAATCAATTTTGATATTCGAAGAAAGTAATATTCTGCCGTGTAATAAATATTGTTTCAAATAGCAACTCTGAATTGCAATGTTTGAGCCTCCAGAAACACTAGAAGCATCCTTGTTGAAGACGAGAGACAAGAATGGAAAATGACACCGCGCTGCAATAACGGAAATTTGACATTAGCCTGCACGGTTTTATAACCTCATAAATGTGATGACGACAGAATGAAAACGAGGCTTAAAATAAAGCCAGGATTTCAGCGTTAATCAAGTAACCGGAGCAACCCGAGAGAAGACGTGGATAGGTAGGAGAGGAGAGAGTGTTAAAAAAAAAAAAAAAAGATGTCTGCCAATAACACAGCAACAAATTTTCAAAAATTGCAATTTTACAGACATAAGAATAATTGTTTATTTATTGAGCACTCAAATTTAAAAAGTTGAATGTCAAATTAAAAGGGCTTAATACCAAATTTTATAAAGCTTAACCTTAAAAAAAAAAAAAAAAAAAACAGTTTTAAAAGTCAATTCAAATTAAACGAGATGACGAGGCTTAAAAAACGACATGATTTCAATGGTAATCAAGAATCTGAAGCAAAGACGTGAGTGATAAAGACAGGAGATCGTTATCAAAAGGAAATTGTCTGCTTTTGACATGATAACAAATTTCTGCGAAATTGCAATTCGACAGACAGAAGACTAATCATGTTTATTTATTAGCAGGCGACAGAAAAAGAAACAGATTATCATGAAAATAGAAGGTGGCTCAAATTAAAAAAGTTCAACTTCAAATTTAAAAAAACCTCAACTTCAAATTAAAAAGATGAACTAAAAATTAAACAGATCAACGTGATCTATAAAAAAAAAAGCTCATGTTCAAATTAAAAAGGCTTAAGTTCAAATTTTTAAAAAAACTCAATTTCAAATTAAAATGCTCGACTTCAAATTAAAAAGCTTTAACTTAAACTTCAAGAGGTTAACTTCAAATTAAAAGGCTCGCATCACATATAAAAAAAAAGATTTAACTTTAAAAGATAAAGTTAAAATTAACAAGGGAAGCATGCATAGTCCCCCGTGGGTGCACAGTGAACGAGGCATAAAACAATGATTAAGTTCAGCATTGGTACCCACACCCCATTTAGCCCCAAAATCCCCAAAAGCCCCAGGGGACGTCAAATCCTGGTGTAAGTTTAAGGCCTTAACATATGTAAATTTGAGTTCTGCACAATGCAAAAAATGAAATGACTAAGTCTATCATTTCCCCCTCCCCATTTATCCCCAAAAGTCCCCAAGGACTTAACATATTTAAATTTGAGTTAAGCACCATGCAAAACTGCTAAATAGACATACACAGAAAATTTTGGACAAATATCATAAAATAGTCTCAAAACTGGAGTGTTTTTATTAGTTCTAAGAGCCTCTTAGGCACACTCAAGAGTTATCGTGAAGTATAGACAAACAAAATTATATAGAAATCACTTAGTTACAACTTTTCAGATGCTAAACTTCTGACTGAACAACAATATGGATTTAGACAAGTCTGTTCCACACCAGACATCCTAACTGTAATCTCTGAACGTATATACCATTCACTGGACAAAGCGGGAGAGGGCAGAGCGGTAGCTCTAGATATATCTAAGGCTTTTGACAGGGTATGGTGAATGCTCTGATGAACTGAAAGCACAACATCTTGCTGCCCAAATCCCTACATAGTACCCCAGTAGTTGTTTCCCCTGATAGTAGCCCTCTACACCAAAGTGTGGTTTGGAGTGAAAATGTAATAAAAAAAAAAATTAAAAAAAAAAAAAGAAAAGTTTTATAAAAATCCAAGACATCAATTTTTTTTTTAATAAGCACAAACCCATTTTTACTCGAAAGGCATCCCTAAGGGGGCGCGGAGGAGGGAGGGGTACCAGAGTTTTCCTGGAAAATCCGTCTGTTACTTTTTTACTCATACTATGTTTAATGTTTGTGCAAAATTTTTAAAAAATTCCAAGGCATAGTTATTGAGAAAAAGTGCAGACAGACGAACAGATGAACGGGCAAGGGCGAATTTACAGGTCCACCTTCCTTTTGTTGGGGAACCAAAAAGCTTGACTTCAATTAAGAAAAAATTAGCATAAAATTAAAAGATCAAACTCAAATTTGAAAAAGCTCAGTTCCAAATTAAAAATGCTCAACTTCAAATTAAAATAGTTCAAATTCAAATGTATCATTCAATTTGTTTATCAATGAAAATACCAACGGAGAAATCCGCTTATAAAGTATCTAAAAATGTGATTTAAAACTGAAGCTTGATATTCGAGCTACTGTTCTCGTCTTGAGTATTATTTTCACAACGTTTCGGTCGATGTAATCTCCAACCTTCTTGTGCGTATCTTGTTAAACTCGGGAATCTTTCTGCCAAACTCGTGAATCTGCATGGACCTATGCTGCAGTGGATAGTGAATACTTGGTAAAAAATTCAATTTTAAAAGTTCCACGTCTGGAGGTTGAAGGTTCAATCCTCAGTGCGGGTGACACTTAAAATACAATTGCGAATTACTTAGGACTTCTACTCAGCCATGGCTGATGGAACGAGAACATGCTACCTCAGAAGATTCAATAAAGGGTTTGTTTTAAATTCTGTGCAGATTTGCAAGTTCGACAAGATACACCTGAAGAAGGTCAGAGGTTGCATCGACCAAAACGTGAGAATAGCACTAAAAAAATGAGAGGCATTTGATGACGAATGCGGATCCTGCGCAAACGTTTGCTAACGTTTTCTTAACTGCTCCCTGACGGCACATGCGCAGAAGGTTTTCATTGGTCTATTTAGCCATGAAAAAATACAAATAAAATAAAACAAGCACAAAATAAAAGTATGAATGAAATTTACTCAAAGAAAAAAGAAAAGTCAAAACAGAAAACGCTCGATTAAAAAAAAAATGAAAGAAATGTAGTTGTGATATGAAATAAAATAGCGCACGAAAAAAATGAAAGAAATTTAGTTTTGATATAAGTCCGATATAAGTTGGCTGTTGGTTCTAATTTGTACTGGTTATTCAATGGATAAATGAACCAATGAAAACCTTCTGCGCATGTGCCACAGGAAGCAGTTATTGGAAAGCAAACGTTTGCGCAGGGTCCACATTCATCGTCAAGTACCAAATGAGAGCATTACTCCTTAAAATCCAAATATTATGAATAATCAATCCTCTTCTCCAAAATTGCTGTTTCAATCCTAAGCATAACTGGCCAGCTGACCAATGGACAAAACCTCTTTTAATGATGCTTGGATGCAAATGACCGTGAATAAGACGAGTTTGTTTTACTATACACATAGATTCGAAAAAGATGTCAAAAAAACAAAAAACAAAACAAAAAAAAACAAAACAAATATATAACAAATAAATGTTATCAAAGGCAAGATAAGTAACTTTTCTACCTAACCGGATAAGTTTTTAGTGTTTTTATTTAATGTAAAATGTTCAATCGGTTCGAAAAACATGCTTTGTTTATCAGTATATTTGAAAAAGGCAAATGGTGGCGAGCTCGCTGTTGGATACGTTAAGTTTGGGAAAATGAGTTAAAACTAAAAAAAAACTATACAAAATACTGTTAGAAGCTCACTCAATATATGTTTGCCATGACATAGGCTGGCATATATTCGGTGGGTTTCTAACAGTATTTATATATTTTTCTAGTCTGGACTCATTTTCCCAAACTTAACGCATTCACCAGCGAGCTCACGGCCATTTGTCTTTTTCAAATCTACTGATAAACACAGCATGTTTTTCGGACCAATTAAACATGTTACATTAAATTAAAAGACTAACAAATTATCCTGTTAGATAGAAAAGTAACTTATCTTCCCTTTGATAACATTTATTTGTTATATATTTGTTTTTTTTTGACAGGTTTTTCGAATCTATGTGTACAGTAAAACAAACTCGATAAGACTAATTTCCTTCTAAATCTATTATAATACACATTTTGTATATCTAGCTATTAGTAGACAATTCCTGACCCGTTGGTCAACATTGACACATCGTAAATTAGTGCAATAAGGGTTCTTCATAAGATGAAAAAACTTATCTGTAATTTCATTGCTCCTCCCTTTCTTCTTCTCTGCAACCTTTCTCTCTTACAGACGTGATGTTGCTAGTCTCAGTCTTTTCTAGAAATACTACTATAGCATGTGTTCTTCAGAATTGTCTGATCTATTCCCTGCTTCCTTTGTTCCAGCTCGTTTAGCTTCTTGGTTTAGTGGTCTCCATCAATTTGCTATTTTGACATCACGTTATAATTAGGGCTGTGACAACAGCATATTCTTTTCATTGTTTTGACTCTCGAGTGTATATCCGACACAGACATAATTAATCTACCAAGAACCACATCACTATATAAAAGCATATAAGATATCAACGGATACACACTCGAGAGTCAAAACAATAAAAAGATTATGCTGTTGTCCTCACTGTAGTTATAATACATCTTCCTATTCTAGTAGGTTCTTTTAGAGAAAGCTTGTGAAACTCTTTTACCACTGACTGTTTTTCTCCTACCAATAACCGCCTTATTTTTTCAAGATTAAGACTAATAAGTATTTCCTTTCTTTGCATCTTTCGTTCTTGTTAGCTCCTTACATCAAGTAGTTTCACGTCTTGTCTGGAGCGATTTCCATCACAAAAATACATTTATAAAATATAAATTTAATGTCCAGAACCAATTATGAAAGTAAATATATAGCCTGCTTAGTGCCTGATGTGGAATTAACTATGGATGGGTTCATTTGGCTTCCTCCTTCAAGGAGAAAAATTTTAAGGAATACTATTTTAGGGATAACATCAATTAATTGTCTTCATCCCACATACAGCGCCTAATATTCCCAAATCGTCACCCATCTGGTACTGATCAGGCTTAACGTTGCTTAACTTTGGTAATCTAACAAGAATCAGTGTGTCAAGAGTATATATATTTCATTATATTATTTATGATGGTACTCCCATCAATTTTGACGTTGAGGTCTGCCTCAACAACTAGACTGTTTGTAAATCCATACAAATGATTTGTTTATAATGGTGAAGGCTTTGTGTAGAACCAACCACACGTTTTGGTACAACTGCTAATCTCAGTCGGTTCAATGGCTGACACAAGATAGTAGATCTCAGGTTTTATATCAGAGTTTTCCTTTGCTTGATTATATTTTATATAGAGAGGTTACCATCAAAGTGAATAAAAGTATTTATTTTCTTTTGCGAATTTCGCTCTCAATAAATGTAAATATCACACAAAAGGTCAGTACTTGCTCAAATCAGACTTACTTTTGTACACTGACCTCATTTTGAATAATGAACTTGAGTTTATAAAAATTTAGAATAATACCCGCCCTAGGACAGGTAAAATTAAATTGCACCCCCCCCCCCCGCCCTCAAAAAACAGTTTTGCATATTTTTTTTTTTAATTTTCTTTTCAGTTTATCAGTAATAATTTTTTTTATCAGTTCAAGCTACCGAGTGCCAAACCTGCAATCTTATATATTCCAACCAAGAGATCTTTTTATGATTCTGACCGTCCCTTTAAGTGCACTTGTTTGAATCTCTCTTGCACTTGGTTCACTGGGTATATTTGCCAGATAGTTTTTGAAATTCTATTTCACTTCTTTTTTTTTTTTTTTATTTGATAAATTTTTTAAGAGATCAAAGGAGCTAACTCCTCCCGAAGCTAACACTTGATTTCATTATGATTTGGATTCATATCCGAGGGCTGCTTTTAGGATAGACGTCGTTCCCTTTATGGCTGCTATTTGTATTTCGTTATAGCTCAGTCTTCCAGGGATTGTTTCCAGGTACCTCTTAAGATTCTTTTTCACTAAGCCAGTTGCTCCAGTCACAACCGGTATAATGTCTATCTTTTTCAGAGACCATGCCATCTTTAAATCATTCTTGAGGTCCTGATATTTAGTTACCTTTTCCCATTCAGTTCATGAGTAAATTGCTGGAATCTTTTTTTTTTTTTTTTTTTTTTTACATGGATTTCACCACTTATCAAGGCCCAATGGCCACTCGGGGATAAGGGTTATTGTGTGTACAGTAATCAATGGGATAGTGTAGTAATAGTATTGGAGAATTGATAAAGTGTCATTACTTAAGGGGGCGGTTCATCAGGAATTTGTTTGTATTGGACTTGAAGACATCCAGGTTGAAGTCGGGAGGGAAACAGGCAAGGGGAACAGAGTTCCACAAGCGTGCAGTTCTAAGAAGGAAGCTTTGTTCATGGAATCTACGTTTTGATTTAGGCACAGATAAAGAGTGGGGAAAATTATTGACGGTGGTTTCAGCTAGTCAGGTGTTTTTTGAAAAAGATTGGCGAGGGGGGACCAGAGAATGGAACTCAGACGAGCACTTTAAGTTTTCTTTCACTTTCTTTTCCGCCTTCGCATCACGAGTTCAAGCCTGTCTACTACTACTATTTTTTTTTTTTTTTGACACCATCAAATACCCAGGTAATGCCGGGCACCCAGGCTAATGAGAAATAAATATAAATAAAATAATAAAAATAAAAAATAAAAATAATATATAATCCCCATTTAAAAAGTCATATCTTCCCTATCCCACTAGTCTTATCCCTGAAACCGAATCAAAATTGACCCCCTTAAGTAACTCAAAAGGTAAACCATCTTCTTTCGCATGTAGAGGAACATCGACATGTTATGTCTTCACTAATAAACGATCAGTAAACCAAATAAAGATTTTTTTATATATATGTGGGGTTCACATTTGGTCTTTCATTTTTGTGCATCGTTGCTTCTTTTCTTCGTCGCTGTTTTATTAGTGGCTGCATCATCTAGTGGTTGTTGATTGCCTTGGCTGTTTAACATAGACAAATAAATTTCTCATGCAACGAATACGTTTACTGCGTTCTTTAAGATTTTATTGGAGAGAACGAACTTAAGAAGAGAGTGACTAAATAACTAAAATTATTTCCTACATAACTTATTTTTTTCACTTAAGAAATGGGAGATGCAGATGGACAGACATCAAAGTGACATTCGACTTAGATTATTCTACATTATTGGCCTACTTTCACAGACGCTCTATGTTTCTATGTTGCAATTCTTCCTTTGTGGACTAAGAGTCTTACGTGGGATTACTCTCCGGTCATACATCAGATAACTTTAACAGGTGCTTGCACCACGTTAGACGACTGAGCTTTTACTGGTGATATAGCAGTGTTTATAGCATGCAATGCCAAAAGTAATGTTATCAACAGAAAATTCAAAATGTATGAAACAGTAACAAAGGCTAAAATTAACTATGATAAGTCTGTAAGCTTGTGCTGCATTCATTTTTTTTTTTTTTTTTACATGGAGGTCACCACTTATCAAGGCTCGGAAGCCACTCGGGGATAAGGGTTATTGTGTGCACAGTAATCAATGGGATAGTATCATAGTAATCGTTAGTATTGGAGATTTGATAAAGTGTCTTACTTAAGGGTGCTGAGAAGGGTGTATCCCCGCAAGGGCATTTTAGTTAAAGTGACGGGACTTGCCAACTACTCAATGTTTAGTTTGGTTCTAATCATTATCTGGAAAAAAATTAGTTGGAGGTATTGAAAGTGATGCGGGCTGCAGCTAGTCTATGAGACCATGGAAATCTTCCATCAAAGGGGATACTGAAGTGTGTGCTTCACCCATTTAACCAATCATTCCATATTGTCTTTCAGTACTTCCACTCCTGTTGGATACGCTACCTGAGGTGGACAGGCTCTTTTCAAGTTCTTGCGGCTTAATAAGGTCCCAAAGTTTTGTCATGAGGTCTATTGTCTGCATCCTTTTGAAGGCGGTGTGGTTATGTTAAGCATTGAGATTCATCAACATTCACTTCGATTAAACTACCTAAATCGAATGTGTAAGTGAAACGTTTATTTCTGGAAGAAAAACACTAAAAAAAAGTCTTCCCGCCTTTAAAAAGTGTGCACTCGGATGAGAGGGAGGTTATACATACTGCTGCAAGGCAAGTGCTCCTTTAATTGTAAGTGTCAACGGGCTTTTAAAGTTCCTCTCCTTTGTTTTACTTTTGTTCAACTCAACACAAGGCACGCTGCCACTACGTGTTGAAGAGTAAAGAAACTAGAGTAATGTGCAGCAGAGTGTGTAATATTTGCTTTAACGGCAGTGACACTCCATATTAAAAATGATCTATAAAAACATTGGTTCTTTTTACCATAGTCTGAGAGTTGACTAACTTAATCAGAAACTAAAAACTAACGGGCTTTGCTTGCTAAGGTTTGTAAAGCATGCTCAGAAAGAGAAAGAGTCTCGTTTTGAATTTCCCTAGTAAAGACTAAGCTCGTTTACTTTAATAATTACATGAAACCTTCTCAAGCACCAATAGCTATAGCTAAAAATACATTACCTGAAAGTACTTAGTTCAAACTCCTTAGCTTAACGTTTACAGGGAACATGAGTTGGAACAGATACATCGAGAGCATTGCCAAGGCTGCTGCAAAGAAGGTCGGCTCACTCTACCGTGCTTGAAAGTTACTTACACCTCAAAGTATCCTGTACCTCTATAAGGCCACCATTCGCCCATGTATGGAGTATTAGTGTCACATTTGGGCTGGTGCATCTGCCACTAGTTTCTCGCTCCTGGATAGGGTTCAAAAGAGAGTTGCCAACCTGATAGGTCCTGAACTGTCATCTAAACTTCAACGTCTGTCCCATCGACAAAATGTTGCGGCTCTCTGCCTGTTTTTCAAGTATTTTACTGATAGATACACTAATGAACCACAAACCCTTGTACCCCCTCAACGTAAATATCCCCGACAAACCCGACAAGCAGCAAAATCCCACCCCTACACAGTAGAGATCCCCAGATGTAAAAAAAGCGTCCTAATCTAATAGTTTCTTTCCCAAAACTGCTAGACTTTGGAATTCTATTCTGGGATCCTGCTTCCCTAACTGTACTGACATGCAGAAGTTCAAGTGTAATGTGAACAGACATCTTGCTACTCAACTTCCTGCATAGTATCCCTGCAACTTATGTCCCTAATAGAAGCCCCCCTACATCAAAGTGGCACTGTGCCTTGTTTGGAATGAAAATGTAATTAATATATATGATATATAGGACTAGTTGTGTTTAGCCGTGTATGAAGAGCTAGTTGCATCTGACCGTATATAGAAGATTAATTGTGTTTGGCCGTGTATGGGGGGGGGGGCTAGTTATTTCTGGCCATGTATAGAGGACTAGTTATTTCTGGCCATATATAGAAGACTAGTTGTGTCTGGCTGTGTATGGAAATCTAGCTGTGTATGGAGGGCTAGTTGTGTCTGGCTGTGTATAGAGGACTCGTTGTGTCTGGCTGTGTATGGAGGGCTAGTTGTGTCTGACTGTGTATGGAGGGCTAATCATGTCTGACTGTGTATAGAGGACTAGTTGTGTCTGGCTGTGTATGAAAATCTAGTTGTGTCTGGCTGTGTATGGAGGGCTAGTTGTGTCTGGCTGTGTATGGAGGACTAGTTGTGTCTGGCTGTGTATAGAGGACTAGTTGTGTCTGGCTGTGTATAGAGAGCAAGTTGTGTCTGATCATGTATGAAAGCTAGTTGTATTTGGCTGCATATGTAGTGCTGGAGTGCCAATCTGGGCAAGGAACTATGTGATGTGAAATGGTTTTTAAGTATCATGGGGATATGTTGTTTAAGAATATTAAAGCATTAATTTGCATTTGAAGAATTAGCTGTGTAAAGAAGTATGAATTGAGGAGGACAGTGAGTTAAGTATTTGGCAGTTGAGGGAACGCATCAAAGTTAAGAGATGGCACAAATTATGGCGCCTGTGAAAATGAGTGCTGTCAATTTCTATTTAAATTACAAAACCTATCTCTAATTTTGTTAAGAAAATATTGTTTTAATCTCTATTTATAAAGTTATGTTTTCAAACTTTACAATCTTTAATAAATGAGGATTGACTAAGAATTTTATTGTTAAAAATGCCTTTTTATTCAATTCCTTAAAAACTTCTAAATTCTTTCCAATTTTGAAGTGTTATAAAGTAATAATTTTTTTCAGCAGTTAACAAAAGGTTAAAATGGCTTACTTGTTTACAAAGAAACTGAAATGCATCATGATGTAGCAGAAAATTTTGTTCTACTCGGTGTTGTCTGGTAGAAAATAAATTATCATTATCAACATCATTTCTCTTCATAAATTGATTTGAACTGTACTTTTGGCAGTACTGTAGTCTCATTACTAACATTGTTTAATAATAATATTTGGTTTTGTTCTACTCGGTGTTGTCAGGGAGCAGTAAACTTGTTTTAATTAATATTGCTGTATTATATTTGGTAAGTGAGTGGGAGTAACAAAATTTTTGTTCAACTTGGAGCTGTCCGGGATCAATAACATTTTATCTCTTTGCACTATTTTCATTATTAACATAATTTTTCTTTATATTATTGCGAAAGCAGGTGGAGGAAACAGAATAGACCAAAATCAAGAAAGTCATTGTGTTTTGTTCTATTTGAAGTTGTTTAGGAGCAATAAATATGAGATTAGAGTATTACACTTGAAAAAGATATATCCAGTATCTGACTTACATTTTTTTTTAGCATATTAAAACAAAGGAAAGGGATGAGTTGGCCAAAGGATAAAGAAAGTATTAAGAAGAATGGAAAATGAGGGAGAGGGGAAAAAATGTAGTATTACGACCGTACTCAAAAAATAAATAAATAAATAACAACACCTTGATTTATAAAAATATAACGATAGCTTTATTGTGAGTTTTGATGGTGAGTGACGATGAGTCTGATAAGTGGAGAGGGATGGTAGGTTCGTAGGAGAAAGATTCACACACAGGAATTTGGTAACTTTCATCCTCTGCTCGTTAAAAATAATCTGTCCACTCAATTCAGGACGCTGTTATGTAATCGCCTGTGACCTTCGACATCTCTCTCTCTCTCTCTCTCTCTCTCTCTCTCTCTCTCTCTATCTCTATCTCTCTCTCTCTCTCTCTCTCTCTCTTGACAATTAATTTCGAGCCTCTATCTGGTGCACCGTCCTTGTTTTCTTAAAATTGGTCTGTTAAAATTTCAATTATTATTTTTGTTTGACGTTTGATTATCGTCCACTTCATTTGTCTTTGTTTTATCCAAATGGCTTTTCAAAATGTCAATTCTTTTTAATTTACGCTTGATTGTCGTTCGTTGCATTCTTGGGATTTTCGATACACACGATCTTGCTTATTCAAAAAAAAAAAAAAAAAAAGGATGATACAGAGACGGTTGGAGAGAGAAGGAAAGATAGAGATTTTGTTGTATTGTCGGAGGTTCTGTATGACATAGTGGGGTGTATGTCGGGTGTATATAAAACAGGTATGTATAAACGAGGGAAGCAAACCGTGTACATGTTTCATAGTCGTCTATGTAATGTTTGTTACATGTGCATTTACGTTCTTAACACATATAATAAACAGATATAGATACCTAATCTAATTCGATCTACACAATAATAATAATAATAATAATAATAATAATAATAATAATAATAATAATAATAATACTCTGGGTGTGCTAATATGCTACAATTTAACATAAAGATGTTACAAACATTATTTAATTTCTATTTAAATTTTTATGGCTCCGGGCAACGCTGGATAGCCCTGCTGGTAGTAAATAAAATATAATTCAATTTATCATCATAATTCGTATTTATCAAAGTTACACGAGAAACGTACTCACAGATACAGATGAAGTAAGTGATCGCACAATATTATTAATACGCGGATTAAAAAGGGAAAATGACTGGAAGCATTAAATAGATGAAACGTTGGTAATCGTTAAAGAGTGTGTTCGTCAAATAAGATGTAAAAACGAAAACTGAGTGAAACTGAAACGAAATACGAAACCAGCGCACTAATAAAAAATCTGGGTAAACTTGAAGCGAAATACGAAACAAGCATACTCATAAAAAACTGAGTTTATGTGAAGTAAAGTCTTGCGTCATTATTTACAAAACTATTTAATGTTCAAAATTTAAGTCTTTTAGGGGTTTCAAAAAATTTAATTGAAGTATAAAAATATTTTTTTCACAAGTTTATGTGTAGTAAGGTCTTATGTAATTATCAGGGCTAGGACAACAGCATATTCTTTTCATTGTTTTGACTCTCGAACGTGTATCTGTTGATATCTTATGTGCTTTTATATAGAATGATGTGGTTGGTTCACAGTTGATTAACTGTGTCGAAATGTGTCGGATATATACTCGAGAGTCAAAACAATGAGAAGAATATGCTGTTGTCATAGCCCTAGTAATTATTTACAAAACTATTTAATTTTCAAAATTTAAGTCTTTCAGATGTTTCAAAAAAAAATTAATTGACGTATAAAAATATTTCTTTTACAATTTTATGTGCAGTAAGGCCTTATGTAATTATTTACAAAACTTTCTTACTTTTCAAATATTCAAATTTTATTAAAAAAAAAAACTAAACTACCCGTGACCCGTTGAGTCAGTATGTTATATTAGCTATGGAATTAATGTATGAGCGTGACACTTGTGACGCAAAGAAAATAGTTTTTTTGTGACATAACAGAAACATTTCTATGAAAGAATACTAAAACGAAAAAAAGAATATAGACTATGAGTCGTTCTATTCATAATTGTTTATTTAAAAAAAAACTTACAGCCATTGAATTATAAGTGGTTTGCGATACTTATAGGTAAATGTGCACTAAACAGATACCATCTATATATTATATATATAAAAGCCAAACGTCTGTGTGTATGTATGTATGCTTGTTTGTAACGCTAAAACTTTTGAAAGACGGAACCAAACTTGACAAATTTGGTATCATATCGAAGCCCCATCACCCGGATGACAAATATCGAAATTTCACGTCAAACGGACCACTAGAAGTTGGTCAACTGATCAGTTATCTTCGAGGGGGGCCCCAAAAAAACCTGTCATTATCTATATATATAAAAGACAAATGTTTGTTTGTAACGCTAAAACTTGAGATGAAAGATTCCTCTCCCCTAAGAATAAAACATATGTTCAATATCTGCTTTTGTTTTTTCATTGTTTATACGGTCCCGAGCAACGCCGGGTAGCCCTGCTAGTAATACTTAAAGTTAAATTCAAATTTTGATGTATCCTTTAATTTAAACGCGAATAAAAAAAAACAATTGGGACGCTGAAAACGTACACAGTAAAACAACACATTTTATTGTCGCGTTTGTAAATATGTTTTTTTTTTTAAATTTGCGTTACAAATAAATAATCAACGTGACAATAAAACGTATTGTTTTACTGTGTATGTTTTCAGCGTCCCAATTTTTTTCGTCTTTAATTTATCCAAATAAACAATTATTAGTACTTTCTGCTTTTTTTTTTTACGTCGTCCATTTCTGTATTACGTTATGGGTTTATGTTTATGTACGCATGCGCAACCGGAAGTCGTAAACCGGATGTTGGGTTACAACACCTGTTACAAGGTCATTTGAGTTTTATAATTATATAGATTTCTTTTACAAGTTTTATGTCTAGTAAAGTTTTGTGTAATTATTTACAAAACTTTATTATTTTTTTTTTAATTTAAGTCTTTTAGGGGTTTCAAAAAATTTAATTGTAGTCTTACATTATTTCGTTTCAGTTTCACACAGCTTTTGTTCTTACATAAAACCCGATATAAAGTGGCCATCTTGTTTGACGGGCGTGATCTCTTAACAATTATCCAAACCATGCATGAATGTAGAATCTAGCATTTAAAAAGAGAGTTCTATTCTCAGTGTATGTAATAACTATACTATCCTTCCACCTCTTCTCGTTCCTTCATCCCGTCTTCTTTGTGCCACATGATAGGCATTGCCCAATTTATGACATCGCCACTGAGTTAAAGACCTTGACCACATCCTGCTTTGCAAAGCAGACTGCTGACCTCCTTTCGGTGTGTTTAACAAAACAAAAACTATCGCTGCATATACAACAAGAAATTTAATTGAGAGAAGAATTATATTCTGCTAGAGAACTCCTGTGTTTCCACAGACTAAAAAGGTCTGCTGGTGCTCTCAGATGCTAAAACAAGATAAGATTGGGGGAGGTGTGCTTCTTCGTTATTGTAGCGAAATTTGAAAAATGAAATATTGAATTTCAAGTGTCGCAGTAATGAAAATATCCAAAAATCACGAAAAACGATATGGTAGAAAATTAATTATTAATGAAAACAGTTTTCGAAGACACTTAGTGAAAATTAAGTTTTGACCAAAGATTTGTGTGTGGTATTATGTTTTACATTTGTTACTATCCTTCAGTTTATAATAAAGAGCAATGTGTACGTTTTTACTATGCAGGTGGGGGTCTTACCATATTAAGGCCCGAAGGTCACTCGAGGATGAGAGTTAATGAGTGTCAATTGGTCGATAAGATAACATTGTGAATAATCACGGAAGTGGTGGAACTTGACCAAAAATTTTCAGTTTTTAGAAAATGTTTAACTCACTTTTGTTCCTATTAGAACGTTCTGTTTTTCTACTTTTTTTTCTTTCAAAACCTAATTTTCGCTGATTGCCTTAATTAATAGTAACAAAATAATAATAAAATAATAATAATTAGTAATAAAATAATAATAAAATAATAATAATAATAAAATGAATAATAATAATAATAAAATGAATTCATAAAAATGATAATAAATAATAATAAAATAATAATAATTAGTAATAAAATAATAAAAATAATAATAAAAGAATAATAATTAGTAATAAAATAATAATAATAAAATAATAATAATTAGTAATAAAATAATAAAAATAATAATAAAATAATGATAATTAGTAATAAAATAATAAAAATAATAATAAAATAATAATAATTAGTAATAAAATAATAATAATAAAATAATAATAATTAGTAATAAAATAATAATATAATAATAATAAAATAATAATAATTAGTAATAAAATAATAATAAAATAATAATAATAATAATAATAATAATAATAATAATAATAAAATGAATAATAATAATAAAATGAATTAATAAAAAATAATAGTAAAATAATAATAAAATAATAATAATTAGTAATAAAATAATAAAAATAATAATAAAATAATGATAATTAGTAATAAAATAATAAAAATAATAATAAAATAATAATAATTAGTAATAAAATAATAATAATAATAAAATAATAATAATTAGTAATAAAATAATAATATAATAATAATAAAATAATAATAATTAGTAATAAAATAATAATAAAATAATAATAATAATAATAATAATAATAATAAAATGAATAATAATAATAAAATGAATTAATAAAAAATAATAGTAAAATAATAATAAAATAATAATAATTAGTAATAAAATAATAAAAATAATAATAAAATAATGATAATTAGTAATAAAATAATAAAAATAATAATAAAATAATAATAATTAGTAATAAAATAATAAAAATAATAATAAAATAATAATAATTAGTAATAAAATAATAAAAATAATAATAAAATAATAATAATTAGTAATAAAATAATAATAATAAAATAATAATAATTAGTAATAAAATAATATAATAATAATAAAATAATAATAATTAGTAATAAAATAATAATAAAATAATAATAATAATAATAATAATAATAATAAAATGAATAATAATAATAAAATGAATTAATAAAAATAATAGTAAAATAATAATAAAATAATAATAATTAGTAATAAAATAATAATAAAATAATAATAGTAATAGTTAAGAAGCATAATAATAAAATAATCAAATAATTAATCAACGAAAATTCTTTGATCTTAGGCAGCCATTATAATCCTCTCCTGATAATAGCGGAGTGATCCTTTTTGATAACCAGTCTGCAGGGCCTTTCTTATCTATATATTCTTGGATTAATTCAGGAGGCTGGAATTTATGCTCGTTTTTTTTTTTTTTTTTTTTTTTTTTTTTAATATACAGGAGTGCTAAAAGTATTATTGGACGTATCAGTAAGGACGGCAAGAAATTAAATTTTATTATTATTACTGTTATTCAACTCTACTGTGAACTTAAGAACTTTAAGAGTGAGTGCCCACATACGTACGAAATAGCCATAATTAAACATTTATTAAATCGCGCAAAAATGATATCCACAAAAAAGCACTACTCATTGGATTAAAAAAAAAAAACATTAAACAGGTACTCATCAATAATCATTTTCCTAATTACATTGTTGGTGAACAAATAAAACGAATGCTACAATCCCTTGAAACCCCTAATAATAATATTAGTAAGCACCGTAATGCAAACTCCATTAATATATTTTACCAAAATCAAATGACACCTAACTTCAGAATCGAAGAAAATACAATTAAAAATATTGTTCGTAGATATTTGACGCCTCAACTCTACAATTAAATTTATTATTTACTACAAGAAGTTTAGAACACAAAACCTCATGGTTAAAAACAACTCTTCACCGGCTATAAAAACGTTGGAACAAACCAATGTAGTGTATAAATTCAAATGTTCTCTAGGAGAATGTAATTCCGAAAATATATATATGAATAATACATACATTGGGCATACAACGACACTGTTGTCCCGGCAAACCACCGTGCATTTAAACAATACTAGTTTGATAAAAGAACACAACTGTCCCCCCTTTAATATTAGAATGGTCCTCGTCGACAACACAAAAATTATACAACGTAAAAATATTATTAAAAAATTAAAAATTCTTGAAGCGTTATATGTTAGAACTTATTAATATTAGAACCGTAATATAAATAATATTGCATTCGAGAAAAGCAGAAATATATTAAAATGTGCATAGCGCGCAAGGGACAGACTTTGCCAACAGTGCCCACGCACTTGCCGATTTCAATACTCGAATTTTTAATCGATCTATATTTTAATCGATTTCTCATCGATTTTATATATTTTAACTTACCATCACTTAACGCGGTTTAATGTATATTCTACTTTTCACTTTTTAATTTCCATTTTCACTCCTTTAACTTTCTCAACACCTGAAGATGACTCATGGACGAATCGAAAGCGCTCGTGACAGTAACAACTATGGAACATTTACTAATATTTTCGATTTTTATATAAAAAGGATTATACGGAAAATCGAAAAATTAAATTAAAAAAAAAGAATCATGAAGCAAAGTGTCTCCATTACATTTAATAATGTTTGTTTGAATATGTGTGTGCACGTGTGTGTCTATATATATATATATATATATATATATATATATATATATATATATATATATATATATATATATATATAGTGACACACAATATGGTTTCCATTCTGCTAGATCTACAGCAGATGTGCTTACAGTTATATCTCATAGGATTAGTGAATCTCTCGATGGAGGCAACCTTTCTAGGGCAATTGCCTTTAACATATAAAAGGCCTTTGATAGGCATAAACGTTTACTTCACAAGATCTCCAGCTATGGCATAGCTGGAAATGTCTTTTCAATTATTAAATCATTTCTCTCTGATAGGTTCATAAGAGTAGTGGTTGATGGACAAAAATCAGAAGCTCACAGTATTAATGCTGGAGTCCCTCAGGGGTCCATCCTGGGACCAACCCTTTTCCTCATCTACATTAATGATCTTCCAAATCACATCCTTACATCATTCATAGACATTTATGCTGATCGCATTACCATCTATGTTAGCACATCTAAGACTGTAAACGACCAAGTTCTCTCCGATTCTCTCTCCTCTGATCATGTGGTACAATGGGGAAACAGGTGGCTGGTTATTTTTAATGTATCTAAAACCGAGCTTCTATGTTTACATCATCAATGTTCTGATCTCCATCTGGCATCAATTGAAATGAATGGCTCTTGTCTTGGGGAGACCTCATGTTTTGACAAGCTTCTGGGCTTGACCATTACTCCTGATCTGAAATGGAATACATACATCAAATCTGTTGCCAAGGCCGCTGGAAAATGGTGGGATCCTTCTATCTATCCTGTAGATATCTCACTGCTGATGCAATTCTCTATCTATATAAGAGCCAGGTACGTTTAATGATGGAATACAAGGCAGGATAAGTCCTTTCTAGCAGCTCCTGTCCAGATATGGCAATATCTGGACAGGAGCTGCTAGAAAGGACTTATCCTGCCGTGATAGACTTTGTAGCCTCGTAGGAGATATCCCTTTATCTTCCCTGCAACCTCTATCTCACAAAAGAGATGTGCGAGTTTGTCTCTGCTTTATCGTTATTTTCATGGGAATTGCTCGACTGAGCTTCAATATACGGTCCCCCCTCGCCAAACTTTCAAAAGAAATACTCGTTTGGCTGAAAACACTATCAATAATTCCTCCCCCTCTTCATCTGTGCCTAAACCTAAACGTAGATTCCATGAACAAAGTTTCTTTCTTAGAACTGCACCCCTGTGGAATTGTTTTCCGTTATTCTGCTTTCCAGTTGACTGTCTTCAAGTCCAATGTAAACAAGTTCTTGATGAGCCGTTCCACTTAAGTTAACAAATTTACCGAATTTCCATTACTAACGATTACTATATTGTCCAATTGACTACTGTACACTCTTAACCCTTATTCTCGAGTGGTCTCTGGCCTTGATAAGTGGTTATGCCTATATATATATATATATATATATATATATATATATATATATATATATATATATATATATACTGTATAAACAAAACCAAGACTTCAAAAAAGGTGTTGATAGCAACAGAAAATGTATTTCATTTTAAGTTACAATTGTTGCCATACCAGTTCGACAAGTTTGCAAGGTTGCTATTGCCCATATTATAAATATAGAAATAAAATTTAAAAAACTCTTTAAAAAAAAATAATTATGTGAAATAAAGAAATACAGAAATCTAATTCAGGAATTCAATGAATGGGATATATAAAAAAAATTTAAATGACTACCGGTTTTTTGTGGAAACTTCTTATGACTTGGTTTTTAAATAAGGATACGAAAATTAGGTGATATATTAATATTTGAATAGGCTTCTTTTCACGGAGGATGCCTCCAAGGTAAATGTTTTTTTCACATGCCTCTTTTCCGTTAAGGGCTTTTTTTTTTTTTTAAATGTTCTATTGTCAAGAGTGTTTTTATTCAAGAAGTCTGAAGAAATGCTGGTTGTGAAAATTTTCAAACGCCATAATACTTGAAATTGTCGAACTGGTATGGAAACAATTGTAACTTAAAATAAAATACACTTTCTGTTGCTATCAACACATTTTTTAAGTCTTGGTTTTGTTTATACAATATATTAATGCACAATTATGAAATATGATAATTTTATAGGTTACTTTTTAAGTCATCTCTCTTTGGCTTAAAACTTATTGGTATATGAAAATTTACTGAATTACACAAACCCAGTAAAACTCAGTATGTTACATACAAGTCTCTCTCTCTCTCTCTCTCTCTCTATATATATATATATATATATATATATATATATATATATATATATATATATATATATATACATACTAAAATTATAAGTTTTTTTTTACTTATAGACACGAGTATTTTATGCTTTCACAATCATCAGTACAGGAAGTGACGATTACCGCAACGAAGCCACATTTAACTTCATTCCATGTTCATTATCAACTGCCACGGAATTAATAAAGCTTGACGTTAATTCAGACGATCAATAGTGATCGAATGACTGGAAGTCACGATCTCTCAGCAAGGCTTTTTTATTTTCTAGACAATGCTCAACTTTAACAACTTATTTTTTAAAGAAGTGACATAACATATATATATATATATATATATATATATATATATATATATATATATATATATATACATATATATATATATATATATATATATATATATATATATATATATATATATATATATATATATATATATATATATATTAGTCCCAACTTACATTGAGACTAACTTGCAGGAGTTCAAGCTGTAATGTGAAAAGACATCTTGCCACACATCTCCCTTCATAATACCTCAGCAACTTATGTCCCCGATAGTAGCCCCCTAATTCAAAGCAGCACTGTGCCTTGTTTGGGGTGAAAATTGAATAAAAAATAAAAATAAAAATGAAAAAATAAGGTAAAAATGCACTTTCGTATAAATAACTGAATTCATTCAACAGCATCGCAAACAAAAGCAAATAAATAGTATATAAATAAACAGGGGTAAAGGTTTAGGCTTCTAATCATGGAGTCCTGATTTCGTATCTAGCTAGATTTAGCCACTCTGATGAGTCGTAGGCAACAAAACACGTGTCAGTGGATAATTATATTTAAAACAATATATATATATATATATATATATATATATATATATATATATATATATATATACTGTGTGTATAATCTAAGAAGAAAAAAAAATATATATATTGTTTTAAATATATATATGTGTGTGTGTGTGTGTGTGTGTGTGTGTGTGTGTGTGTGTGTGTGTGTGTGTGTGTGTGTGTGTGTGTGTGTGTGTCTATGAATATATATACAGCCTTTGAGACTTTACACGACCGATCGCCACAGTCGATTAAAAAGTTCTTGCGCCGACTAAAAGTCGTGAATCACTCGCCCGCCAGTCGATAAAATTTAAATAAAGAAACGGAAAAAAACTAATTTATTTTACGATCCTCAAATATGCGGTGACTTAGAATGACCTATGTCTCATCATTTGTGAATTCTTTCATCTCTAGCTGTGAGACCGTTGGAATATCGTATTGAAAAAAAAGGGTGGCCACGCTAAAGTTCAACAAGAGGTCAAATTTACACATTCGGCGTGTAGTCAAAATGCCGCCTTAATTTAGCTATCTGATTTTGAAATTCATTGGGAGAAAAATTCTTCGTCGCTACAACTACATACACTTCATGCTTATAAAAGTAAAGACAAACATTTGAAAGAGGAAAGAACGCATCGTTCCGTCAAGCATCCGAAGAAATGATTCTTATTCCTATGGAACAATAATATGAATGATGCTATATAAAGAAACTGGTGTTGTATTTTAACGTTTTGTTGAATATTTACTGAAATGTTTGTAGTAATAAAATAGTTGATTTACAAGAGTTAAACAAATATTTTCTTCTGAGATTATACACACGGTAATTTCTTGAATTGTTGTAAAATTATTTACTATTATTGACTGAAACAAAGACATAAAGTCGGACGAGTAAAAATATTTCGGGGCGAGTAAATTTTCCCTAACACTCGACTGGCGGTCGAGTGATTTTTTTTTTCAAACCTCAAATCTGTATTATATATATATATATATATATATCATTCATATATATATTTCAGTCTTACTAAATGTCCGGTTTGGGCACCAAATCAGAATTTCTAATAGAAAGTAGATCATACTCTAACACTTTATCCTAATCCTAAACCTACTAAACCATATCTAACCATACATTCCTAAACCTACTAAACCATATCTAACCATACATTGCTAAACTTACAAAACTATATCTAACCATACATCAACTCGACTCTCTCGATCCAATACTGTAGCAAATTTAACTGCTTCCACTGCATGAATTTTACGTATACCCTCTCTCAGTATAAATGAAAATGGACAGCATAATAATGCCCTTTTTAAACCACACTTGAGGAGTGAAAATCTTCTGTAGAAGCTAACCTAAATGCCCGATTTTTCCAGGAGATATTAACCTAAATAACCAATAAATATTAACTACCCATGCGGGGTCGCAGAAATACCTGGATTAGGACCCAGGCGCGGGGCGAACCCCCTCGGAGCTGATGGACCCGTAGGTCTTCCCAGGCCATCCGTCTAGGAGAAGGAAAACTCTGAAACTAAACCTAGGGGAGGGAGGTCTCTTCAGTCCTGGACGACAACCTTCCTAGAGCTGGTGACTCAAACAAATCACCGGTTGGCAAACCTAAACTGCTTAAGGAGGAGATAGACTCTGTCTATCGCTCGGCTTTCATACTCCTTCTTTGCCTATTGGCCAGGCGTAGAGGTACTATCACAGGGACTCGCTTGAATCACCCAGTGGTTGACCTTGTTTCCTGACTAGGGTAATGAACGCCGCTTTTCCCCACTCCTGCCACATCCCATCCCCCTTAACTGGACACAGTGGGGTGCTTCAGTGCCATATATGTCAGTGCAGTTGGACTGGGCTGGCTTTGCCTAATGGATTGAGGGTACCGGATTGACAGTTCCTGGCTGCTGTTTCCGACTGATAGTACAGGAGCCCTAACTCTTTGGTAGCGCTTAGAGCGGCTGCTCCATCAACAGTTGTAAAATATCGGGATGTTTGTAGTGCCATGTCGCGCATGGAAAGGGACCCTGCACTCATCCCCGGTGGGCTTTCCTGAGGCCACAATCCTGTGGGTGAGGACAGCTGATGGTCTACTTGTATTGCATGTCTGGTATTCTGCACAACTACTTGTCCAGCACCCCCTCACTCATCCACCCTAACTGAAACTTTTAAATAAAATAAAATGAAATGACAGCTCAAGCAAAAGTTACGTTTAAACCAGGACCAAACTCAAAGAAAACCAACCTGCCTCCTCCCTTGAGGCTTGCATTTACTAATATCCGCGGGCTTAGAACTAACTTAGATGATGTTGAGTCATTTCTCCTTGTAAACACCCCGGATATCTTAGCATTAAGTGAAACTAACCTTCACTCCTCCATTCCCTCTAACCACTTTAACATGCCTGGTTATCTCCCACTCTACCGTAAGGACTCGGACAGACATATGCATGGACTTGGAGTCTATATTCGAAACACCCTCCCCCTAACTAGAGAAATAAAACTAGAATCAGAGGGCCAGGCCTTTATGTGCTTCAGACTAAATATGCAACACAATATTAGCTACTTATATTTTCTCTACCGCTCTCCCTCAAACCAAGACTGTACCCTAATAAACAAAGTCTCAGACAGCATAGATATAGCACTCTCCCTCGATACTAGCGCACAAATACATGTATTTGGTGACTTCAATGTCCACCACAGTAACTGGCTAGGATTCTCAAATCACACAGACGTAGCTGGTAGTGCCACATATAGCTTCTCTATATCTCATTCCCTATCTCAGATGGTTACATTTCCGACACGTTTCCCAGACCAGCACGATCAACATGCCTCACTTCTAGATCTCTTTCTGACAACAGTTCCCAATGACTGTACAACAAATGCCCATAGCCCACTCGGGAATGCTGATCACGCTGTGATAATGGTAGAAATCAGCCTAAATTCTCGCCCTAAAACTGAAGACCCACTACTCAAAACAACGAGGTATTACAAAAAGGCTGATTGGGAAGCCATCAGGGAGCTCATCAGAGATGCCCCATGGCAAAATATCTTTACTCTTCCAGCGGAACAGTGTGCAAATGAGACAACTGAATGGTTCAAAACTGCTATTGAAGCACATGTTCCCGCACGGAAATACTACAGCAAGCCCCACTCCCCCCAATGGTTTACTTCTGCTTGTGCAGCTGCCATTTGTCAAAGGCAGCATGCGTTCCGCAGATTCAATCGACATAAGTCCAGCTCAAATAAACAGAAGTTTATAGAAGCTAGAAATAATTGTAAGAGAGTGATAGACACAGCTAAGTCAGATTACTCTGAAACTACCAGAAAGCGCATCGAAGCGCAGAAATTAGGAACCCGGGATTTTTGGAAAATCTACAACAGCGTAGTTAATAATGGACAGTCAATTATTCCCCCACTAACAAACAATCATGAGGTTGCTTGCACGGCAACTGACAAGGCTAATCTGCTTGCCAGTCGGTTTGCCTCAAACTCCACACTGAACTCGGTACACCACTCACTCCCTGATTTTCCTCTGCGAACAGACGCCACACTTGACGACTTGAAAATCACCCCTTCTCAGGTACATGCTATTATAAAAAACCTAGACACCTCTAAAGCATGTGGACCAGATCTCATCCCGGCTGTGCTATTAAAAAAATGCTCTGCCGAGGTTGCTCCAGTTCTGTCCAAACTTTACAATAAATGCCTTAACGAATCTTGTTTTCCCGACTGCTGGAAAACCGCCTCTGTGGTACCAGTCTTCAAGAATTCTGGTGAAAGAACTGACCCACTAAATTATCGCCCCATTAGCCTCCTCCCGCTTTTCGCCAAAATATTTGAGTCCTTAGTTAATAAAGCCCTAGTCCAGCACCTAACAGCTGCTAAACTCTTGACTGACAAACAATATGGATTCAGGCAAGCCCGTTCAACAGCAGATATCTTAACTGTAGTTTCTGAACGTATATACCGTTCATTGGATAAAACAGGGGAGGGTAGAGCGGTGGCCCTTGATATATCAAAGGCTTTTGACAGGGTATGGCACGATGGTCTTCTAAGGAAAATTAGATCATATGGAATCACTGGAAGAATTCATAACGTAATTAAATCCTTCTTAAGTAATAGAAAAATCAAAGTTGTCCTCGACGGACGTACATCCAAACAATATGACATAAATGCGGGAGTGCCTCAGGGGTCTATCCTTGGACCTCTATTGTTCCTGATATTCATAAACGACCTCCCTGATAATATTGTTTCGGAGATGGGTATATTTGCCGATGACACCACTCTCTATAACAGATATGAGGGGAAAACAAATGAACACATATCCAAGAAAATGGCAGAAACACTAGAGGATGACCTCCAATCCGTAGTGGAATGGGGACAAAAATGGTTGGTCTCATTCAATGCTGCTAAGACTAAGCTTGTTTCCTTCAATAACTACAAGAAACCTTCTCTACCACCAATAGCAATGGCCAAGAACACATTGCCTGAAAGTACTTCTTTTAAACTCCTCGGCCTAACGTTTACAGGGAATATGAACTGGAATAGATACATTGAGAGCATTGCAAAGGCCGCTGCAAGGAAGGTTGGCTCCCTCTACCGTGCTAGAAAACTACTTACGCCTGCCAGTATCCTATACCTCTATAAGGCAACCATTCGCCCATGTATGGAGTACTGTTGTCACATCTGGGCTGGTGCATCTGCTGCTTGTCTCTCGCTCCTGGACAGGGTTCAAAAAAGAGTCGCAAACCTGATAGGTCCTGAACTGTCATCTGGGCTTCAACCTCTGTCCCATCGACGAGATGTTGCATCCCTCTGCCTGTTCTACAAATACTTTAATGGTGAATGCTCTGACGAACTGCAAACACTTGTACCTCCCCGACGTAACTACCCCCGACAAACCCGACAAGCTACTAAGTCTCATCCCTTTACAGTGGAGATCCCTAGGTGCAAGAAAGCCTTTTACTCCAATAGTTTCTTCCCCAGAACTGCGGGTCTTTGGAACTCCCTTCCGGGATTCTGCTTTCCCAACTGCAATGATATGCAGAAGTTCAAGTGTAATGTTAACAAACATCTTTCTACTCTTCTCCCTTCATAATGACCCCGCTAATTAATTCCCTAATAGTAGCCCCCTGCTTCAAAGTGGCACTGTGCCTTGTTTGGGGTGAAAATTGAATAAAAAAAAAAAAAAATATATATATATATATATATATATATATATATATATATATATACAGTGATGATCATATTTATTGGCACGGTAAAATAAAAGTTAAATTTTGTCTAATAAATTCTAAAAAAGGGATTAAATTAAAGAAAATAACAAAGTATATTATGTATTTTTAACTGGCCTTTCCGATGCAGCAATCGGATTTTAGAAAAAATAAATAACAAAGGAACAACAAACATAATTGCAAAAAACCCTTGTTCAAAATTATTGGCACGATTTATTTAATAATCAATTGTATAGCCTTTGGCCTTGATTACCTTCCTCAGTCGCTTTTCAAAGTTTACAACCAAGTTGTTGCACTCTTCAGTAGTAATTTTAGCCCACTCTTCCTGACAATAATCCTCCAATTGAATAAGATTCTTAGGCTTCCTTTGCATTACCCTCAATTTTAATGTTCTCCATAAATTTTCAATTGGATTAAGGTCTGGGCTTTGTGATGGCCACTCCAAAACATTAATATGATTGTCCTCAAGCCATTTCTTAGTCAGTTTAGCCGAATGCTTCGGGTCATTATCTTGCATGAACCACCAACGACGACCAAGTGAGAGCTCTTTAGCAGAGTCTTTCAGGTTTTCATCCAATATTTTAACATAATCTTCCTTTTTTATGCTACCTGTGACCTTAACAAGTCGCCCTGGTCCAGAGGCAGCAAAGGATCCCCAAAACATCAAACTGCCTCCACCGTGCTTCACTGTGGGTATGGTGTTCTTAGGCAGGAAAGCTTCGCCAGATTTTCTGTAAATATAAGACACTTTATTATGATCAAATAACTCTATTTTCGTTTCGTCAGTCCATAGAACACGTTTCCAGAATGCAACATCTTTATCAATATGACGTTTTGCAAAGGCTAGCCTTGCTTTCAGGTGCATAGGCTTCAATAAGGGAGTCTTTCTCGGACGACATGCTTTTAAACCAGCTCTCTTCAAAACTCTACCAACTGTATGTCGAGATACATTCACTCCAGAGGTGCTCTGTTCATCAACAATCTCCCCAACAGAGATCCTTTGGTTTTGTTTTACTTGTCGAACAATTTTCCGTTCATCTCTTGGGGAAAGAATCCTTTTTCTCCCTCTACCCTCTAAACTCATAACGTGGCCTTGCGATTTGAGCTTGTTTATTATAGCTCTAACAGTGGATTTGGGAAGGTTTAGCTTCTTTGAAATCTTATCATAGCCCTCCCCATTGGTATGGCATGCTACAACAAGCTTCCTGACGTCTTCGCTGTGTTCCTTAGTTTTAACCATGGCGATTGAAAATTATAATTTAGTCACTTATAATAGTTTAAATAAATCGTTATCTAAAAATTATCTGAAAAAAATTATTCACTGAATTAGCGTTAAACAAGCATAATATGGCTATAAAAAAGTTCAGAAAGCACGTAAACCGGAAATTGATTGATACTATACTGATACTAAAAGAAAAACAAAGCCGTGCCAATAATTTTGAACAAGGGTTTTTTGCAATTATGTTTGTTGTTCCTTTGTTATTTATTTTTTTCTAAAATCCGATTGCTGCATCGGAAAGGCCAGTTAAAAATACATAATATACTTTGTTATTTTCTTTAATTTAATCCCTTTTTTAGAATTTATTAGACAAAATTTAACTTTTATTTTACCGTGCCAATAAATATGATCATCACTGTATATATATATATTATTTTTAAAATATAATTATACATTGACACATGTTTCGTCGTCTACGACTCATCAGAGTGGCTGAAGATAAAGAGCAAACATGTGTAATCACCTTTTTCTTCACCATATTCCCTCTGCTTCATTTTTTGTTATCAAGTAAGATCTTTGACTTACTTGCAGTTTCATCAAATACTTTTGTATGCAAAATCCGATCCCGCATTTTGCTAATTCCTACCCTCTGATGAGAAGGTAAGTATTTCTTCGAAACTCCGCGGATTAAAGACTATCTACTTATTAAGTGTTTCCTTTTCAGATTAAATATGTTTTTAACTCTTTTTCAAAGTGTTTTTAACATCTCTCTCTCTCTCTCTCTCTCTCTCTCTCTCTCTCTCTCTCTCTCTCTCTCTCTCTCTCATATATATATATATATATATATATATATATATATAAGTATTTTCGCAAATTTAAATATCATATCATTTAACAAGTTTCCAAAAATAGCTACTCTTCAGACGGCAAAGTACATTTGTTATGCATATATGAATATATTTATAATCCTTATTTTAAAGAATCAAGCGGTTGGACTCACCTCTCTACCAGTTTTTTATTCTATTTTTATTCTGACGATTGCTTTCGAATTGATTAATTATCACACTTTCGTATTTCTACTTTTTAAACGCTATTTCAACAAGTCCTTATTTTTTTATATTCATTTAATCTTTTGATGTTTTTTTAAATTTTTATAATTATTTTTCCTCTCCAATTTATTTATTTTATTGATTTATTCCCCAAATCCTATTATTATTACCTTTTAAATTCTAGACTATATTTATAATCCGATCCTGCATTTTGCTAATTCCTACCCTCTGATGAGAAGGAGAGTATTTCTTCGAAACTCCGCGGATTAAGGACTATCCATTTATCTAGTGTTTCCTTTTCAGATTAAATATGTTTTTAACTCATTTCAAAGTGTTTTTAACATATTTCATTAACTGTTTGCTCATATATATATATATATATATATATATATATATATATATATATATATATATATATATATATGATGAGAACAATGGAAATAGTGTTCCGACAAATTAGAGAAATAAAAATAAAAAGAACAAACCGAGTTATGTGTTGATCAACCTTTCGTCTTTATTTCGATTCATCCAGAGGAAGTCTCAAAATAAAGACGAGACGTTGATGAACACATAACGCGGTTTGTTCCTTTTTATTTCTCTCTCTCTCTCTCTCTCTCTCTCTCTCTCTCTCTCTGTATATATATATATATATATATATATATATATATATATATATATATATATATATGTAACTCTTGGTTCGTTCGTAATTAATTGTCTAAATAACCACTGGACGGTTAGCTTCCACATTCTGGTATAATATGTCTCCTGTACCCATGCGTGTTTCTATATATCTCTTTTTAATTATAACATTATACATAATTTTTCTATAATAAATAGGTGGTTTTCTTTTTTTATTTGGGGACACTTCTTTCACACCGCGTACCATCACGTGACATCACTAAACGGAACTTTTATATACCAAATTGACTTTTTTCGTTTAAAAATGGAATTATTTCTCTTTCGTTAATATATATATATATTTTTAATATTTCGTGTTTTATATATATAAAGTACAATTGTTGAATGTTATTCTCTTGATTATATTTGTTTGGGAGAAGCACAATTAAAAAGAAGATTAAAACGGAACGAAATTTAAATTTCCATTCCATTTTACAACAATCCAGCGCGTACATCGCAAGTTTTATCGTAAGTTAACGAACAACCCATAAAAATCTGGTAACTGAGTGTAAAATCTGCTTAAAATATTGTAAAAAAAAAAAAAATAGAACCTCTCCCTAACATATTGGCAATAATTTGGTTCCGTCCTTCCCTTGAGTGTTCTAATAAGAGGGATTGATTTACTAGGATCTGTAATAGAAGCTGAGCAAAATTATTTAATTGTTGAATTTTTTGCATTTTGGTTAAATTTGTTAGTTCGCAATCGCTAAAAATCCACACAAAAATTGAACAAAAGATAAAATTGAAAAGAATGGTACTCATGCATAATTTACCCCCCCCACACCCCCACCCTCCCCCACACACACCGGATTCCAATTAGTTTAGGGTTCGGCCGGCCATCGTGGTGACCGAATTCAGCCGAGCGTTGTCCAAATGTTTAAACACTAAACCAACATTTTATTTATATTTTTGCAGAATTAATGATGGGAGTATTTTTTCTGTTTATTTTCTTAACATCGGTTGACCAAAAAAGTAATTTGTACAGTCTCTTGAAAAAAAATCTAACTTTTCTCTACTTTCACCTAATTATTTACAGTGACTTTTTTTTAATAGCATTTGCGGATGGGTATGCTGACAGTTGTTTTAATTTCTTTTTAAACGACTTTTTATCGACTTTCTCCTTTTTAATAGCATTTGCGGATAGGTAAAGAACGAAAAAAAATGACTAAAACATTTACTGATAATTCTCACTTTTACAAATATTTTTAACAAATAAATGTTATCAAAGTCAAGATACCGAGAAATTATCAGTAAATGGCTTAGTTATTTTTTTCATTTTTTACCCATCTGCAAATGCTATTAAAAAAGAGAAAGTCGATAAAAAGTCATTTAAAAAGAAATTAAAACAAATGTCAGCATACCCATCCGCAAATGCTATTTAAAAAAAAGTCGATAAAAGTCGTCATTTAAGAGATTTAAAAACAAATGTCTGTAAAAGTGAGGCATTATTAATAAATGTTTAGTAATTTTTCTTTTAATATCCATAAAGAGTAAAACTTTTTTTCAAAATAATGTGACAAATAATCGTTTAGTTACTAAGACAACGTCAGTAAATAAAAAAAGTGTTATGTGCGCTTGCGTCAGAAAGGGAGCGATGCATGTTTTTTTATGTTGGTCGCCATGGAACTCAACGCCCAAGGAGTACCAAATTCTGTTTTCAAAAAGAAACCAACTTTCTTTTTTTTAAAAAAAAGTGCAAGTTTTCCTGAAAAAAGAAAAAACTTTCAACTAACAATTTATGGCAAAAATAGCGACCCATAAAAATCTGGGGATGCTTCTACACTTTATTGCCGAAATTGGAGACGCCATTTTTTTTTCACGCACTTGCTCTCCAAATCTAGGGGAGACATCATTATATGGCCGAACGATTGCTTCCAGAAAGGGAAAGAATAAATTTACCAAAATTAACATTTATTACTTCCGGAAACATTAAATTAAACTAAAATTATCATTTATTACTCCCAGAAACTTGGTAAACCGATATTACTGGAGAAAATGAATCTTGACAATTCAAAAAAATGTTTAAAATTATTTATTTGTTCGAAAAAAAAAAAACTATTTTATAAAAGTCCAATGTTGCTTTAAAAGTAAATAAAGAAAGTGAAAGAGAACATATATCCGTAATTGTTTAATTGGAAATGTTTCGATTTAATTGATGAGAACGGGAAATTTTTTCATGGAGCAATTTTTTTTTATTATTATTAAAACCAGAAAATTGAAATGACATATTCATAATAGTTTAACCTGGGCGAGCGCTATTTGGAAACCAAAACAAAACCAAAACATTTATTAGTTTTTTTTTGTTTGTTTATTTTTTTCGTTTGTGTGTTTTTTTGTTTTTTGTTTTCCGAACAAATAAATAATTTTAAATATTTTTTTGAATTGTCAAGATTCATTTTCTCCAGTAATATCGGTTTACCAAGTTTCTGGGAGTAATAAATGATAATTTTAGTTTAAGGGAGTAATAAATGTTAATTTTGGTAAATTTATTTAGTTTAATTTATAGTTTCCGGAAGTAATAAATGTAAATTTAGGTAATTTTGGTAGGGGGATTGATTTACTAGGATTTGTATTAGGAGCTGGGCACTTATTAAAATTATTTAATTGTTGAATTTTTTGTATTTTGGTTAAATTTGTTAGTTTGCTAGTGCTAAAAGCCCACACAAAAAATTGAACAAAAGACAAAATTAAAAAGAATGGTACTCATGCAGAATTTAACCCCCCTCCCCGCACCAAATTCCAATTAGTTTAGGGTTCGACCGGCAATCACCGGATTCAGCCGAGTGTTGTTCAAATGTTGAAACACTAAACCAACATTTTATCTATTTTTTTGCAGAATTAATTAATTATGGGAGTATTTTTTCTGTTTATTTTCTTAACATCTGTTGACCAAAAAAGTAATTTGTACAGTCTCTTGAAAAAAAAATCTAACTTTTCTCTACTTTCACCTAACTATTTACAGTGTTCATATAAACATTCATCTTTTCTTTTTATGATAAAAATTCTGTTTTCAAAAAGAAATGTTTACTGCCAACTTTCTTTTAAAAAAAAGTGCAAGTTTTCCTGAAAAAAAAAAAAAAAAAACTTTCCCCTAACAATTTATGGAAAAAATTCACCTTTTCTTGGGGAAAAAACAACTTTTATTGATAAAAAAAAATTGCAAAAATAATAAAATAAATAAACAATACAAAATGCAATTTTTTATGAGGAATGTGTTCCATTTTAACAAACTGAGCCACAGCAACACGTGGCCGGGTACAGCTAGTATATATATATATATATATATATATATATATATATATATATATATATATATATATATATATATATATAAAATATAAAGCTGAACGTCTGTGTGTGTGTCTGGTCATGAATAGGCTCATATATGGTTGACTATTAGAGAAAACTGTTCACATATAATGATAGAAGATGTATCGAGACACAGGAATGGGTATGTTTGATCTGGCATAATGATGATTCATTAAAATTGTGGGGTCTGCGTATGCACCTGGTCCACAAAGTATGGAAATAAAAAATTTAAAAATTTAAAAAAGAACGTTTACACGTGTTTTTGATATAGATGTACAAAATAATACTTTGATAAGTATGTTTTAACTTTAATAGGGATGGTATAATAAAATTGTGGGGTCTGCGTTCGCACCTGGCCGCCATAGAATGGAAATAGGCACAAACTTTAATAAAGACTTTTCGTATCTATCTGCATAAGTATACTTTGATAATTATGTTTCAGTTTGAAGAAATAAGGTATGATAAAATTATGGGGTGTTCGTTCGTGCCTGACCTCCATAGAATGGAAATATGTCACAAAGTTTAACAAGGTTTTTTAATATAGATCCACAGAATATTGTGATAAGTGTTTCAGTGTGAACAGGTATGGTATAATAAATTATGGGGTTTATCTATTTTTATTTTCATCATATTTTGCTTTGGTTTTGATACCCCCAAATTCGAAGCTATCTCTTTACAACCCTTCCTTTTCATAACCTATCATACTTTCATAAATCAGGGTCCATTTTCTGTAGACTATTTTTGAACCCAGTCAACGACGGGTACTTTTGCTAGTATATATATATATATATATATATATATATATATATATATATATATATATATATATATATATAGTAAGTTTAAAATATATATGGCAATTAAGCTACACAGAAATATTCTGAATATGTAATCTTGGTTGGCTGAAAGATGTATCGATAGGTTTTTTTCTGTCCCACCACTTATTTACCCTTTTATCTAATTCATGTTTATCAAACATACAATTAGAGTTTAGATGAAATATATTTTAGAGGTGTATTTTGTTTTTCTTTTTATGTTTAAACTGTAGGGGGGGGGAACTAAACCCTCAACAATTAATAATGGCACTACGTTTGGTGTTATTCAAATGTTATATATATATATATATATATATATATATATATATATATATATATAATAAAAGTTACAATAAGTTTACTAAGGTAATCAAAATGGTAAACTTAAAATATATTATAAATATTAAAGAGTTAATATTTACAAGTAAAATAAACTCAGCCAGATATAAAAAGCTCAATAACACCGAAAAGGAAATAGAGCTTATAATATGAACAAATGATTAATAAAATATGTTAAAAGACATCTTGAAAAAGAGTTAAAAACATATTTAATTTTAAAAAAGGAAGCACAAGATAAGTGGATAGTCCTTAATCCACGGAGGTTCGAAGAAATACTCTCCTTCTCATCAGAGGGCAGGAATTAGCAAAATGCAGGATCGGATTTTGCGTATAAAAGTATTTAATGAAACTACAAGTAAGTCAAAGATCTTACTTGGTTAAAAAAAGGGTGAGGTAAGGGGAACAGGAGGCAAAACAAAAATAATAAAAAGATTTCACATGAATTTCACATGAATCCAGAGAGAGTGTGTGTGTCTGTGCGCGCGCGTGCGTGCATGCGTATATGTATTATGTATAATTTATTTCTCACCGTTCTGCTTTGTAACCATTTTAGTGGCTTAGTTAAATGTTTTTAGTTGGTCAATCTGCATAGATGATCAACAAAAGAGAGTAGTTATAGTTGATCCTATTTAGGTAGACACCGCTAATAGCTGCTTTGCATGACAAGGTAACTTGTGGATTTCAGCTTCATTAGGTTTTCCGTTTAATGGGTGTAATCGGATCAGGAAGAGGGAAAGATCAGAGGAAGGATCAAATGATAATCAGGTTTATGGTTGTATATGAGTGGTAAGAGTGGGGATGGGGGTGAGCAATTAGTTAGCACCAGTGAAAGGTGGAGGTTGAGAGTTGGGGGAGGGGGGGGCTGATGAAGCCAAAAAAATGTTAAAAAAGACAAAAAAGATGGCAGAAAAAAATTTCACCATCATCATCATCATCATCATGGAGGTGACAGTGACTAAGTGGTTAACGATAGAACTGATAATCTAGGTGTGCTTGGTTCGAATCCAGTTTTTCCAAAAAGCACTTTCACTTAGCGATGTTGGTTAACCTTTATGTAATCCCTTCTTCTCAATAAGTGCTCGATGCCTTTCTAGATAGAATTCTAATTAGAAAGATATCGAGGGAAACGCTGCCACCGCAGCCGCAGCAGCAGCAGTAGCAACAACAACAACAACAACAACATTATACACAAGAAATCATTAAACACTTATTTATTTAAGAATTATATAAAAGCAACTTTGTGTGTGTGTGTGTGTGTGTGTGTGTGTGTGTGTGTGTGTGTGTGTGTGTGTGTGTGTGTGAGCGAGGGAGAGAGAGAATTCCCTCAAACAAATTTACTTTATGTATCTAGCAGTGTTCTTAGATAGGTTTTGTATCTGAATGTCTACGATAATTAATAATCAGAAAAATCCGATGGAAAAAAGTAACGGTCGATTTTGACCAAAGCCTAACATCACAAGTGCATTTGAGAAGTTTTATTACCACACAAGCAGAAAGGTCCGTCATATATAATCAACAGTAGGTTGATATGGCGGGAGAGCATTAAAAAAAATAATGTTTCTGTTTAGAGCACAATTGAACCATGATACTTGACTTTTGCAATGTAAATTTTAATTCAAGCCATTATATATAAAAAATAATTTTATAAAATCAATAACAGGTTCTCTACAGTGCAATGTAGACTACAATGTCACTGCAGAGAGGCGTGTGAAGCTTTGTTCCGGTGCACCGTGATCTCAACCAGAGCAAACAACCAATTGATTTGATTGAAAAATGGGCGATTTCACCGATTTCGATGGCAATAAAAATATGGGAGTGTGAAACTTTTGTTTATCATCATTCAATCCCGGGCAACGTTTGGTCTCCTTACTAGTTTAGGGATATTTAAAGTAAGGTGTGTCTAGTATGATAGTAAAACCTACGTATGGTAGTAAAACCTGGCCAATGAGGGTTGAGGACCTGCATTGCATGTGAAGAAATGATACAATATCTCTGTAAAGTGAGTCATAAATGCCTAACCAACAGTAATCAGCAATTAAACGTCTGTTTTGGCATGAAAAAAATAAATCATCAATTTAACGTCTGTTTTGGCATGAAAAAATAAATCATCAATTTAACGTCTGTTTTGGCATGAAAAAATAAATCATCAATTTAACGTCTGTTTTGGCATGAAAAAATAAATCATCAATTTAACGTCTGTTTTGGCATGAAAAAATAAATCACCAACTTAACGTCTGTTTTGGCATGAAAAAAATAAATCATCAATTAAACGTCTGTTTTGGCATGAAAAAAATAAATCACCAACTTAACGTCTGTTTTGGCATGAAAAAAATAAATCATCAATTTAACGTCTGTTTTGGCATGAAAAAAATAAATCATCAATTTAACGTCTGTTTTGGCATGAAAAAATAAATCACCAACTTAACGTCTGTTTTGGCATGAAAAAAATAAATCATCAATTAAACGTCTGTTTTGGCATGAAAAAAATAAATCACCAACTTAACGTCTGTTTTGGCATGAAAAAAATAAATCATCAATTTAACGTCTGTTTTGGCATGAAAAAAATAAATCACCAACTTAACGTCTGTTTTGGCATGAAAAAAATAAATCATCAATTTAACGTCTGTTTTGGCATGAAAAAAATAAATCACCAACTTAACGTCTGTTTTGGCATGAAAAAAATAAATCATCAATTAAACGTCTGTTTTGGCATGAAAAAAATAAATCACCAACTTAACGTCTGTTTTGGCATGAAAAAAATAAATCATCAATTAAACGTCTGTTTTGGCATGAAAAAAATAAATCATCAATTAAACGTCTGTTTTGGCATGAAAAAAATAAATCACCAACTTAACGTCTGTTTTGGCATGAAAAAAATAAATCATCAATTTAACGTCTGTTTTGGCATGAAAAAAATAAATCACCAACTTAACGTCTGTTTTGGCATGAAAAAAATAAATCATCAATTTAACGTCTGTTTTGGCATGAAAAAAATAAATCACCAACTTAACGTCTGTTTTGGCATGAAAAAAATAAATCATCAATTTAACGTCTGTTTTGGCATGAAAAAAATAAATCATCAATTTAACGTCTGTTTTGGCATGAAAAAAATAAATCATCAATTTAACGTCTGTTTTGGCATGAAAAAAATAAATCATCAATTTAACGTCTGTTTTGGCATGAAAAAAATAAATCACCAACTTAACGTCTGTTTTGGCATGAAAAAAATAAATCATCAATTTAACGTCTGTTTTGGCATGAAAAAAATAAATCACCAACTTAACGTCTGTTTTGGCATGAAAAAAATAAATCATCAATTTAACGTCTGTTTTGGCATGAAAAAAATAAATCACCAACTTAACGTCTGTTTTGGCATGAAAAAAATAAATCATCAATTTAACGTCTGTTTTGGCATGAAAAAAATAAATCATCAATTTAACGTCTGTTTTGGCATGAAAAAAATAAATCATCAATTTAACGTCTGTTTTGGCATGAAAAAAATAAATCATCAATTTAACGTCTGTTTTGGCATGAAAAAAATAAATCACCAACTTAACGTCTGTTTTGGCATGAAAAAAATAAATCATCAATTTAACGTCTGTTTTGGCATGAAAAAAATAAATCATCAATTTAACGTCTGTTTTGGCATGAAAAAAATAAATCACCAACTTAACGTCTGTTTTGGCATGAAAAAAATAAATCATCAATTTAACGTCTGTTTTGGCATGAAAAAAATAAATCATCAATTTAACGTCTGTTTTGGCATGAAAAAAATAAATCATCAATTTAACGTCTGTTTTGGCATGAAAAAAATAAATCACCAACTTAACGTCTGTTTTGGCATGAAAAAAATAAATCATCAATTTAACGTCTGTTTTGGCATGAAAAAAATAAATCACCAACTTAACGTCTGTTTTGGCATGAAAAAAATAAATCATCAATTTAACGTCTGTTTTGGCATGAAAAAAATAAATCACCAACTTAACGTCTGTTTTGGCATGAAAAAAATAAATCATCAATTTAACGTCTGTTTTGGCATGAAAAAAATAAATCATCAATTTAACGTCTGTTTTGGCATGAAAAAAATAAATCACCAACTTAACGTCTGTTTTGGCATGAAAAAAATAAATCATCAATTTAACGTCTGTTTTGGCATGAAAAAAATAAATCACCAACTTAACGTCTGTTTTGGCATGAAAAAAATAAATCATCAATTTAACGTCTGTTTTGGCATGAAAAAAATAAATCACCAACTTAACGTCTGTTTTGGCATGAAAAAAATAAATCATCAATTAAACGTCTGTTTTGGCATGAAAAAAATAAATCACCAACTTAACGTCTGTTTTGGCATGAAAAAAATAAATCATCAATTAAACGTCTGTTTTGGCATGAAAAAAATAAATCATCAATTAAACGTCTGTTTTGGCATGAAAAAAATAAATCACCAACTTAACGTCTGTTTTGGCATGAAAAAAATAAATCATCAATTAAACGTCTGTTTTGGCATGAAAAAAATAAATCACCAACTTAACGTCTGTTTTGGCATGAAAAAAATAAATCATCAATTTAACGTCTGTTTTGGCATGAAAAAATAAATCACCAACTTAACGTCTGTTTTGGCATGAAAAAAATAAATCATCAATTAAACGTCTGTTTTGGCATGAAAAAAATAAATCACCAACTTAACGTCTGTTTTGGCATGAAAAAAATAAATCATCAATTTAACGTCTGTTTTGGCATGAAAAAAAAAATCATCAATTTAACGTCTGTTTTGGCATGAAAAAATAAATCATCAATTTAACGTCTGTTTTGGCATGAAAAAATAAATCACCAACTTAACGTCTGTTTTGGCATGAAAAAATAAATCATCAATTTAACGTCTGTTTTGGCATGAAAAAAATAAATCATCAATTAAACGTCTGTTTTGGCATGAAAAAAAATAAATCACCAACTTAACGTCTGTTTTGGCATGAAAAAAATAAATCATCAATTTAACGTCTGTTTTGGCATGAAAAAAATAAATCATCAATTTAACGTCTGTTTTGGCATGAAAAAAAATAAATCACCAACTTAACGTCTGTTTTGGCATGAAAAAAATAAATCATCAATTTAACGTCTGTTTTGGCATGAAAAAAATAAATCACCAACTTAACGTCTGTTTTGGCATGAAAAAAATAAATCATCAGTTTAACGTCTGATTTGGCATGAAAAAATAAATCATCAATTTAACGTCTGTTTTGGCATGAAAAAATAAATCATTATTTTAACATCTGATTTGGCATGAAAAAATAAATCATTAATTTAACGTCTGTTTTCGCATGAAAAAAAAATCATTAATTTAACGTCTGTTTTAGCATGAAAAAAAATCATTAATTTAACGTCTGTTTTAGCATGAAAAAAAAATCATTAATTTAACGTCTGTTTTTTTGCATGAAAAAAATAAATCATTAATTTAACGTCTGTTTTCGCATGAAAAAAAAAAATAAATCATCAATTTAACGTCTGTTTTGGCATGAAAAAGAAAATAACAGAAAGAAAAGTAAAAACAAAGAAAATCAGAAAGGAAAAATAAGAAAAGAAAAAAGGAGGGAAAGAAACAAAGAAAAAAGACAGAAGTTTATCCTGTTACGTTCTATGGCGGCTTTTTTTTTACAAGGGTGTCACCACTTATCAAGGCCCAAAGGCCATTTGGGGATGAGAGTTAATGAATATAATCTGGTAATGTAATAATCATTAACAGTGTAAGTTAGGTACAATTTGATTATTTAAGGGGACTGTTCAACAAGAACTTGTTTACATTAGACATGAAAGTTACCATATTGTAGTCGGCCAATGGAACAGTGTTTCACAGGCGGAGAGTTCTAGGAAAGAAGTTGTGTTATATGGAATCTGCAATTAGATTTAGGCACAGATAGAGAGAGGGAGAAGCTGTTGAGAGTGGTTGTAGATAGTTGAGTGTTTTTTGTGAAAGTTTTGCAAGAGGGCACCATAGATTTGAGCTCAGACAGGCACTTGCCATGAAAATAACGATAGATTGAAAATTAAATATCATGAGCAGCATTGATTTGTAAGCATAATAAACTAAAAATCTAAAACAGTATTACTTCACCAACAACTATTAATTAACTAATTAACCAATTTATTTTTTGCTTAGTGTCTCCCCCCACAAAATAGAGATATTTATGAAAAAATAAAATGAAAGAAGACGTGCCCATATTCTAACAGCGATTATATATATATATTATATATATATATATATATATATATATATATATATATATATATATATATATATATATATATATATAGTAATGTAATTGATAATTTAAAATTTAAAAATCAAATTATAATTAAATTAAAAATCCGTTTCATAAGAAGGAACAACAACAAAATCAATTATTTGTACGATCGTTTCGGAAAACAGTGTTTTTATTGTGGTAGACATCAAGTTACGGACAATAATTATTACATATAGTTTTTTAATAAACAAGGTTTCCTCGTCAGCAAATTGTGAAGGGTTTTTATTAAATTTAAAGGACACCATAAATAAACCTATCATTAAAAGTAAGGCAGATGTATCTGGAAAAAAATTAAAATAAAGGTCTGGATTTAAAATTGATAAGAAATATATAAATTTGGTTTAAGTACAATATTATACATACATACATACACAAATATATACATGCATATATATGAAAAAATAGACACATATATACATATACATAGATATACAGATATATACATAAAAATATAGGTACAAATATTTACCTTTTAATTTTTCGCCTTTTGAAATCAGGAACTATGGTTAAAGTATTCATATAGATGTTTGCTATAGCTTTTCACCTTATCGAATGATAAATATTTTAAAAAGAACGCCCGTGCAATAATTTATTTCCGTTAGCATACTTTTGATTTAAAGACGCCACGGTTTATAATCTGAAAGAAATTGTAAGTTAATGTTATTTGTATAATTACATAATGCAAGGGGGATAATTAGTCATATTTTCTTTAATTAAAGGGTGCAAGGGGGATAATTAGTCTAACTTAATTTATTACAGAAAAAAAAATTGTAATCTATTTTTACTAATAAGTAATTTTTAATGATTTAAGGTGGTTTATATTTATTAAATTTAAACCAACGTTTATGACTGCATCTGAAGATAGTTCCTGTCTTGAATTTAATAGGGTGGTTGCATTTTTTATATCTTCATATTTCAAAATTTTTAGGGTCTCTTTTGTACATAGTGCACAGAATTTATCTCCTGGTTTATATGGTTTGCAAGATTCAATTACTCGCCATTTCAAGTTGAAAGAAATATTGCTATTTTTGAGTTGCCAAATATAGTTGGATAGAGTAGTTTGGTTTGACAGAGAGTTATTTTTAAAAGAATATTTGTGCGTTGAAATTCTATGTTTTATTAGGCCAGATGTGGAACCAAAATATATTGCCTCTTGCTTATTGTGATTATTTTCCGTTAGGTCTGGTGCTGGATTATTATATGGTGGGTTGGTTTGTAATTGATCGGTAGATTGGTTTAAGTTGGTGTCATTATTTAATCTGGTAGTTGAGTTATGGCTGTTAATAGATTCATGTAGATTTGGGGGTTTTGATACTGTGCAGCTATAAATTACATTTTTAATTTTATATGAGCCTTGTAGGGGACATTTATTTTTTCTTCTACAGTTACAGTCTGATATATTTTGTATAGTTGTATTTTGTAGCTTATTAATTTTCTTACTATTAGAGCTAATTATTTTTTGATGAAGGTTAGGCATAGTAGAGTAAGAGACTTTGATTGTGTTCTTATTGAAAATTTTATTATATCTATGCGGGGCTTTAAAGTTCTTATCTAATATTTTAAAAAATTCTCTGGCTATGTTTGTCTCTAGGTTTTTGGAATATGGAGGGTTGAACCATAGGGTCTCCTTATGTCTATTCTTACGTTTACGGGTTTTAGTTTGTTGTTTATTTGTATTATTATCTAATATTTGTGGTTTGGTTTTATCTTTTTTTGTCTCTTGGTAACTTTTCTTAACTCGCATACGGGAAGACATTGCCATATTATCTTAACTCGCATACGGGAAGACATTGCCATATTATATGTTATTACGCTCTTAATAGGTTTATTTTCAATGCAGTTTATGTTTCTACCATTTTTATTTATGAATTTAATTTGCGCATTGTATTCCGAGTTTTTAAGGGCTTCATTGTAATATTTTTCATTTTTGATAAATATGGATTTAGTAGAAGACAGTCTAGAAATTCTTAAAGCGATATTGGGAACTATTGATTTAAATGAATAAAACCACCCTAAATCAATATTAAAATTAATTGCTCTGTAATTACATTGAGCTTCTTAAAAAAGGATTGATAGATCATAAGAAAATATATTTCTACAGAAATATATATATATATATATATTTCTACAGAAATATATATATATATATTTCTGTAGAAATATATTTTCTTATGATCTATTAATCCTTATATTTCTGTAGAAATATATTTTCTTATGATCTATCAATCCTTATTTAAGAAGCACATCTAAGTAAATTGCGATATACCCAGTCAGTTGGCGAGATGGTCCAGCGGTAAGGGTTTAGGCTCATTACCGTTAGGTCCCGATTTTCGAATCTCGCTAGATACAGCCACTCTGATGAGTTGTAGACGACGAAATACGTGTCAGTGGATAATTACATTTTAAAAATAATATATATATATATATATATATATATATATATATATACCGTTCCCTGTGTGCGGGTACCAAATTGGTTAAAAAGGGAAAATTATTCCCAACTCGCATTTAGGTAAAAAGTAAATCGCGATATATCCAGTCAGTCGGCGAGATGGTCCAGGGGTAAGGGTTTAGGCTCATTACCGTTGGGTCCCGATTTTCGAATCTCGCTAGATAAAGCCACTCTGATGAGTCGTAGACGACGAAACATGTGTCAGTGGATAATTACATTTTAAAAATAATATATATATATATATATATATATATATACCGCTCCCCATGTGGGGGTACCAAATTGGTTAAAAAGGGAAAATTATTCCCAACTCGCATTTAGGTAAAAATGCACTTTCGTAAATAATTGAATACATTCAAAACATATCGCTAAAACCAAAACAAAAAAACAACATATATATATATATATATATATATATATATATATATATATATATATATATATATGAATAAAAAAGAATACGAAAATTATAAAAGCTTATAACTTTTCTTTATTCGCTTTTTAATTTGTGACGTGCATATATATATATATATATATAAGTTTAGTGGTTATATTTAAATTCTGAAAAAACAACATATAAACACATATATTCGAATTAAGAATTTATTGTTTGACAAAAACCGCATTTCATTTTCTCTGATGATATGATACCTTTATTGAAAATCCATGGATTAAGGAAACCAACATAACCCCTTCTATATATTCCTTTTGTCAAACAATGAATTCTTAATTCGAATACATGTTAACAACTGTTCTCTCTCAAATAAAACCTTTGAAAGTCAACAAGTCTCCATTGTGTTGCCATACATGAGTTTTATTCGCCTAAGTTTAATAGCCGATCAACAGCCACTAGATGACATAACAATATAGGGAACGGTCCACATGGAAACGTGACAACCGTTCACGTATATAAAAAAAAAACTTTTATTTATTGTTTTTCTTGATTGCTCACTGACAAAACCTCACAATTATTTGGGTTCTTCAGACTATTATTCTCATTTGTCATTTTCACAACGTTTCAGTCGATGTAACCTCCGACCTTCTTCAGGTGTATCTTATTGAACTTGGGAATGTTTCTGTAAAACTCGCAAGGATCCATGTCGCAGTGGTTAGAGTACTTGGAAAAATCATTTGTAAAAGTGATATTCTCCTGAAGGTTGGAGGTTCAAATCTTAGTGGAGGCGACCAAAAAATACAATTGCAAATTATTTAGAACCTCTATGATGGAATGACGGAATGATGGAATGCTATCCTTATGGATTAAATAAAGAGTTCCATTCCAAATTACGTCCAGATCCCCGAGTTCAACAGAAACATTCCCCAAGTTCAACAAGATACACCTAAAGAAAGTCGTAGATTACATCTGAAAATAACATTCAAGATGAGAACATTAGTCCGAAGAATCTAAATAATATGAATAATTAATCCTCATCTAAAAAATTCAGAAATGTAAAACCTCACAAGTGCACAAATACGAGTCTGTTGGAAACGACATGTACGAATGGTTCGGTTCATTTGTTCGTTTGTTTGTTTAAAGTTAAAGAAAAACACAAACAAATGGAAATACAAGTTTGAAAAATATTGAAATCGCTATCTACTATTATTTCAAAGTAACTTTGTGTGTGTGTGTGTGTGTGTGTGTGTGTGTGTGTGTGTGTGTGTGTGTGTGTGTATGTGTGTGTGTGTGTGTAAGTTCCTTCCTTATAGGTTCCGAAACGGCTGAGCTTATCTCTTGCAAATTTCACACAAAGCTAATTTATATGTCTGACAGTGTTCTTAGATATGTTTTGTACAGAAATCCATCCGATAAGTATGGAAAATTTAAAAAATTAATCCTAAAAATAGTCTTTTTTTCATATAGATTAAAAAAAAAATTTTTTTACAGGGGAATATTTTACGTCACACCGGCCAAGGGAGATAATAAAATCTCAGCAAATCATTTCTTCTTAAAAAAAAAAAAAACAGAATTATTGAAATCTGGAGATATAGCTCTGCAGAAGAGCATTTAACTACAGATCGAATGATCCTCTGTTCTGGGTGTACCTCACCATTTTATTTTAACTTTTTTCTTATTAATGAGTTCAATTTACGATAAAAGAAGAGATACCATTTAAAATCGCTGAAAATCATTTCTTCATTTGTATATTTAAAAACTAAACATTAATGAGAAGTGACTTTTCCAGGGCATTCATCGTCAAGCTCAAATATCAGCTGACGTGAGTTTGTAAACAAACACGGACGGAATTTGATGAACGACATTATCATTATTATTTTTATATTTCTTTTTATATTTTTTGTGAATTAGTCCACCAGGCAAATTATTCCTCATAATATATAATATTCAATAGAGGATTGATTCTATATTATAATAATAATAATAATAATAATAATAATAATAATAATAATAATAATACACAATCTACATATATTAAAATATCATGTTTAAATGTATAGTACAACCGGGCAACGCCGGGTGTCCAGCTAGGGACATAAAAAAAGAGAGGAAAATAAGAAAGGTTGAAATAAAAGGAAATTGTTAAAGAGAAAGAAAGTAGAAAGGAAGGGAAAACGAAAGAAAGATAAAAAAAAGAACGAAGAAAATACAAATAAAAAAAGAAAGGAAAATAATAAAGAAAAAAAAGGAGAAAGAAAAAAATTGGGAATGAAAAAAATAAAAGAAAAGAAAAGAAAAGAAGAAACAAATGTAATGTTGTGTGAAATTTTAGTCGCAAAATAGACCAAGACAAAGAATAGGAAATAACTCCAACTCGCTTGTTCTTCGTAACAACAACATTTATTTCCTCACTAGTGCAGCCGTAACGTTACCCGCGTGATCTAGAACGATCTCCATGTCTCTCACGAGATCTCGAACATTATCTCGTCTCCCTCGTGATCGTTCTTTTTCTCCTTTTTATAGTCCTTTTTCCTCCCACTGGTTACATCACTTTGCATGCATTTATATACGCGCATCCGCACTATGTTAGACAAATACAAAGAAATAAAATAATGTAAAGATAGAGAAAGAAAAGAAAGGGAGAACATATATTTAACAACTCAGGAATCTTTCTGTCAAACTCGGGAATCTGGATGGAATTTCGAGCGGAACCTTTTATTTTCTTCATGACTTTAACATGTTCGTCAGTTAGTAATAAATAGTGATACTTACAACTCAAAATAAAATAGGTTTAAGGCTCCCAAAATTTGTACTAAAACCGTGGCACAGTGGTTAGAGTACTAGAAAAAAAAAGTCGATTGTAAAAGTGATATGCTTCTGAAGGTTGAAGGTTCAATTCTTAATGTAGGCGACCGAAAAAATACAATCGCGAATTACTTAGGACCTTTATCCAGTCATGGCTGGTGGTATAAAACCATGTTATTCGCGTGAAGTAAATAAAAGGGTTCTGTTCAAAATTCCGTCCAAATTCACAAATTTGACAGAAATATTCCTGAGTTCGACAAGATACATCTGAAGAAAAAGAAAGAAAGAAAGAAAGAAGGAAGTAATATAAAGAAAGAAAAAATAGATTAAATCAGTAAAATATTCAGCTTTTCTAATTCTGACATCTATCGGGTCTAGTAGATTTAGAGAAACTAAATATTTTAATGTGTATGTCTTGAGGACTTCAATAAAACGCCAAAATCTATCAATCAATTCTCTTGATAGATCTACTTCAAGTATTTGATAGACATTTTAGGATTTTTCTTTCCTAATCATCTCAAATAAAACCATCTCTCCCCAACAACACTTGTCTCTTGAATCTACAGGGTGGAACGATAAAAGTATCGCCCTAAAGAAAACAACATTACAACTTTATTTTTAAACTTTTATTGAAAAAAAAAAAAAATTCAGGTAACTTGATTATGTAATAGAGCTGACATCTCTCCAATGTTGCTGCCTTCAGCCTCATACACTGCCTCAATATGGGTCTGGAATTGGGAGCATGCCTTTTCCACAAGCGCTAATACTGGCAGCGATCCGACTGGCTTTGGTGTTGTGGGAGGTCATGTTGGTGATGTTCACGACGTATAACAAAATGAAGTAGTTCAGCAAGTTCAGATCGAGGGAGAAGGGGAAACCAGTGAGAGAAGAAGAGTACAAAGTCGCAGTACTCCTTCTGAAGCCAAGCCTGGATCTTTTTTGGATCTTTTTGATTTGTGGGCCAGTGCCTAGTCCTGCTGCCACACCCAGGATCTGTCAGTAGCAATCTGATTGCACCAGGGGATCACCACACTCTTCAGCACATCAAGGTACACTTTGGTGATGACTTTCAAGCCGACTTCAAAGATGAGGTGGCATGATGTTTCCCTCACTTTAAACTACACCAAAAACGATAACCGTGGCCTTTGAGGGTTCTGGCAATGGTCCTGTTGTCATAACTTCGATTGGTAGAGAGCATTAGTTGTACAGCGATGCATCTCTGATCTCGCTCGTTGAACATTGTGTCACTTTCAGACATGATAGAAGGCTCCTATCACTCTTGGGATTTGTACACAACTAGTCAACTTGATGGTCTGCAACAACAACAAAAAAAAAACGTTTTCATCAAACGGAAATGGAATCAAGTCGTCTTTTCTAAGATAACAATTTTATAGTTCCGCCCTATATTTACATTTTCTTTGTAGAATCCTGTTAATCAAATCATTCAATTTGGCGCTTCATCGAAATGATAACAAAAGTCGAAATATTGAATTTCAATGAAAACCAATATTATCTACTTAATTGTCATGTCGAAATTGGTAATATATCCTAAAATTACGAAAAATAATAAATTAGAAAATCAAGGAATATAGTTTTCCAACAAAGAATGCAAGTTTTACTTAATAAACAGGGGAGTTAACTATAGTTACTTATTGTTACATCCCATTTAAGAATTACTTATTCTGTGTAGAGTAGATATGTTTGGGTTTGTATTTCTTTTGCATTTGGTTCACTGGGTATATTCGTCAGGTAATTTTTGAGATTCTTTTTCATGAGATCAGTTGCTCCTTTAATTACTGGAATTATGAAGATCTTCCTAAGATTCCAGTTTCATTTCATATCGTACATAAGTTCTTAGCATTCCGTTATCTTCTCTTTCTCTCAGCTCTGTCAAGGTCAGCATGGATCACCATTATCGTACATTGTGACGAGCCGACCCTTAATGATTAAAAATGGCTGCCAACATTCCATACTTTTTTTTTACAAAAGAGTCGCCACTTATCAAGACCCGGGGACCACTCGAAGATAAGGGTTGATGAGTTTACAGTAGTCAAAGAGAACATGTCATAGTAATCGTTAGTAGTGGAAATTTGGTAAATTTGATTACTTAAAGGTATGTCTCATCAAGAATTTGTTTACATTGGACTTGAAGACAACCATATTGCAGTCAGTTGGAAAGCAGGAAAATGGAAGAGAATTCCATAGGCATGCAGTTCTAAGAAAGAATCCCTGTTTATGGAATCTACGTTTAGGTTTAGGCACAGATAAAGAGTGGGGGAAATTATTGATAGCGGTTTCAATTAGACGAGTGTTTTTCGTGAAAGTCAGGGCAGAGGGAAGGATAGATTGGAGCTCAGACGAGAATTTACCATAAAAATAATGATAAAGCACACACAGGCTCGCAACATCTCTTCTGTGGGAAAGAGGTTGCCACATATGCACTTGGTTCACCGGGTATATTCGTCACATAACTCTTTTGCTGTTGTCATGTTTCGTCATTTCCTTTCATTTTTATTTATTAGTCATGGTATATTTGACAACTCAGGAATCTTTCTGTCAAACTCGGGAATCTGGATGGAATTTCGAACGGAACCTTTTATTTTCTTCATGGGTTTAACATGCTCGCCAGTTAGTAATAAATAGTGATATTTACGACTCAAAATAAAATAGGTTTAAGGCTCCCAAAATTTGTACTAAAACTGTCCACAAGGACCCGTGGCACAGTAGTTAGAGTACTTGGGTAAAAAAAGAAAGTCCATTGTAAAAGTGATATTCTCCTAAAGGTTGAAGGTTCAATTCTCAGTGTGGGCGACCGAAAAAATACAATTGCGAATTACTTAGGCCCTCTATCCAGTCATGGCTGATGGTATAAAATCATGGTATTCGCGTGAAGTAAATAAAAGGTTCTGTTCAGAATTCCCTCAGAAATATTCCCGAGTTCAATAAGATACACCTGAAGAAGGTCGGAGGTTATATCGACCGAAACGTTGAAAGTGAAAATGACACTCCAAGATGAGAACAGTAGTCCGAAGAATCCAAATAATACAGACTACGCCAGTAACTATGACACAAATTCTTATTTCAGCTAATTATTGTAATAGATATATATCTTGATAGACATGATAATCTCGTATACATTTTTTTGTTGTTTTATTTAAACCAACTTTACTTATATTAAGTGCTTTTTAAACTGATTGATTTGAGTACTGATTCAATTTGGCTGATAGGGTGCGTCGTGCCAGGCACTTTGAAGATAGGTTGGATTAAATTGCCTGCCTCAGATGTGAACTGGAAAACGATCAGCAACAGCTGTTTTACACATGTTAATTTATTTGCTTGCAAGTTCTTACTCGTTCCAGAGATTTCGAAGCTGCTCCGACTCCTGCTCTCCAAATTGGTGCTGACTGATTTTTGTTTTTTTTGTTGTTGTTTTTTTTTTTGTTTTTTTTTTACATGAAATTACTCTTGTTTCCTGAAAACAGGAGCTGCTTCATTTCCTACTAATGGAACAGAGCCCGGACGCACGTATACAAATGCCGAGCCCTGTGTGAAATGGCATCACGGTAAGGAAAAAGAAAAAGACTATAAGGAGAGAGAGAGAGAGAGAGAGAGAGAGAGAGAGAGAGCGTTAGAGACGTGTATGACGTCACAGCCATAACGAGAAATCACGCGTGGCGGGAGAATGAGGAAATAAATGTCGTTGTTACAAAAAAAAAAAAAAAGGAGTCGAGTCATATTATTTGTCTTGGTTTCCTTTGCGACATAGACTGTATACGTGTGTGTGGGTTAAGGTTAGGGTTAGGGTTAGTCCCGTGTATAAACATTGGTAACATTACGCTAAATCTGTACTTTTGTTTTTACTAAGTAATCATCACTTATCAAGGTGAAAAGCTACTTGAGAACAGAGGTTAATGAGATGGAATGATGAGAAGATTGAGGTTAGAGGTCCCCAGATCTCGGAAAATGCTCCACTCTAATAGCTTTTCTTTTCCTTAGATCGCTTGTCCCTGGAATTTCCTCCCTGCTCCATGTTTTCTCAATTGTATCACCATGCAAAAAAAATCTAAATGTAATGTGAACAAACATCTTGCTGCTCAACTCCCCACTATCTAGTCTCTAATTCGTTACGTCTCAGTGGTAAAATGTCTCGTTTAAGGTGAAATAAATAAAATAAAATAAAATGGTTGATGAAATTTTTGAACAAAGGAATCACCACTTATCAAGGCCTGGAGGCCACTCGAGGATAAAGGTTAATGCGTGTACAGTGGTCAATGGGACAATATCGTAGTAATTGTCACGAGTGGAAATTTGGTAAATTGGATTACTTAAGGGGACGGCTCATCAAGAAATTGTTTATGTTAGACTTGAAGACGACCATATTGTAATCAGCTGGAAAACAGGCAAACGGAAGAGAGTTCCACAGGTGTGCAGTTCTAAAAAAAGAAGCTTTCTTCATGGAATCTACGTTTAGGTATAGGCACAGATAAAGAGTGGGGAAAATTATTGAAAGTGGTTTCAGCTGGAGGAGTGTTTTTCATGAAAGTTTGGCGAGGGGGGGGGGCGCATAGATTGGAGCTCAGATGAGCACTTGCCATGAAAATAACAATAGAGCAGATAATAGTTACTGGGGACGCTTTAAGGCAGGAATCTGTTGACATTCGATTTAATCTACACTGGACTTGTTCCTGTTTACTCTGTCAGAAATCTAACGATCACAAACATATATGAGCCCCACTGGGAACAGTCAGTAGTCCTGACGTAAGCGTTAACCATATCCACATTGACTTAGTTGGACTTTCGTCGGTCAGCCAAGGCTAATCCGAGCTACTAACTTAAAGTGGCCGTTTTTCTCTTTGGCATGAAGTTATCCTTTGAGTGATATTTCGGTAAATATGCACTTCAGGTGTGTAAATTATTTTACATACAAAACCATAAAACATTGGGGGGGGGTCTTGATAAAACACATTATTAGACCCAAAGACTTAAATAAAACTATAAAAAGCTTCATTTTTATTATTTTTTTATAATTTTTTTTTTTTAGACTTAATAGACAACAGTAAAATGTTATATACGATATTGGCTGGGTTTTTTTTTTCCAATTTTAACTAATTTGAAACTTATCCTCTGGCCTTCTTCAGGTGATTAACCGCAACAGGATAGGAATGCTGAGTTACTGTATCCCCAGTAATTCCGTAGTTGTTGTTGTTTCACCAGGTTTTGGCCAACTAATCCTCTGGCCTACTTTGGGTAGGATTGAAACCGCTATCTTCAAACAATGCTCACCTAGATAATCTTGTAACGTTGTTGTTAATATGTAGAGTCCTTCGCAATAACAAAGGAAAGGAAGACTCACGTTTTCAGTTTTAACAAAAAAGCATTTATTCTTGGTATTTCCAACAACGCATTACATCTTGTTTTAAACAGTTCATTTAGTTTATCTCATCTGCCATGTTTTTTAAGATGCTCTTGTCACCCACGTGTCGCTTGCTGTTATTTTCCAGCCATGTCTATAACATGTTTCTCTGGCCACCTGTGTCTTTTTTGTCTCTGCTTTTTCTTTTCCCTTCTCTTCTTCTGCTGTAGTGTCACTTCCCGCAGCCAGCTTGGTCATTTGTATATGTGCCTCACACGGCTGCTGCAACAGTGCTAGTGGTTCTGTTCCAATCTAACACATGTCTTCTGACTCTTTTGACGTTTTATATTCGAAATTTCATATTTTCCAGTTACAGTGGAATTTTTTTAATATAATGTTTATCATTTGGTTAATTATTTCTCTTTTCAACAAAATAACAGACATTTTTCTACTTTTTCAACAAAACCGATATTTTTTTCTCTTTACAGCAAAAAATACCAAACAATTTTTTTTCTCTTTTCAGCAAAGAAAAAAAACGGATATTTTTTTTCTTTCTTTTCAACAAAATAACAGACATTTGGTGTTTATGAAGAAAAGTTACCGTGCTATTTTTTAAAATAGTATTTTCAATATGTTATTTTAATTGGAATTCTTTATTGAGATAAGCATTATTTATTAATTTATTTTTTTAATCCGGACTATTATTCTCATCTTTCTTAGATGTTGTTTCATGACGTTTTGGCCAACTATTCCTCTGGCCTCCGTCAGGTGGTAACCGTGACGGGATAGAATCTCTGAATCTCCAAACTGCATTCTCAACAAAGTTGTTGTCGTCTCACCACGTTTTTGGCCAAGTAAGCCTCTGGCCGGCTTTAGGTAGGATTGAAACCGCTATCTTCAGACAATTCTTACAGGGAACCGTAGAGATTCAACGTCTCTATCCACTGCGCCACGGGCCCCAAAGTACCCAAGGTTAAATTTTTTGATCTTATAAATCCATGTTTATTTATTATCTGATCTTCAATAGTCGGGTCCATACTGAATGGGATATATATTATTTTAATTGGAATTCATTATCGAGATGAGTATTATTTATTAATTAATGCGGACTATTATTCTCCTCTTTCTTAGTTGTTGTTTCATAACGTTTTGGCTAACAATTCCTCTGGCCTTCGTCAGGTAGTATTTTCAAGTTAAATTCAATTTTTGTGATATATTTATTTATTAAATTGTTGGGTGAAATTTTCACAATAGTTACAAAACATCCTCCCGATGTTAAAAATGAGATTCTAAATGATAATGTTATCATTTCAGCTCGGTAGCTTCTGCCTAATACTGACATTTTGTTTCACTTTTCAAAAAATAAAAAAATAAGAAATAAAAAAACAGACATTTTTTTCTTTTCATCAAAAATTCTAGATCAAACTGAACGTAAATTAACCTTCCTGTTGCAATTCGCATGTTTGTTAAACTACTGCTATCAATAAAGAATCTCTTGTTTTTATCAACTAAAGGCCTAAGCAGGGGATAATGTAGCAGTTGCCTTATTAAAATTTTTTTTTTCTGCACTTGTAACGATTAGTACATGGGTGTAGTATGATAACACAAACAAGTTCTCATTCCTGTAGTGATACATTGTGTGGTTAGAACTAGTGTTGGGACGATTAACCAGAATCAGAATCAGAAATTTTCAGGTTATCCGAATCGGTATCGGAATTGGAAAAATTTGTGCCTATTTTTCAATGCCCAAAACGATTCTTTTAATTGTCTCTTTTTTTTATTTGATTTTGTTTAAAACAAAATTTTTCACTGCTAGAAATAATAAAATAGATACGTATTTGTTGAGTTTGAAACTACCAGTAAAACTAAAATCCATAGATCATCCACCACAAGTGTGTTTTTATGCTTGAGCAAATATCTGCACATTTAACATGTGCTTTTAAGATAAGCAGGAAAAATAACAACTCTATAGTTAAATATTTTGAGATTTATAAAGAATCAGAATTGGTAATTGTATCGGGATTGGGAATTTAGAACGGAAGCAATAATTGTAGTAGAATCGGAAAAAAAAATTGGAATCGTCCTACCATGATTTCCATCCAAGACAGTTTGTATCCATTTATGACCAGTCTGTTTTGAGATTTTTTTTTTACAAGGGGGTAACTACATTATCAAGGCCTGAAGGCCACTCGAGGATAAGGGTTAATGGGTGTGCGGTAGTTATCAGGGTAACAACGTAGTAAATGTTATTCGTGGGAATTTGCTATAATTTGATTATTTAAACGACGCGACAAAAATTTGTTTACATTGGATTTGAAGACAACTGCATTGTAGTCAGCTGGAAAGCAGGCCAGCGGAACAGAGTTCCACAGGTGGGTAGTTCTAGGAAAGAAGCTTAGTTCATAGAATCCATGTTTAGGTTTAGGCACAGATATAGAGAGGAGGAAATTGTTGATAGTGGTTGTAGATAGACGAGTGTTTTTGTGAAAGTTTGATGAGCAGTCACATGAAAATAACGATAGAGCTAGCAACGTCTGTTCAAAACGTTACAGGGTGGAACGATAAATTTGTTGCCCTAAAGAAAACTACACTACAACTTTATTTTAACTTCTTTATTGAAAAAATCAATTCAAACAACTTGATTGTGTAGTAGAGCTGACATCTATTCAATGTAGCCGCCTTCAGTCTCGATCTCTGCCTCGATACGGGTCCAAAACTGGGAGTATGCCTTTTCCACAAGCACTAGCGTGAGCTCGGCAAATACTCAGCAGATGGCAGTAATCAGGCTGCCTTTGGTGTTATGGGAGGTCAGGTTGGTGATGTTCTCGACGTATGACCAAACGAAGTCGTCCAGCAGGTTCAGGCCGGGGAAAGGAGGGGAATGTCAGTGAGAGAAGGGTACAAAGTTGTAGCACTCCTTCTGAAGCAAAGTCTGGGTCTTTTTGGTCTTGTGGGCCGGTGCCGAGTCCTGCTACCACACTCAAGGTCTGCCAGCGGCCATCTGATTGCACCAGGAGATCACCACACTCTTTAGCACATTTAGGTACACGTGGCCTTCACTTAAAACCACACCAAAGACCATAGCCATGACTGGAAACTTGGTTGAGCTGTACCCTCAAGCGTTGAACTATCTGGATTTGCGTTTTGAGGGTGTTGCCAATGATCCTGTCGTCTTAACTTGGATCGGTAGAAAGCATGAATTGTACAGCGGTGCATTTCCAATAAGAGGTTCTATAATAATTAATATGATCAAAAATAATATATATATATATATATATATATATATATATATATATATATATATATATAGTAAGTTATAAAATGTATATGGCGATTAAGCTACACTGAATATTCCGCGTTTCATCCACTCTAGGATTCTTCAAGCTTATGCGCATAAGCCTGAAGAATCCTAGAGTGGCTGAAACGCGGAATATTCAGTGTAGTTTAATCGCGATATACATTTTATAACTTACTAACTAGCTCTACCTACGTATTGAGCACTTTTGAAGTAAATACTTACAAGGGGGTAACTACGCATAAATCTATACTTTCGTATATTAATTTTATGTGAGTAAATTAAGTAGTTACATATATATATATATATATATATATATATATATATATATATGATTGTCAAAAACGTGTAGTAGTGAGAGTCGACCTCAATTAATGTCAGTTTATTGTCTAGACATCACCCCATTATATAACATTTGCCGAACACATACACGATTTAACGTTATTTTCTCCCTCCCTCCTTTCCCTCCCTCATTTCTCCCCCTCCTTTACCCTACCCCTACTACCTTCTTCCTCCCTCACCGCATAATTATTTCCATCACAATTAATTCAAACTGACTACAGAGTTACATATAAATACGTATATCATCATCATCATCATCATCATCATCATCATCATCATTCTTCTGATTTCGCTTATGAACGTCTCTCTGGAAAGGGATGGGATTCATTTCCAGAGGATTACCCTTAATCTCGGCTTCAAACCAGGAGCTTCAAAGATCAAGGGTTTTCCTAAGGATGTTGGTGGTACCTATAATTGCATAGGTTTGAAGGCCACCTAAAACATCGGGGATTTGTAGTTTTTTCAATTGTCCTTCCAGACGACTTGATACTACTCCTAGTGTACCAACTACGACCGAGATTATTTGTGTTTTAACCCCGTGTATACGCCTTATCTCCAAGGCCAATGGAGCATAATTGCTCCACTTCTCCTTCTCCTTCTCTCTCACATTCCTGTCCCAGGGTACTGAGAATCTGCCAGTTTTTTGAAACCTTTTGTCAATGACGACCAAATCCGGACGATTATGTTCCAATTGCTTGGTCGTTATGACACTTTCGTCCCACCATACCTCTACCTTGCCATCCTCACTTGTTCTCACTTTATCAGGCACCTCCTCAAACCATTTTCCAGCACACTTCACCTCAACCTTCTTACACACCTCCCAATATATCTGGAGTCCCATGTGATCGTGTCTTTTGCGGTACTCTCTCTGGGCCAGTCCACTACACCCTGCTGCAAGGTGCGCAATTGACTCTGTGGTCTTACCACAAATTCGGAATTCTGCAGCAACTTCCTCTCCTAGAACCACTTTTTTGAACAATCGTGTTCCTAATGCCTGCTCTTGTGCTGCACAAACAAAAGCTTCAGTACTCTTAGCCAGATACCCAGCTCTAAGCCATTGCCATGATCTTTCATCAGCCACTTCTGCTATATCCTGGAAGAACCTTCCATGCATTTTCTTCCTAGCCAGTTCCTCTGCCCTTTTTCTATCCATACGTTTCACATAATCAGCCTTGGTCTCACATACCTCCATTTCATTGGCCACAACCTTAAGCATCCACTCCCCACTCCTAACCACATGCTTCTTCAACGACATCTCCTCGGTTCTAACACAATCTTTTACACTTTTCAATCCTCTCCCACCATCTTTCCTCTTTTGATACAGCCTTGCTACGCTACTTCAAATGTGAAATATACCAAACATTGCTAAAACTTTTCTTGTTTTGATATCCATGGCATGCAAATCCTTGTCAGACTATTCTAAAATTCCAGCACTGTATCTGAAAACACTGACTGCCCATGCATTTACTGCTTTCATTAGATTTCCTCCATACAGTTTCGACTTAGCAATTAGTTTCACTCTTCTAAGATACTCCTTCCTGACTTTTTCTTTCATTTCTCTGTTCATGATGCCTACAGCCTCCAGCACTCCTAAATACTTATATCCTGTATCTTCTATTTCTTTCATGATTTCTCCATTTGGCAGCACTATTCCATTCGAATGAACCTTTACTCCTCTTTTCATCACCAGCACCGCACATTTACTAATCCCAAACTCCATCCCAATGTCTTCTGAGTATGTCCCCACAAGTTCTACCAGTCTCTCCATTTCCTTTTCACTTCTACCGAATATTTTTTCAAATCATCCATAAACAGTAGATAGTTGAGGCGTCTGTCACCCGATCCAAAGTTATACCCCAGTTTTTCTCTCTTCAAGAGGATGCTCAGTGGCATCATTATCATTACAAAAAGAAGTGGCGATTGAGCCATACTTGTCTCCAAAAGCCCTACCACATTCTCAGCAACCTTCATCATCAATAGTGTTTCACTTATCCATGAATGAAGAACCATGTCATAAGCATTTCTCTAATCGATTCATGCTACGCTCAGATTTCTCTTCTTCTTCTTCTTCACATCCTGCATTTTTGCTTTATCAATTAGTAGTTGCTCTTTAGTACCTCTCGAGCCTTTCCGGCACCCCTTTTGTTCGTCAGGAAAAACACCATTACTCTCAAGATGTTCATAAATTTTCTCCGCAAATATTCCAGTCAACAGTTTCCACATCAATGGTAGACATGTAATTGGTCTATAATTATTGGCATCTGTTCCTTTTGCAGGATATATCCTAATCAGTGTTGTTCTTCCCTTCACAAGCCAATCAGGGACATCTCCCGACTCTGCAACCCTTTGTAGGGCAGCAGCTATAGGTGGATAAAGGCATTGAAACTGTTTAAACCAGAAGCCCACCACTCCATCTGGACCAGGTGCCTTTCAGTTTGTCATCCTTCGTATGCCAGCCTTAACGTCATCGATGGTTATCTCAACGTTCTTTATCTGCTGCATTTCTGATAGTCTTTCTCTGACCTTTCCCAACCAAGTAGCCTTCTCATTATATCGCCGTTCGACGGACCAAATCCCACTCCAGAACTTCCTGGCATCTTTTGCATTTGGAGTGTTGTTATTTCCTGCCTGTTTACTACCATTTAATTCTTTATACAGCTGAGACTGATTGTTCCGGAAAAGGTTGTTCTGCCGAAATGCAACACTTTTTCCAACAAAGTTCCTAATTTTCATACCACCAGTGTGGACCTTCTCTTTCAACATTGTTAGAACGTTCATCGTTCCCTTTTCCAGCAATCTATACCTCCTTTCAAGCTCGTCCTTTGCTTTCTGTCCTAGTTTAACTCCTTTTCTTATTTCTTCGATTCTACCAATGTCTTTCTGCCACCGTTTAATACTTTCTTCAAGCCGCCTCTGCCAGTGTGGCCTTCTATCCTTCATTTTCCCCTTTTTCTTCTGTAATAAGCCAAGACAATTCGCAATAACGTATGACGCTGCATATAGAAGCCTGTTAAGTTCCGTGATCGATATGTTCTTTCTTGTGATGTTGTGAATTACTCCTTGAACTATTTTTACCTCGCTTTTCACCTTCCACCTATCACTACTCTTCATACTTGGAATCTCTATGATATCGTCTCTAAGAAGAACCTCTCTTAACTTCTGAAGTACTTCTTTTTCTACAGAAGTCAAAGTTCGAACTTCATCACCACTTCTCCATACATCTGCTCCTTTCACTGGCTCCATTGTCTCAGAGTCAATGATCTCATCTGCCTTAGATCCTTCAAACTCTTTCTCATTACTTCCCCTAACCATAGGATTCCATACCTCCTCAGTTGTCCGCCTCCCATCATCGCTTACATTTCCCTTCGGCACTTCCACTCTCTCAGTTCTTTCATCACTGCTAGTTTCATCAATTTTACTTTCGTTATTCATTTCATTCCTAATCATCCATTCAATCTCTTCTCTTGCAATCACTGAAAGTAGGTTGTTATATCTAATTTGTTTTAACTGGGATACCAAATTTGCAACACTTCTAGGTCGCTCTCCTCTCGATTCCCATTCTTCCTTCATTTTTCGGATATATCCACCAGACTTGGTACTTCCACTTCTTACAAAGCATTCCCACCGGACTCTTCTTTCCTCATCCGTCCATGTTTTTTTTTTACATTTCCTGTTCCAACTCCCTTCGTGTCTTGGTACCTTCTCTGGCAATTCTCACTCCCCCTATATGCAGCCACATCCTCAGAATTTCGAACAGTTGTATGATGACGACAGGACCCACCCTGTTGACCTGTGGGACACTTATCTGACGTGAGACCATCACAAGATGTTCTAGCCTCATTTACGTCGTTATTTTCAATATTTTGATTTGACATTCTCCCATAAATGGGGTTAGTGAATTTAAGGTTACACCAACACCGATAGTTTTATCGAGACATTATCTCTCTAATTATATCTACTACTACTACTACTACTACTACTACTACTATTATTATTATTATTATTATTATTATTACTATTATTATTATAATAATAATAATAGTAATAATAATAATAATAATAATAATAATAATACATAAAGTATATTTAAGAGTGTATAAGGATTATTTGATACCCGATTTCCAAAAGAAGGGAGATATAACATATGAGAAATATTTAGAATCAAGTCTTCCCTTGCTGTTATTTCAGATTATTTGAAACCATAGCAACAAGTTTTAGTTTCCCCTCCATCAAGGCCAGAGGTTTTGGATATATATATATATATATATATATATATATATATATAAGAGAAAGAAAATTAAAACTGTATGTTGAACTTTACAATCAAAATTTATTGTTCGACTGAATACTCCAAAAAACAATTTACAAATTCCTTATTCCGCGGATTTTCAAAGAATGCTATTCTTATTATTCTTCTCATGAGAGGACATAAAGAAGTCAGCAAATGAGAAGAAGAATAACAAGAATAGCATTCTTTGAAAATCCGTGGAATAAATTTTGTAAATTGTTTTTTGGAGTATTCAGTCGAACAATAAATTTGGATTGTAAATTTCAACTTACGGTTTTATTTTTCTTTCTCTTATAATAAGCTCTACTCTCTATTGCCTATTGAGCTTTTTTTATTCGGTTGGAATTAAATTATCTTTATATAAATACTGGTATTTATATTAGATCGAAGTTTACCATTGCGTATGTCCAATTTCTACTGTACACTCTTTAACCCTTATCCTTGAGTGGCCTCTTGGCCTTGATAATGTGGTGATGCCTATGTAAAAAATAAAAATAAAAAAGGTAAACACTACATCCTTTTGATTTCATTATATATATATATATAAATATAGATATATATATATATATATATAAAAGTGTGTGTGTGTGTGTGTGTGTGTGTGTGTGTGTGTGTGTGTGTGTGTGTGTGTGTGTGTGTGTTGGAGAGTAGTGGTGCTTGTTTAAGATAAGTATTTTATAGCAGGGTCTCTGCGTTTGTATTCATCTGAATGGTCTTGCTTGAAATGAAAAGAAAAAGGTAACAGATTTTACGGCTAAAAGGGCAGCCATTTTCTCTCGAATTTAAATCAACTTTATTCAATAATTTCGACAACATAAAACATATACTGGCAAGAGTTAGGAAAACAAGACAAACAGACAGGTCGGTTCGGCCGAAATAAAGATGAAATTGAGTCTATGAGTCCCAGCTCGTCTAGCAAGGCCATTGCTAAAGACACGGAGAGAAATATACAGGGTGGAACGATAGAATTATCGTCATAAAAAAAACGACATGATTCCATTTCCGTTTGATGAAAACCGTTTTCTTTTTTGTTGCAGACCATCTATTAGTTGGTCAATTGTGTACAAATCCCAAGAGTGATGGGAGCCTTCTATCATGTTTAAAATTGACACAACCTTAAACTATATCCAGTGGTGAGGCCCCAGCTTGTGGGCTTTGGGGAGTGTGGAGCCACCCTATAATTACCATTGCTCCCAGGTCCACTCTGGCCCGGAGTGGTAGTACCTGTTAGGGTCCCAACTATGGGTTGAATAGAAACTGACGTGAAAACAACAAATACATTCTATTAAAAAAATTTTTCTTCAAAATCTTTGGATTCGGCATTAAATAACCCGAAAAGGGTTGATATGCCGTAAAACAACCAACCAACCAACCAACCAATCAACCAATCAACACTGTACAACTTATGCTCTTCACAGATCGAAGTTATGATAACAGGGCCATTGCTAGAACTCTCCAAATGTAAATCCGGAGAGTTCAGCACTTGAGAGCATAGATTAATGCATTAGACCACTCATGTTGATGAGCAGTCACATGAAAATAACGATAGAGCTTTGGTGTGGTTTCAAGTGAGGGTCACCTCATGCCACATCTTCAAAATTAGCTTGAAAGTCAACACCAAAGTGTATAGTGATCCCCTGGTGCAATCAGATAGCCGCTGGCTATTTAAATTACGTGTATATATATATATATATATATATATATATATATATATATATATATATAAAATTTTCAGAGAGATGATATAATTATTTCCACAGTCAAGCAACGTCGTAGCTTACAAGCACCAATGAAAGCCAACAAACCGGAAGTCAAAGACTCGAGTTTTGCCCTCGTTTGGACTCGTTAGTTAGACACATCCGAACTCGGAATTTAAAACCCAAAACATTTGCATGGGAGGTGAACAACCAGGGCACCCACAAGAAAATCTATTAACTAACAAAGATCAAGCAAACCACAGCGAAAGCAGACTATGGGTGTGGTCATTCAACAAATGAGAACCAAAGCAATTAATAATAGAATGAAATTATTATGACAGTCAAGCAATATATATATATATATATATATATATATATATATATATATATATATATATAAATCTTAAATTAGCCCAGCCTTGACAGCCATGTTTTAAATTTCTTCCATTTCTTTTTTCTACGCACATCTTATCTTCCTTTCAATAATATTATTTAAAGTCATTCCCTTTTCCTTGTACCCATTTGTGCATTATTCCACGGATTTCTGCCTTTTGGATTACTTTGGACCATCTTCCAATTACGCGATTCCCTTGGATTTCACTTGTGGAAATGGAAATTTAACCAACTTTTTTAGATTTTGGATTTTTGGATTTTACCGTTATTGGATATTTTACCCTTCACCAGACTATCCATTCACGTGAAATCACCTTTTTCGTCCCCCTATTCCCTTTGCTTCACTATTTTTTACCAAGCAAGATCTTTGACTTACTTGTAGTTTCATTAAATCCGATCCCGCATTTAATCCTACCCTCTGATGAGAAGGAAAGTATTTCTTCGAAACTCTGCGGATTAAGGACTATCCACTTCTTAAGTGTTTCATTTTTAAAATTAAATATGTTTTTAACTCTTTGTCAAAGTGTTTTTTAACATGTTTTATTAACTACTTGTTCTTTATATATATATATATATATATATATATATATATATATATATATATATAGAGAGAGAGAGAGAGAGAGAGAGAGAGAGAAAGAGAGAGAGAGATAAATACTTACAGCGTGAAATAATGTTGAAATTTAAACATTTTATTTTTAAATGTTTTATAACATCAGTCAAAGTGTTCTAATCATTATATGATGATCTATGCATAAGAGCTAAATTAACTGACTTACTTCAACTGAAAGTGCTCAACGGTAAGAAAGGAGTGTCTTAAAGGGGTTGACATAATTATTCACTCTAATAATTAAATAACTATAGACACTAGTGTTTCATCCTTGTGGGAATCTTCAGTGCAGAATACCACGATTAACACCAGTCGATAGATTCAAATCCGATGGGACGATTCCAACATTTTTCCTGATTCCGATACAATTACCGATTCCGATTCTTATAAATCTCTAAATATTTAATTATAGAGTTGTTATTTTCCCTGAATTCTGTAAAAAAAAAAAAAAACGCATGTTGAATGTGCAAATAAAAGTTAATTTTGTGGAAGATGATCTATCGATTTTAACTTTACTATTATTTTAAAAATCAATAAATATTTATTATTTTATCATTATTACCAGCAATGGAAGATTTTGCTTTAAACAAAATCTATATGTCTATAAAAGTGAACATGTCTGTGTGTCTGTGTGCATTTTCCTTCGCAATAACTCTGTTAATTTTCAGTCTACAGACTAGAAATTTGATATACAGGGTACTGAGATTTGGGAAAATCTATGTGATCGGTTTTCGGCCAGAAATTTGGCTATTAAGGGGTAAAAGTTCAACGATTTGATCTTTTAGAACTCTACCAAACTCCTCTGATAATTTTGGGTCTAAACACTTGAAATTTTAGATATAGGTTCCTTGGACATGGATCTAACTTAATAACTTGATTTAAGCCCAAAACAATAAATTTTAAGGGGTCAAAGTTAAAAAAATTGACCGTTTTTGTTTTTTTTTTTGTTTTTTGTTTTTTTCTCAGTATACACCTCAAAACACCCGGGCAACGCCGGGCACCTATGCTAGTCTATTATATATATAAAAGTGAACGTGTGTGTGTGGTGTGTGTGTGTGTGTACATTTTCCTATGCAATAACTCTGTCAATTTTCAGTCTACAGATTCGAAATTTGATATATAGGGTACTGAGATTTGGGAAAATCTTTCTAATCTGTTTTCGACCAGAAATTTGGCTGTTAAGGGGTCAAAGTTCAACGATTTGATCTTCGAGAACTCTACCAAACTCCTCTGCCAATTTTGAGTCTAAACACTTGAAATTTTAGATATAGGTTCCTTGGACATGTGTTATGTAATGGATGGCTGGGACCATCCGATACATAACTGAAAAGAAAAACTCCTTTAAAAAAAAAAAAAGATAAAAGATTTGAAAGGTGGGCATCGAATAATCAATTGTCTACCAGTCGAAGCGAAAAAATAATTACGTCGTAAACAGAGAAATCGGACGACAATTTTTTTGTTTACAAAAAAATGAAACGTGACATTCCTTGCACTGCAATGTAGAATGGAATGTTATATGAAGCTAGCATGAGAGATGGACTCACGTGTATAAACAAAGTCAATAGTCGGTCAGCTGAAGAGAAGTGGGTTACGATGTCTCTGGGTCAGATGCAGGAATGCATGTGTAACTGAGAAACGTGATCAGGAAATGCGTGATCCATTATCGATAGCAGAGTGATCGACAGGTGGTGTGGCGTGGAAAATCAGAGAGAAAAAAACACATGGTAATATATAAAAGGTGATTTTTGGAGTCCAACAGAGGAAGAAGAAGAGGTAGAGAAGAGGAGAGGAGAAGAAGAAAAAAAGGAGAGAGAGAGATGCCGATAGGAGACGTGCGTTGTCGAGAGCATAACGTTTTCACCCCCCTCTCCATCACTGAAACGAACAGTAAGCCACACCGTTAAATTTTGAACTGTTAAAAATCTCTATGTACAACGAGAAAAATAATTTCAAAACAAAATATATTTTTATATAAAAAGCCAGCGTGTCTTACGTTTTGATTGGTATGCTGAGTTACGTCTGATCTTTGTGTGTATGTTAATTCTCTTTCAGCCGGCAACATTATTATGACAAGCGAATGACAGCTGGAGAAAACTGAGAAAGAAAAATGCACGGTCAAGGGGGAAATAACTCTGCTGTCTTGGCCGTTACCATAACAACCAGAAAACTAAACAAAATAGAAGATCAATAAAAGACGGCTGCTTGGTTTTGTTGCAGCGGGGAACTTACTAACTACGACCGTTCCCAACTTAGGGGTCCTGGCGCTATATAACACATGGATCTAACTTAATAACTTGATTTGAGCCCAAAACAATAAATGTCAAGGGGTCATAATAGGGGCCAAAGTTTTTAAAAAATTGACCTCTGCGCCCTCTACCAAATTACTCAGACAATTTCTGGTCTAAATATTTGAAATTTTACAAAAAGGGTATTCAGAGATAGGGCAAGCTTTTTAATCGGTTTGGGTCAAAAATCTTTAGTTACCAATATATAAATGTATGTATGTATGTTTGCATGTCTGCCTAAAACTTTCGACAGAGGCGACAGATTTTACCAAGATCAGTATCGTTTTGAAGTTCGACCGTTCCGACGACAAATATCGAAAAATTGGCTAAAAACATTAATATCTTCACCTTCAACTAGCCACTTTTCTGCAGGGGGAGTCGATTTTTTCGCCGATATTTTCGAAAGTAATCTTCTCCTTTCGATTGTCTTAATTTAAACATAAGTCACTTCCGGTTTGGCGGTGGTCGTAACAGCAAAGACCTCACATTTTTCCCCGTTCTTTTCCTCCTTCACGGTACGGGTTCGAGCCGGCCTTCACTTTTTTTTTTTTTTTTTTTTGCTCAACATAAACCTCCAAACACCCAGGGTCCTGATATGACCTTAAACTATATCCAGTGATGAGGCCCTAGCTTGCGGGCTTTGGAGAGTGTGGAGCCACCCTTTAATTGCCGGTGCTTCCAGGTCCACTCTGACCCGGAGTGGTAGTACCTGTTAGGGTGCCAACTATGGGTTAAATAGAAACTGACTTGAAAACAACAAATATATTCTATTAAAAAAAAATTCTTCAAAATCTTTGGATTTGGCATTAAATAACCTGAAAAGGGTTGATATGCCGTAAAACAAAAACAACCAATCAACCAACCAAACACCCGGGCAACACCAGGCTGAAATGCTAGTCAAATAAAAATGGACAAGTAAAAGAATCGTTTTTGGCATCGGAAAATAGGCACCAATTTTTTCGATTCCGATACTGATTCGTTCCAACACTAATATATACATATATTGTGTGTGTGCGCCTGTGCAAGTGCGTCGGCATATGCTCAACAGAAATCAATTAAGTTCTCGATCGTAAGAATATGAGAGCTAAAATACAAATTATTTATTTAAAAACTATACATTACAGATTCCAGAGAATGTACGATGGTTTCATAGGTTAAACGCCTACTCGTATCAATGAAATGACGGTACAGCTCCGAAATCTGCAATGTATAGTTTTAAATTATAAGTTTTGCGCATATTGCGCATATATATATATATATATACTAGCATGGGTACCTGGCGTTGCCTGGTTTGACATGAAGTTTTCATCATGGGTAACATGGATACCCCCACAACAATTTCAAAAATAAAAGAACGGATAAAAACATGTAAATGTAATCGCCCACAAAAAGAAGTATCTGATACCCTCTCCACCAGATATTTCGGCAGAAGGGATCACTGTCCTAAGAAAACTCACGATTTTGTGAACCTAAAAAAATAACGTTTATAAACATTAATGCGTGCATTTATTTTTTATTTTGGTAAATGTGTAGCTTAGCGGCGTAAATTATTTGCCAGACAAAAAATATAAAACTATTTATTTTATATAAAACACATTGTTAGACCCAAAGGCTGAAATAAAACCAGAAAAAAAATTCATTTTTATTATTTTTTTTTATCATTTATATTTATTAATCGAGGCCGCTTTATTGCTTTTAAAATTTGACCTTTCTAAGGTTTGGCAGATTGACCTTTTTAAGCTCTTTCGTGAACTATGTTTTTGGCCACCATATTTTTTTTTTTGTAATGAAAGGGCGTAAAAAAGGCCAAATTTGGCCTTAAAAATGCCAATCTGCCAAACCTAAAAGAGGCCAAATTTAAAACGTGTAAGGCGTGCTCATTTAATCTAATAAAAAATGATATAAAAAAACATAAAAATGAATTTTTTTTTGTTTTATTTCAACCTTTGGTTCTAATAATGTTTTATATAAAAATAAATAGATTTTATAAATTATTTTGTCTGTCAAATATTTTACGCCGCTAAATTACACATTTACCATTATTTTTTGTAAGGGCACTTTTTTATAGGCTTTTTTGTTTTTGTAAATAAAGGAAACTTTCGATTTGCTTTTTTAGGGGGGGGAGGCTTTTCAATTTGCTTTTTATTTGTCGTTTTATGTTTCTAATGTAACCCCCCCCCCAAAAAAAAAAAATTTGAATTTGTCATATTTGGGGGTTTGTTTTGTTTATTAAAATGTTAGGTGAAAGTAGAGAATGGTATCATAAAAAAATAATTAAATTCATCGTTATTTTATGTTTCCAATGTAATTCCCCCCCTCGCCCCGCCAGAAAAAAAAAATTGTATTTGTCAGATTTTGCGCTCCCTCTCAATCGCCAAACTTGAAAAAATGCTAGAGGTGACATGTCTCATTGAACGCTTGGTGGACAAAAAGTGGGTGCTCATTTTACGTTAAATTTATATAGAAAAGTGATCCCCCACTCTAACATGTTATTTTTTTTTTCAAAATTTCTTCTCTCATAATATCTATAAAGGCTGTTTAAATGTATTAGGCTGAAAAAAGTAGATCACTATTTTTTAGGGGTTAAACGCCGCTGGGTCACGTCGTATAAAGCTACCTTATTTAATTAGAAAATTAAGTTTGTAACCGATGAAATTAAAAAAAAATGTAGATTGTGGAATTTAGGGGGGGGCAGTGGATCTTCATTTTTTTAGGTATTAAACGACACTCCGTTTAAGGAATAAAATGAAACAAACAAATAAAATCTTTTCAGTTTTTTTTTGTAAGTGTTTTTTTTTTTTTAATATTTCAAAAAAATAAATAAATAAATAAAAGCCAAACATTTTTCTATCTACACGGAATTATTTTTCCAGCTAGAAACTTAATGAAATTACCAAATGATATTTGGTGAACGTTTGTTTTTTTTTTTTTATGAATAGCATCTAGGGGCAAAAAATGTTTTAAAAAAAAGGTCGCTGTTGGAAATATTAATATATAATTGTTGTTTAAAATTAATTAAATAACAATTTTAAATAGAATACTTAAAATAATTATCTCGCTAAAAACATTAACTAAGATACCGCTATTTAGTAAACTCGATTTTTCTTAATGTTATATGCAAATAAGGTGATCTCTTAATAGTATATTTTTGCAATTACCATACTATATATAGAAATAAATGAAAGATTAAAGTAAGACATGTTTTAATCAAATTGTGAGCAAACAGACTAGAATACGAATTTATATATATATATATTACAGTTTTACTGCTTAGTTAAATATATATATATATATATATATATATATATATATATATTTGCTCTACAGTAGTATTGAGCACTTTCTTCAGGTTTTTACTAATTACCATTTTTTCCATATATATATATATATATATATATATATATATATATATTAGCAGACACCCCTCCGGCATAGCCCGGTCGTAAAATACGCTTAAATATGATATTTTGATTAATGCAGATTTCGTACTTATTATTATATTATATTGAATTCAATACTTAGTAATGATCTAAACGGTTAAAAAATGACTCGTATGTCACCACAGAGAATCAAAACCAAAACGTTATGCTTACGATTTACTTTTCCTTTGACGTTAATGCCTGAGCTATGAAGACATGTTTGCTGCAAGGCTAAAAATTAAAATATAAACCAATGGCTATTACGTTACGCATATATATTCGTAAAGCCGTCGGTCGACCTTCACTTGGCAAATTCTATTTGTTTAATTTTCACACTTTTGTACCGTTTTTCCCCGACTTAAAACCCAAATATAAAGTTTCGCATCGAGTTCGAATACTCTATATATGAAGTTTTATGTCTGTAAACCCAAAATTGACAGAGAAGTTTAGTAGGCCAAATTTTTTAAACAAATATATATACGTTTACATAAATATATATAGAAAGAGGTTTGTGTTTACTATAACCTTTTTATGCAAATATTACGCAAGTATAAATCATGTAGAATATCTGCATGAATATAATTATACGTAATAGTAAACTAAACATGATCATCTTATAAGAAAACTGAAAAAAACTAATAGAGAATTAATTAAAATGAATGTTTAAAAGAATATGCAAATTAGCTATTTTTTTTTGTTTGTTTTTTTTTTGTTTGTTTTTTAATGCAATTCCACGATCCATATATAACAAAGTTGTATTTTCATTTTTAAATAAATAGAAAATGGTTTTTAATATAGACATCAATACAAAAAAAATTATAGGAGTATATATATATATATATATATATATATATATATATATATATATATATATATATATATATATATATAAAGCCATCTGTACCGTCGGTTTTAAATCTGATAATAGGGAACCGTTTTAGTTCCCAATATCAAGCTCTCTTCAGCCGATCTATCTCATCATATACCGGAAGTTGAAAACCCTACATATATATATATATTACGCTCTTATTTTGAAAAACATTTCCTACTTACCGACACTAGTGTTTCATACTTTCAGGAATCATATATTTAGTGAGTTTCAATTACAGTCAGTCGGGAGATTTGAAGCCGGCCACGAAGTCATCTCTGACTCCATTAGCAAGGAACAAACCGCATGACCAACGTTAACCACGAGAAATGCAGTTGAAATTAGCATTTATATAAAACGTAAATGTCAAGACGGCGAGAGCAGTTTTATGATTATGACACCATGATCTGCGCATGTAAGCTTAAGTGGCCGACTTGTTTCAACAATAAGGGCCGAGCTCTTAAAGGGGTTGACATAATTATTACTCTAGATAGCGTTTCATGGTAAACAACTGATGATCCCTTCAAGAACATTGGTACTATTGTTTGTTCATGTAAGCAAAACTAATCAGCGATACGGGAGCTTAATTGACTTACTGATAAAATAATGTTCCAACGAAGGACATTTTTTTTTATAGTTTTAAAGCTTTGAAAAAAAAATTCCAAGACTATAGTCTATATATACTTTCTATTCATTTTTATATAAGCATTAATATGTCGCTACACATTCATGAACATGTTTCGGTCAGCTGATTACTAGTAACTGGAGACCTCTTCAGCCGATATAGCTTATACAAAAGTTATGAAAATATCTCAGCTATGCAGCATCACAAGAAATTATTATCAGGAGGTCACATTACATGCATACGATTTTCATTACGGACTCAGCTTTTGTATAAGTTATATCGCCTGAAGAGGTCTCTATTTACTAGTAACTAACCGAAACATGCTTATGAATGTGTAGCGACATATTAATGCTTATGTAACAGAAATAAAAAGTATAACTTGCTCTATTTCGGTATTGAGCACTCTTGTATTAACCTCATTAAAACTTCATTGGTTACTTTACCTCTGGAAAATATTAACCTGAAATTATATATATATGTGTGTGTGTGTGTGTGTGTGTGTGTGTGTGTGTGTGTGTGTGTGTGTGTGTGTGTGTGTGTGAACCACAGATAGGTGTTTCGTTGCTTCGCGACTCATCCGTACGGCTATACATAGCGCAGGTGAACCTACAGTTCAGCGCGAGTCATTTCCAAGAGGAGAGATCGAAAGCTGTCTGACGTTGCAACAATCGTCGAATACATCTCTCCCTCATCTGTAAAACTAAGATGCATAAAAAAGAAGAAAGAATGAATATTGATTATTATTATTATTATTATTATTATTATTATTATTATTATTATTATTATTGTTATTGTTATTATTATTATTATTATTATTGTTATTGTTATTATTATTTTTTTTATTATTATTATTGTTATTGTTATTGTTATTATTATTATTGTTATTATTATTATTGTTATTGCTATTATTATTATTACTATTACTATTATTATTATTATTATTATTGTTATCATTATTATTATTATTATTATTATTACTATTACTATTATTATTATTATTACTATTATTATTGTTATTGTTATCGTTATTATTACTATTATTATTATTGTTATTGTTATTATTATTATTATTATTGTTATTATTATTATTATTATTGTTATTGTTATTATTATTATTGTTATTATTATTATTATTGTTATTCTTGTTATTATTATTATTGTTATTGTTATTGTTATTATTATTATTATTATTATTATTATTGTTATTGTTATTATTATTATTATTATTATTATTGTTATTGTTATTGTTGTTATTATTATTATTATTATTGTTATTGTTGTTATTATTATTATTGTTATTGTTATTATTATTATTATTATTATTATTATTATTGTTATTATTATTATTATTATTGTTATTATTATTATTATTATTATTATTATTATTGTTATTATTATTATTATTATTATTATTATTATTACTAATAATAATAATAATAATAATAATAATAATAATAATAATAATTGAATGTTCGCTGTACAACCGCTTCCTAACCGGATATGCAGGTAGGTTGCAAACATTCACAGTTTCATCCACCACCACCCCTCGCTGATTCAAACTTAAACGCTGATATCGTCCTATACAGTAGCATATAACGATTGATAAATATTTTATTTTTACTTTTATTCGCTGGAAACAAAAAACTTTGCCACTGAGACATAAGGGGCTACTTTGGTATGAACCAGATTTATAGAAGGATTTCGAAGTAGAGAGTTAGGTGGGAGGATAACTTTTCACATTACATTTAAATTTCTGCATAATTGTACTCTCAGAGAAGGGAAGGAATCCTATAAGCAAACGAAGAAGCTATTTGAAAGCTTTCCAACATCTGGATACCTCTACAGTGAAGGAGGTGGTATTTTGGTGCTTGTAAGGAAGATTGATACAATAAAATGGACGGTAATGATGAAAATAACCCAAATCCTGAAGAAAATCCTTGAATACAGAAACCAACCCACATAAACTATGAACACTAACCAATCACATGAATGTCTAAATGGAAATAAAACAAAGACATAGAAAGAACATTACAGGAGCCCAAGGGAAATCCTATAAATAAGTGATGGTAGAAGCCATACCAAATAGTCGTGAAGGGTCAAGGAAGATGGAAAGATCAAGCAGAGAGAACGCTAACCAGACCACCATCAGGAAAGGTGCAGAGTTTACTGCGACCATGAGAAGGTTTAATTTGCCACCCAGATTCTAGAATTAAAAAAAAAAATCATCAAACATTTATCGGTTAAGCGTATTAATTAAATCAATGTCAAAACGAATAAAACTTGTGCTGAAAAATAAAGTAAGACATATTAAGTATAAAATTTATAAATATATATATATATATATATATATATATATATATATATATATATATATATATGAATAAAATAAAGCAAGATATAAATGATGCTTTAGACGTTATGTGAATAAAAAGGAAAAACCTAAAAGAGTAAAAACAAAATAAAATCAACGTTTCGTCCCCATTTCAAGGGACATCATCAGGATTTCTAGGCGAGGATGTACAGGAAGACGGTCATATCACATGCGAAAGAGGAGAAGTTTAGTTCTCTTTCTGTTCTGGAGAGAAAAAAATTTCATGATGAAAAGAGAATTTATATCAAGTGTGTGGAGGGGGTCGGGTTATATACATATATGCATTTTTTTTTTTTTTTTTTATCATCATCAACCATTAACTTAGATCCTGGTTGATGATGATAAAAAAAAAAAAAAATAAAAAATGCATATATGTATATAACCCGACCCCCCTCCACACACTTGATATAAATTCTCTTTTCATCATGAAATTTTTTGTCTCCAGAACAGAAAGAGAACTGAACTTCTCCTCTTTTGCATGTGATATATAAAATTCCATCCGTTAAAGTCCCTAGATGCAGGAGAGTATTCTACTCTGACGTTTTCCTCCCTTGAACTGCTAGAATTTGTAATTTTATCCGTTTCTTGTCTCCCTGACTGTACTAACATGTTGAAATTTAAATGTAATGTGAATAGACATCCCATTTCTTAACTCTCTACAAGTCATGGCTGCAAACAGTAGCTCCTTACAGCCAAGTGGCAATATGTTTTATTGGGTTTGTATTACTGTACACATAGATTCGAAAAAGTTATCAAAAAAACAAATATATATAACAAATAAATGTTATCAAAGGCAAGATAAGTTACTTTTCTACCAAACTGGATACATTTTTTGTGTTTTTATTCAATGTAACATGTTTATTCAGCTCGAAAAGCATACAGTGTTTACCGATGTATTGGAAAATTCAAAATGGCGCCCGACTCTCTCTTTAACACGGTAAGTTCAGGAAAAGATGTTATAAATAATAAACTAGAAAAAATACTGTTAGAAATTCGCTCAATATATGTTACAGTGACATAAGTTGACATATATTCGATGTTTTTTAATAGTATTTTGTCTAGTTTATTATTTATAACACCTTTTCCCAAACTTACCATATTAAAGAGAGTGTCGGGCGCCATTTTGAATTTTCCAATACATCGGTAAACACTGTATGCTTTTCGAGCTGAATAAACATGTTACATTGAATAAAAACACAAAAAATGTATCCAGTTTGGTAGAAAAGTAACTTATCTTGCTTTTGATAACATTTATTTGTTATATATATTTGTTTTTTGATAACTTTTTCGAATCTATGTGTACAGTAATACAAACCCGTTTTATTTAGCATGATAAGATTTAAAAAAAAAATGCTGTTTCATGTTTTATCTATTATCAGAGGGCAACAGGAGAACAAGGTGGTGAACCTTGGGCATCCAATCATATCCAAACTGTAGAGGTTCATTTGGAAATAGCAGAGTATATAACATGCAGTCAGGCAAGTGTTTAAGAAATGTGATTGTGTTCCTGAGTTCCATTAATATGTGTTCTTGCCTTCTATAATTAAATCAATTTTATTTAAGTTTCATTAAACAGAACAAGAAAACATAGGAAGATAACAAGGCAAGTTGGTTCGGCAGGCATGTATTAAAGTAAAAATGTAGTTTAGTCCAGGTTTTCTGGTCTCAGCCTTAGGTTTATTCTCACTTCTCGTCATGACTGACGAGAGGCGAGCATCAGAAAATGTCACGGCTATCTAAATTGACTCCTTGATAGGAACTGATCAATTTGCACGCGAAATAGGTGAGTAGAAAACGTAAATTCGAGTATGTGCAATAGCGTTTGAATTGTCCAATGTATTTCTGTATTTCTACGTGAGTTTTTGCATGTCTGTTTTATCCAACTGAACCACAAACTAATAACTACGTAAGAAAATGTGTGTAAGTACAATGACGCTGACAGAGACAGACAAACCCGACAGGCAGCAAAATCTCACCCCTTCACAGTAGAGATCCCTAGATGTAACAGAGCCTTCTACTCCAGTAGTTTCTTTCCCAGAACCGCTACGCTTTGGAATTCCCTTCCGGGTTCCTGCTTCCCCAACTATACTGGCATGCAGAAGTTCAAGTGTAATGTGAACCATCTTGCTGCCCAACTCCCCACATAGTACCCCTGTAGCTTATGTCCCTGATAGTAGCCCCCTACATCAAAGTGGCAATGTGGCTTGTTTGGGATGAAAATGTAATAAAAGAAATAAATTAAAAAAATAATGATGAGGATAAGGATGATGATGATGATGATGATGATGATGTTGATGAGGAGGAGGAGGAGGAGGAGGATGATGATGATGATGATGATGATGAGGAGGACAACGAAAACAATGACAATGATGATGATGATGATGATGATGATATCATAACACATTTTACAAAAAACTCTTTTCCAATTACATCGCAAAAGACTTTGAGGAAATTAATCTTTTCAAAAATAAATAAAAAATGCCTGCTGTTCCTTGGGAGGTTTCAAGCCGTTAATAGCTAAAATTCCTGCCTATATAAAGAATTCTTTATATATATATATATATATATATATATATATATATATATATATATATATATATATATAAAGTTTGGTGTGTGTGTACATATTTAAAGTTATACATAAAGTTTGGTGTGTGTGTGTGTGTGTGTGTGTGTGTGTGTGTGTGTGTGTGTGTGTGTGTGTGTGTGTGTGTGTGTATTTATATACTGGCAGGGCGCCCGACATTGCCTGGTCGTAAAATACACTTAAATATGATATTTTGATTAATGCAGATTTGGTATTTATTATATTATATTAGACCCAATACATAGTAATGATTTAAAAAGTTTTTTTAAAAAATGACTCGTGTGCCACCACTGAGATCTGAAACCAAAACGATTAGCTTACGATTTACTTTTTCCTTTGACGTTAATGCCTGAGCTATGAAGACATGTTTGCTGCAAGGTTAAAAATTAAAATATGAACCAATAGCTATTACGTTACGCATGCATATTTGTAATGCTGTTGTTCGACCTTCACCTGGCAAATTGCATTTCTTTAATTTTTACACATTTTCACCGATTTTCCCTGGCTAAAATCCAAATATAAAGTTTTGCATGGGTTCGAATACCCTATAGATTAAGTTTCATGTCTGTAGACCAAAAACTGAAGTTTAGTAAGCAAAACTTTTTAAACAAATATATATACATATACATAGATATATAAAAAAAGAGGTTTGTGTTTACTATAACCTTTTTATGCCAAATATTACGCAAGTATAAATCATGTAGAATATCTGCATGATTATAATTACACGTAATCTATAATATAAATCTCACCTGTCTGTTTAAATGTATGTATGTATGTATGTATGTATGTATGTATGTATGTATGTATGTATGTACGCCTAAAAAATTTTGAGAGAGACGACGGATTTTAACGAAATCGGTATCATTTTGATGTCGACCCTTCAGACGACAAATATCGAAAAATTGTCCAAAAACATTTCTTTACCCTCAACTGGGCACTTTTCTACAGGGAGGGTCGATTTTTTCGCTGACAATTTTGGAAGTCATTCAACCCCCGCATTCATGACGTCGCTTAAAAGGCGTTATTTCGACCGTCCGTGACTTCACAACCACGATCGTTAAGACAGTTTGTTTTTTCACCTCTTTTTCCTCTGACGTGTTACAGATTCGAGCCTGCTTTACTATTCCTTTTCTTTCTTTTTTTTTTTTTGCGCTCGCAATTTTTCTTCTTTTTTTTTTTTTTTTTTGCTTAACCAACACCTTTATAAACACCTCCACTTTCTTTTCCACTTTCACGTCACAGGTTCGAGCCTGCCTCCTACTACAACTTTATTTATTTATTATTATTATTTTTTTTTTTTGCTCAACACACACCTCCAAACTCCTGGGCAACGCCGGGCACCTAGGCTAGTCTATAATATAAATCTCACCTGTCTCTTTAAATGCATATATGTATGTATGTTTGTATGTCTGCCTAAAACTTTCGACAGAGCCGACAGATTTTCATAAGATTGGAATCGTTTTGAAGCTCGACCCTTCGGACGACAAATATCGAAAAATTGGCTAAAAGCAATTATTCTTTCACCCTCAACTGGGCACTTTTCTACAGGGAGAGGTCGCTTTTTTCGCCAATATTTTCGAAAGACATCGCCTCTTTTCGATTGACTAGCCTTAATTTAAACCTACGTCACTTCCAGTTTGGCGATGGGTGCAACAGCAAACATGTCACTTTTTTTTCATGTTCTTTTCCTCTTTTGCGGTATGGGTTCGAGCCTGCCTACAACATTTTTTTTTTCGCAATTTTCCTTCTTTTTTTTTGTTCGCAGTTTTCCTTCTTTTTTTTCGCAATTTTCCTTCTTTTTTTTTCGCAATTTTCCTTCTTTTTTTTTCGCAATTTTCCTTCTTTTTTTTTCACAATTTTCCTTCTTTTTTTTTTCGCAATTTTCCTTCTTCTTTTTTTCGCAATTTTCCTTCTTTTTTTCGCAATTTTCCTTCTTTTTTTTTTCGCAATTTTCCTTCTTTTTTTTCGTAATTTTTCTTCTTTTTTTTTTTTTTTTTTGCTCAATCAACACCTTTACACACACCTCTACTTTCTTTTTCGCCTTTGCGTCACAGGTTCGAGCCTGTTTGCCTACTAACACTTTCTTTTTTTTGCTCAACACACACCTCCAAACACCGAGTACTCAGGCTAGTTGTTAACTAGCGATTATCATTTCATAAGAAAACCGAAAAAACTAATAGGGAATTAATTAAAATGAATGTTTAAAAGAATATACAAATTAGCTATTTTTTTTTATTGTTTTTATTTATTTATTTATTTATTTATTTATTTTTTGCAGATGAATGCAATTCCACGACTAATATATAACAAACTTGTATTTTTTATCTTAAACAAATAGAAAAAAGGATTTTTAATATGAATATCAATACACACACAAAAAAAAAAAGAAATTATAGAAGTATGGAACTACTATAAAATAATTTCCTTCTCTGGTTATATTTCTCTGTACTAGGACTTATACTTAAGTCTTTGGGACATATAATCAAGGAATTGATCTTTTCATACCCTGTTAGAGATTGTAACAAAACACTCAAGTGAATAGGTAATTACCAAAGAAGTTATTATGGTGACAAAAAGGTCCTTGCGGAATTTTTAATTTAAAATTATGTATTTTCAAATAAGTTTTCGTTATAATACCTTTACTTTATATATCATTTTCAAGAGTGTTTTTCGCTCTATGTAATCGTTTAAATTACGATCGTTTTAAGACAATTATATCTTCTTTTCAGAACTTTGAATACAAGCTGGAAAAAAAGCAAATTCGCACAATTCTTTTATGCTAATTCAAACTAAGCTAAAAAGCTGTTGAAACAGCTTGCGATATCAACGAAGTGTTTGGCCCAGGAACCAGTACTGAACACACAGCACAATGGTGGTTTAAGAAATTTCATGGTGGCGACGAGAGTCTTGAAGATTATGAGTGTAGTGGTCGGCCATTGGATGTTGACAACGATCAATTAAGAGCCTTAGTCGAAATTAATCCATGCATAATTCTTTGAGAACTTGATTCTGAAGTAGACGTAACGTATGCAATAATTTCCAACCATTTGAGAGATTGAAAAGACAAATCCTTAATAAATGAGTGCCTCACGAGTTGAACAACAACCAAAAAGAAACGCGGTTATGAAGTGTCATCTTCTCTTCTTTTATGCAACAAGAATGACCCGTTTCTCGACTGGGTTGTGACTTACGATTTGGGTTCTTTACGACAACCAGTAATGCTCAGTTCAGTGGTTAGACGCCAACAAAGCTCCACGACACTTTATGCAACAAGAACGACTCGTTTTTCAACCAGATTGTGACTTGCCATGAAAAGTGGGTTTTTTACGACAACCGGCAATGCTTAACTTAATGATTAGATGTCAACAGAGCTCCACAACACTTCCTGAAGCCAGAGTTGCACCAAAAGAAGGTCATGCTGACTGTTTGGTGGTTTGTGACTGGTCTCATTCATTACAGTTTTTTATGGCAGAGAAGTACTTTCAAAAAATGGACGAAATGCATAAAAAAAACAGCATTAGTCAACAGAAAAGGCTTAATTCTCCTCCACAACAATGTCTGATCGCCCCATTGCTCAATCGATCCTGCAAAAGTTGAAAGAATTGGGCTACGAAACTTTGCCTCATCCGCCATACTCTCCAGACCTTTCACCTACTGATTATCAAGCATCTCAACAACTTTTTGCATGAGAAATGCTTCAAAAGCCTAAGCGATATCAAAAACGCCTTTAGTGACATCATCGCCACCAGAACGCAAGATTTTTACATTATTGGCATAAATACAATTGTTTTGCATTGGCAAAAGTGTGTTGATTCTGATGGTGCTTATTTCGATCAATAATTTTTTTGTTTGAGCCGAGATATGTTCATCTGAATTTAAAAGTCAAACCGCAAGAACTTTTTTGTTAACTTGATATTTACTAATGACTGATGGAATAATTCCAATATTTCTCCCAATTCTAATACTGTTGCATGGGGGAGGGGTTCATATTGGAACAACATATAACGGAGACATGTAATACAGAGATAACGACGATGATGACTACACTGAGGGTTTGGTTTGGTTGTTTTTGTTTTACGGCATATCAACCCTTTTCAGGTTATTTAATGCCGAATCCAAAGATTTTGAAGACAAATTTTTTAATAGAATATATTTGTTGCTTTCAAGTCGGTTTCTATTTAACGCATAGTTGGAATCCTAACAGGTACTACCACTTCGGGTCAGAGTGGACCTGGGAGCAATGGTAATTAAAGGGTGGCTCCACACTCCCCAAAGCCCGTAAGCTGGGGCCTCACCACTGGATATAGTTTAAGGTCATATCTAGGACCGAGACAATACTGAGGGAGAGACATTTATAACAAAGCTGTGAGAGATGCGAATTCATTATTGAAGGAATGTGTAATACAGTTCTCTTACATCCGAGAGGAGATACTTCACTTATGATGGAGGAGGTATATGACTTGGAAGAGGGTTATATGAAGTTCGTTTAAGGGATGATGAAAAACAAAACACATTTACTTTTCAGTTAATGGAATGACGACATGAAGACAAACGCAGTTACAAAATATACATAGTGATTTCTTTATTCATCAGCCGGCCGGTTGATGACTCAGGAATTCAAGCTTACTTTGAACTTACTATGATATATAAATACGAAAACATTTTGGGAATATTCTGTAGTGAATTCGTTTTTTTTTAATGATGTCTAATTTTAGTCAAACAGGCCCGCAGCAAATGTCCAGGGATTTTTATTACTTACAAGTTCTTTTTATGTGGATATTTTTGGGGTCACTTTCTTTTACAATTGAAAAATAGATCACACATGAAAAAGAGAGACTACTATTCTCTTGACTAGTTAGATAATTATTTTATAAATGTATTGCATACTAGCAGGTCGCCTGGCGTTGCCCAGTGATAAAATATGTATAAATATTCATGATGATGTCAGGGATTCAAGCCTTTTTGACTACATGGTCTACTCTCCTACCCTTCGCCTCAAAGGCATCAGCTTTACTCTCTGACCCTCTCTCTCTCTCTCTCTCTCTCTCTCTCTCTCTCTCTCTCTCTCTCTCTCTCTCTCTCTCTGGCTGTGAGTGTGACTGTCTCTCTCTCTCTCTCTCTGATTCTTTGATTATCTGATTCTAACTTCGAACCCTGTTTCAATATATTGAGAATCTCCTTTGTTTATGACGTCAGAGGCTTGCTGTCAACCAACGTGACTTTATCACGTTTCCATTTACCCGTGCTCTTTGCACATGTATCTAACATGCCTCTGATAAACAAAAGAAATCTGTCATTTATATTGTATCATTTAACCTATTTTTAATTTATAAACTCGCATTGTCCATTCTTTTAACTGACATATTTTAATATCCAGTTATTTCTAAAAGAATGGACAATCGCTCTATCTCTGACATAAATAATATTTAGTTATTTCTAAAAGAATTAACAATCAACTGCATTCCAAGAATTTCAATTATCCATTATCTTTTAACACTCGCCTACAGGGTTCGATTCTAGCCTTTTCCTAATATTATTTTTACTTATCTAGTCTGCTTTCTTACTTACATGAGAAGGGGACAGCCCTTCTTATGTAACAATACAATTATCGATTCTGATTCCGATACAATAACTGATTCCAACTTCAATTCTTTTCAAATTTCTAAATATATAATTATAGAATTATTGATTTTTAATTTTTGGATTGTCATATAATCCTATGTAATGTGTGTACATATTTTTGTAAAAGCAAAAATAAATTTGGAGAGGGGGTGCATATATTACACGAATATATCATTCAAACTATTTTTCCTCAAATTTTTTCCTCGCAATTGATTGAAAAAAAAAATTCATTGTGATATTTTCTCTGTATTTTCCATGTGCCCTTTTCTTATTTATCCATTTGTGCCATTTTAACTGTGACATTTTTACTGGTCTTATTTTTACTCAACTTCGTTGTTATGTTATATGGATACTGCTACAAGGTCACCATTCGCCCATTTATGGAGTATTGTTGCCACATCTGGGCTGGTGCGTCTGCCACTAGTCTCTCCCTCTTAGACAGGGTTCAAAAGAGGGTCGACAACTTCAGCACTATCAGCTAGGATTCAACCTCTGTCCCATCAACAAAATGTTGCATCCCTCTGCCTGTTTTACAAGTATTTTAATGGTAAGTGCTTTGAAGAATTCAAGTTGTTGTACCTCCTCGATGTAAATGCCCCTAACAAGCAGCTAAATCCAACCCCTTCACAGTAGAGATCCCTAGATATAAGAAAGTCTTCTACTCTAATAATTTCTTCTCTCAGACTGCTAGACTTTGGAATTCCTTTCTAGGTCCCTTTCTCTGACTGTACTTGTTACATGGAAAAGGGCTGCCCCCTTCCCATGTAAATAAGAAGAATATTAGATAAGTGAAAATGAGATTAGGATAAACATAGAATCGAACCCTGTAGGCAAAGTTTATTTAAATGGATAGGATATGTAATCGATGAAATCGATTGGAAATGTTTTATGTAGATTCATTTGACCAATCATAATGTTACAGGGAAAGGCTGCCCCCTTCCCATGTAAATAAGAAGAATATTAGATAAGTGAAAATGAGATTAGGATAAGCCTAGAATCGAACCCTGTAGGCAAAGTTAAGAAATGGAATATTAGAAATTTAGTCTATTGTTAAATTCTATTAGAAATAGTTAAATATTGTTTATATCGGAAAAAAAGATTTGATTGTCCATTCTTTTAGAAATCGGAATCTTAAAAATGTCAGCCAAAAGAATGAACAATGCAAATTAAATTATATTGTTTAAAAATAGGTTAGATTAGAATTGAGGATTCTTTTGTTTGTCAAAAGTGTATTTTGGACAAACATATGTAAAGCCACGTGAAATTGGTCACGTTTGAAAAACAAACTTCTGATGTCATAAACAAAGGACATTTCTCCATATTATGGGTTCGGATTTTAGTCAGAGAGAGCAAGTCAGTGAGCCAGAGAGTTGGTCAGTTAATCCCTCGGAAGCGAAGGGAGAACATTTAGACTATGTAGATCAAAATTTGAATTCCTGACGTCAATCGACCGATCGATCAGATGAATAAAGAAGTCATCATTATGTTGTAACTGTTGTCTTGTGTCACATCCTTCATGACAAACAAAAGGTAATTGTGTTTATCATCTTATAATGAACATTGTGTAAAGCCTTCAAAGATTGTGTATCTTCTCTCCTCTGTGTTAAGAACTTGTGCATCATATCTCCCTCTCCTCTAATATGTGTTAAAAGAACTGTAATATATATAAAGGTCTTCTCTCCCTCATCATCACTATCGTTATGTCTGTATTACATGAGTCCCGTTATATATGTCCCCCAATATGAACTCTGCGTCATCTTTTAAATATGAACCCCTGCTACACAACATACTGACATGCAGAAGTACAAGAGTAATGTAAACAGACATCTTGCTGCTCAACTCCCTACATAGTATCCTTACAAATTATGTCCCAGATAGTAGCCCCCTATATCAAAGTGGCACTGTGCTTTTTGGGGTGAAAATGTAATTAAAAAAAGTTTTTTAATTTTACTGGTAGTTTATGTATTTATCACTTTACCATTAGCATTAGTAAAGGAAAATTAAGTTTAATAAAAAAAAAAAAAAAAGAATCGTTTATAGAATCGGAAATAGCCTCAATTTTTCTGATTCCGATACCAATTCCAATATCGATTCCGATGCTCCAAAAAAGTTCTGACTCTTCCGATTCTGATGCTGTATAATCGTCCCAACACTACTTTCGATGCCTCTGTTCAGTCTCGAAAGACAAAGGATACCCCTTGTTAGGGCAGCTGCACGTGAAATTGTGAGGCAAGGGTTGTGCAATATCCAACCACACCCCTCCTGAATCAGCACTGTTTGAGTCCAGTGGCAAGGAGAAGTCTGGGACGACTGAAAACAATGCCGAGATAAGCGGAGAGCTCATACAGCACCTAGAAGTCACAAATGGTCACCCATTTAGTAATGACCAAGTTCAATGCTGCTTAACTTCTGTGATCCAACGGGAACCGGTGTGTCAACGTGATTATGCCGTACTTGATTTGTGTCATTTTTTTATTTTTGATTAAACAACGCTATTAACTGTACAGAAACAGACATGTAGGTCAATCCTTCCTAATTTGTGTAGCTTTTGTGAGTGTTCCGTCTACATCGTGCGTGGCGGAAAGGCTATGGCTTGAATTTCATTAGTTTCAGCTGACTTATTTATATCTCAATGTTTATCATTTCTTTTATGCTTACGACTGGTCTATTTCTGAGTCTGTGAGTGGCCAGACGGCTACACATAAAGAAAGAACTGTGCTTTAAAGTCTCCTGGTAAATCTCTAAATATCAAATTACGTAAACTTATTTCCATGCATGTGGCATGCATCTTCTTTTTTTTTTTTTTTTGCTGCATCAAGGTGTCTCTGTACAAGGATTTGTCCATCCGTCGGTCTGTGAGTCGGTCTGTCACACTTGAGTTTGAAATAGCATTTTCATTGATAAATGAATAAATTGAATGGATGCATTTTTGGCAGTGGTAGTGGTGGTGGTGATGGTAGTGATGTTGGTAGAAGTGGTGGCGGTGGTGGTGGATTTGATGGTGATGGTGGTTGTGGTTATGATGACGACAATGATGATGATGACGACGACGACGATGATGATGATGATGATGATGATCATGATCATGATGATGACGACGATGATGATAACAATGACGACGACAATGATGATGATGATGACGACGACAATGATGATGATGATGATGATGATGATGATGATGATGATGACGCTGATGATAACAATGACGACGACAATGATGATGATGATGACGACGACAATGATGATGATGATGATGATGATGATGACAATGATGATGATGGCGATGATGATTGATGACGGTGATTGATGATGGTGATGATAATGATCTCTTCATACATTTTTTAAAAACTCTTTTCCAATTACGTCTCAAAAACCTTGAAGAAATTAATCTTTTAAAAAGTAAATAAAAAATGCCTGCTTCTCCTTAGGGATTTCAAGCTGTTAATGTCTAAAATTCCTGCCGGTAAAAAGAATTCTTTATATATATATATATATATATATATATATATATATATATATATATATATATATATATATATATATATATAAATGTTTAGAGGTACAGAATTTATATATATATTTAAATATAATGGGCGGAAGTCTCTCGAGAGCTCTTTCAGCTATCATCTCATCAGGAGAAAATCGATAGCGTAAAATAATAATACTGTGCCGATATATAGAAAATAGAATGGTTCGAGGTGCTACATAGAGCGGACTCCAGAAACCATTTAAAGTTTTGGGGAGTCTGTCTCTATTGCGGTGCGGAAACCTTCTTTGTGCCGGTAGAAAGAAACATCTAACGCATTGTTTCTCTTTGGGGAACTTTGAATCTTTTCTCCCGTTTCCCCCCCCCCTCTCGTTGTGCCAATATTTTAATCGTTTTTTAAACGTTAATAAACTTTATTTTAGTGTCCCCGTATTTTTGGCACATTCAATAGTTCCCCATCAGAACTCTTTACTTTCAACATAGTATTATTATTTTACGCTATCGATTTTCTCATGATGAGATGATAGCTGTCATTATGAATTTTGGAACACAGCCGCAAGGCGTTATGGTGGGTAACGTGTATTATATTTAACTTAATTTCATTTAGTTTTAGGCAATAGCGATAATGAGAAGGTGAACTTTTAACAATACGTATTAGATATCAGTCAATAAATATTCCCTAAATTTCAGTTTCTTTGGAATATTTTAAATGATTTCAGGGGTCATAATATGGGCACAACCGCCAATTTAAAAATTTTAATATTTCAGATTTACATTAAATTTAATCTATAGTCATTAGGCACCAATTAAACAAGATTCCCTGATTTTCAATCTCTTGCTTAAGAACCCTTAAGCTTAAGACATAAATTTTCAAATATTTTCTAAAATCAATAATAACGATAATGTTAACGACGACAATGATTATAATAATGATGACGGCGACGATGACGGTGATGATGATGATGATGATGATGATGATGATGTCACACTTAAGTTCAAAATGGCATTGTTAGATGCATCGATATTAGTGATTCAGATGTGGTTGGTTAGATGATTTGTTATGTATGTTATATTCTGGTAATTTCATTCTAGCTGGCCGCTTGTGGTAATGTTTTTCTTTTGTTTTTTGTTTTTTGTTTTTTTTGCATATGACACATATTGATTTTGGTTCTGCCCTGTCCCTACCCAACTCTTACACAATTCTAAATCTACTTGATACCAATATAGCAACTGTATAAAGCAACTTCTACCTGCATATATATAATACTAGCAGTTCAGTCCGGTTTTGCTCGGGCCCTATGTACTGTTCATAACTTTATGTGCATATGTATATTATTAAAAATATGTATACATTAAAAATTTGACTCATGTCAACCTACATCTAAAATATCGAGTGTTTAGACCCAAAATTGGCGGAGGAGTTTGGTAGAGTCTGCAAAGGTCAACTCTTTCAACTTTGACTTCTTCACAGCCAAATTTTCTCCCCAAAACTCATTAAAAGCTTGCTGCATGTCTGAATACCCTATATGTAAACTTTCAAATGTTTAGACCCAAAATTGGTTGAATAGTTTGCTAGAGACTGCAAAGGTCAAATCTTTTAATTTTTGACCCCTTGGTAGCCAAATTTTTGGTCATAAACCGATTAAAAAGCTTGCCCTATGTCTGAATACACCTTATGTCAAATTTCAAATGTTTAGACCAAAAATTGGCTTGGTAATTTGGTAGAGACCGCAGAGGTCAAATTTTTTTAACTTCGACTCCAATTTTGATCCCTTAACATTTATTGTTTTGGGCTAAAATAAAATTATAAAGTTAGATCCATGTCCAAATAACATACATTGAAAATTTCAAGTGTTTAGACCGAAAATTAACGGAGGAGTTTGGTAGAGTTTTCAAAGGTCAAATCGTTGAACGTTGCCCCCTTGACAGCCAAATTACTGACCAAAAACTGATTAAAAAGATTTTCTCAAATCTCAATACCCCTTATGTCAAATCTCGAGTCTGTAGACTAAAAATTGACAGAGTAGTTTTGTAGGGAAATGTACACACAGAGACACACAGACAGACAGACAGACAATTTCACTTTTATATATATATAAGTAATGTGATTGTATGTGTACATATTATCAATAGAGTGACCTTATATTGCCTGTGCCAATTTTAGTTTTTTATATTTGTTTGGTTATAGGATTGGTTAGGAAGAAATTTTTTTCCATATTTAATTTTTCCTATTTTGTTTGTATTCTATAATATATTATATTTTCTCTCAGATTTGTTTTTAATTTACTTTTAATTCTTTTTTTTTTATTGTAATTTAAACAATAAAAAAAAAAGAATTAAAAGTAAATTAAAAACAAATCTGAGAGAAAATATAATATATTATAGAATAATTAAAAAAAAAATTCCTAAACTTTTAAATTTTATTGAAAAAAAAATCTTTTGTATAAAGCTGAAAAAAAAATCTTTTGTATAAAGATGAAAAAAAATCTTTTGTATTATATTTTCTCTCAGATTTGTTTTTAATTTACTTTTAATTCTTTTTTTTTTATTGTTTAAATTCTCCAAAATTAAAAAAAAAAAAATTCCTAAACTTTTAAATTTTATTGAAAAAAAAATCTTTTGTATAAAGCTGAAAAAAAAATCTTTTGTATAAAGATGAAAAAAAATCTTTTGTATTATATTTTCTCTCAGATTTGTTTTTAATTTACTTTTAATTCTTTTTTTTTTTATTGTTTAAATTCTCCAAAATTAAAAAAAAAAAATTCCTAAACTTTTAAATTTTATTGAAAAAAAAATTTTTTGTATAAAGATGAAAAAAAAATCTTTTGTATAAAGATGAAAAAAAAATCTTTTGTATAAAGATGAAAAAAAAAATCTTTTGTATAAAGATGAAAAAAAAAATCTTTTGTATAAAGATGAAAAAAAAAATCTTTTGTATAAAGATGAAAAAAAAAATCTTTTGTATAAAGATGAAAAAAAAATCTTTTGTATAAAGATGAAAAAAAAAATCTTTTGTATAAAGATGAAAAAAAAAATCTTTTGTATAAAGATGAAAAAAAAAATCTTTTGTATAAAGATGAAAAAAAAAATCTTTTGTATAAAGATGAAAAAAAAATTTTTTAACTTCTATTTTTATATTGTTTCTTTCTTGCTCTTCTCTCTTTTGTGTCCATCATATTATCACCCGAATTTTTTCCGTTTCTAATCTGAACGTTTTTAAAGTTGGTGTTTTCTTTTTGCCCTTATATTTGCGTAATGACGGCTTTTTCTCTTCTTCTGACGAGAAGCATTTAGCTTCGAAATGCCATCGTCTAAAGACATTTCTTCCCTACTTCTCTTTCTCCCTTTCTATAACCCTTATTGACTTGATAATGTAATAAAGTTCCTTATTCTTTCCCCCCCCTCTCTCTCTCTCTCTCTCTCTACACACACACACACACACACACACACACACACACACACACACATACATACACCTCACACACACACACATATATATAATAAATAAATGACAAAAAGTCTATATTGCAAATTTCAAAATGTTGTCCATCTTACCGGTTATTTCTTTAAGCATGTTAAAATGTTCAATTCTTGACAGCACCTGTTTCGTAGCACAGAATCATTCATGTAATTATTATGTCAGTTTTTTTTTTATCTTTTCTGCCCTGGCTCATCAGAAGAATAGGAACTCATCCACTTTAAAAGAAAACATAAGGAATATGGGCATGATTACAAAAATCCAAAAAAATCTGAAGATTAATTGCAATTGTGTTTTGTGATAGTTACGCTATCTTAGATTCATATATATATATATATATATATATATATATATATATATATTATTATTATTATTATTATTATTATTATTATTTACTATAATAATTATTAAATACCTACAGACACTAGTGTTTCATCCTTTCGAGAATCATCAGTGCAGGGTGTCACGATTAACGCCAGCCGAGAGCAACAGAAGTAATGTCTGGCTTCATTAGCAAGGGCCTGAACCATTCCGCTATCATCAACCGCGAGAGATACAGTTGGATTTAAACATTTATTCTTATTAAATGTTTTTAACGTCAGTCAGAGTGATCTAATCATTATATAACAATCTGCGCATACGAGCTAAGTTAACCGACTTTATTACAACCGAAAGTGCTCAACGATAAAAAAAAGGTTTCTTAAAGGGGCTGACATTATTATTTATTATAATAATTATTAAATGCCTACAGACACTAGTGTTTCATCCTTTCGGGAATCATATATATATATATATATATATATATATATATATATATATATATATATATATATATATATATATATATATATATTGTGTTCTGACTTGCGTTAGCACGGTCAGGTGAAGGATACATGCCTGACGAAAGAAGATTTCTCGAAATATTGTTATGACCTTACATGCTAATGCAAGTAAGAGCACAATATAGTAAAATATTTTTTATTATATATATATATATATATATATATATATATATATATATATATATATATATATATATATATAAATAAAAAATATTGTAGGAATATATTTTCTTATAATATATACAAATGCTTATTTAAGAAGCTCAATGTAATTACAGAGCAACATATATATATATATATATATATATATATATATATATATATATATATAAATTTGCTTCAGTCTGTGTCTAACCGTTACACCTCTGCATTGTATTGCCTTCGCCTTCTATAAATTTAAATTTTCTTAAATGTAAGATATTGCGTATACATTTCTTAGAACTGCACGCCTGTGGAACTCTGTTCCGTCTGCCTGCTTCCCACCGGACTACAACTTGGATGTGTTCAAGTCCAATGTTAACAAATTCCTAATGAACCGCCCCCTTAAGTAAACACTTCATCAAATCTCCACACTAACGTAATGTACTTGCAATAACCCTTATCCCTGAGTGGCTTCCGGGCCTTGATAAGTGGTGATCACTGTGTAAAAAAAAAAAACATATATATAAACAAAACAGATCCCTCATGCAACTGCTGCAGTTTTAATAGCATTTTTATTTGATTAAATAAACACATCATAAAAATATCTATTCTGGTTTCTTTTCAAAGGGTTTTTATTTTAACATATAATTTTACCCACAGAAATACATTCATCATAAAAAAAAAAGAACGTTTTACCGTTTTTAATATGAAAAGTAAATATTTCCATTTTCATATTATCTGATACAGAACGGTTCGTTTGTTTAATCTGATTTTTTTTTTCTCTCAACAACGACTGGAAAACGAGCCTGTTCATGGTAAATTGCAATAATCATTTTGTAAAAGAAAGATACATTTTTGGGTGCTTCTTCGTTATTAGAGCAAAAATCGAAAAATTGTATTTTCATTAAAAAACCAATGTTATCTACTTAATTGACATGTCGCAATTAGTTAAATATGACTGAATTATTATCTTATAGTCAGCTAATGTACTTCCTAACTTCCGGCGTGGCTGCTACCGAAAGCAGTGACAAGACAAATCAGCTCTTTTGCATTTTTCTTCCCCTGTGCATGTTCTCTTTTTTATTACGTTTTTTTCCGATCGTTCTTTTTATTTGTTTTTTTTGTTTGTTTTTTTAGTAAACATTGAAAAAAAGTTTTACTTAAGAACTGTTGAAATTATTTTTTAATAATTATTGAAAACATTTTTTTCGCTCTATTTTTTTTTTTTTTTAATTATTGAAATTAGTTTTTTTTATTTTGATTTCAATAGTTTCATTTTTTATTTGGATTTCAATAATTCAATTTTTTATTTTGATTTCAATAATTTCATTTTTTATTTTGATTTCAATAATTTCATTTTTTATTTTAATTTCAATAATTTTATTTGTTACTTTGACTTCAATAATTTCATTTTTTTTATTTTGATTTCAATAATTTTATTTGTTACTTTGACTCCAATAATTTCATTTTTTTTATTTTGATTTCAATAATTTTATTTGTTACTTTGACTTCAATAATTTCATTTTTTTTATTTTGATTTCAATAATTTTATTTGTTACTTTGACTTCAATAATTTCATTTTTTTTATTTTGATTTCAATAATTTTATTTGTTACTTTGACTTCAATAATTTCATTTGTTATTTTGATTTCAACAATTTCATTTTTTATTTTGATTTCAATAATTTCATTTTTTATTTGAATTTCAATAATTTTATTTGTTACTTTGACTTCAATAATTTCATTTGTTATTTTGATTTCAACAATTTCATTTTTTATTTTGATTTCAATAATTTCATTTTTTATTTGAATTTCAATAATTTTATTTTTTACTTTGACTTCAATAATTTCATTTTTTTTATTTTGATTTCAATAATTTTATTTGTTACTTTGACTTCAATAATTTCATTTTTTTTATTTTGATTTCAATAATTTTATTTGTTACTTTGACTTCAATAATTTCATTTTTTTTATTTTGATTTCAATAATTTTATTTGTTACTTTGACTTCAATAATTTCATTTTTTTTATTTTGATTTCAATAATTTTATTTGTTACTTTGACTTCAATAATTTCATTTTTTTTATTTTGATTTCAATAATTTTATTTGTTACTTTGACTTCAATAATTTCATTTTTTTTATTTTGATTTCAATAATTTTATTTGTTACTTTGACTTCAATAATTTCATTTGTTATTTTGATTTCAACAATTTCATTTTTTATTTTGATTTCAATAATTTCATTTTTTATTTGAATTTCAATAATTTTATTTTTTACTTTGACTTCAATAATTTCATTTGTTATTTTGATTTCAACAATTTCATTTTTTATTTTGATTTCAATAATTTCATTTTTTATTTGAATTTCAATAATTTTATTTTTTACTTTGACTTCAATAATTTCATTTGTTATTTTGATTTCAACAATTTCATTTTTTATTTTGATTTCAATAATTTCATTTTTTATTTGAATTTCAATAATTTTATTTTTTACTTTGACTTCAATAATTTCATTTTTTATTTGAATTTCAATAATTTTATTTGTTACTTTGACTTCAATAATTTCATTTTTTTTATTTTGATTTCAATAATTTTATTTGTTACTTTGACTTCAATAATTTCATTTTTTTTATTTTGATTTCAATAATTTTATTTGTTATTTTGATTTCAACAATTTCATTTTTTATTTGAATTTCAATAATTTTATTTGTTACTTTGACTTCAATAATTTCATTTTTTTTATTTTGATTTCAATAATTTTATTTGTTACTTTGACTTCAATAATTTCATTTTTTTTATTTTGATTTCAATAATTTTATTTGTTATTTTGATTTCAACAATTTCATTTTTTATTTTGATTTCAATAATTTCATTTTTTATTTGAATTTCAATAATTTTATTTTTTACTTTGACTTCAATAATTTCATTTGTTATTTTGATTTCAACAATTTCATTTTTTATTTTGATTTCAATAATTTCATTTTTTATTTGAATTTCAATAATTTTATTTGTTACTTTGACTTCAATAATTTCATTTTTTTATTTTGATTTCAATAATTTTATTTGTTACTTTGACTTCAATAATTTCATTTTTTTTATTTTGATTTCAATAATTTTATTTGTTATTTTGATTTCAACAATTTCATTTTTTATTTTGATTTCAATAATTTCATTTTTTATTTGAATTTCAATAATTTTATTTTTTACTTTGACTTCAATAATTTCATTTTTTTTATTTTGATTTCAATAATTTTATTTGTTACTTTGACTTCAATAATTTCATTTTTTTTATTTTGATTTCAATAATTTTATTTGTTATTTTGATTTCAACAATTTCATTTTTTATTTGAATTTCAATAATTTTATTTGTTACTTTGACTTCAATAATTTCATTTTTTTTATTTTGATTTCAATAATTTTATTTGTTACTTTGACTTCAATAATTTCATTTTTTTTATTTGAATTTCAATAATTTTATTTTTTACTTTGACTTCAATAATTTCATTTGTTATTTTGATTTCAACAATTTCATTTTTTATTTTGATTTCAATAATTTCATTTTTTATTTGAATTTCAATAATTTTATTTTTTACTTTGACTTCAATAATTTCATTTGTTATTTTGATTTCAACAATTTCATTTTTTATTTTGATTTCAATAATTTCATTTTTTATTTGAATTTCAATAATTTTATTTGTTACTTTGACTTCAATAATTTCATTTTTTATTTGAATTTCAATAGTTTTATTTGTTACTTTGACTTCAATAATTTCATTTTTTTTATTTTGATTTCAATAATTTTATTTGTTTCTTTGACTTCAATAATTTCATTTTTTTTATTTTGATTTCAATAATTTTATTTGTTACTTTGACTTCAATAATTTCATTTTTTTTATTTTGATTTCAATAATTTTATTTGTTACTTTGACTTCAATAATTTCATTTTTTTTATTTTGATTTCAATAATTTTATTTGTTACTTTGACTTCAATAATTTCATTTTTTTTATTTTGATTTCAATAATTTTATTTGTTACTTTGACTTCAATAATTTCATTTTTTTTTATTTTGATTTCAATAATTTTATTTGTTACTTTGACTTCAATAATTTCATTTTTTTTATTTTGATTTCAATAATTTTATTTGTTACTTTGACTTCAATAATTTCATTTTTTTATTTTGATTTCAATAATTTTATTTGTTACTTTGACTTCAATAATTTCATTTTTTTTATTTTGATTTCAATAATTTTATTTGTTACTTTGACTTCAATAATTTCATTTTTTTTATTTTGATTTCAATAATTTTATTTGTTACTTTGACTTCAATAATTTCATTTTTTATTTTGATTTCAACAATTTCATTTTTTATTTTGATTTCAATAATTTCATTTTTTATTTGAATTTCAATAATTTTATTTTTTACTTTGACTTCAATAATTTCATTTTTTATTTGAATTTCAATAATTTTATTTGTTACTTTGACTTCAATAATTTCATTTTTTTTATTTTGATTTCAATAATTTTATTTGTTACTTTGACTTCAATAATTTCATTTTTTTTATTTTGATTTCAATAATTTTATTTGTTACTTTGACTTCAATAATTTCATTTTTTTTATTTTGATTTCAATAATTTGGCGCAGGTAGCTGGATGTTGACAAGCCCTGAAATGGGTAGCTGGACGTCGACAGGTACTGGAGCTGGAGGCCCGACGTCAAGAGTCACTGGAGCTGGTGCCTGGATGCACTGGCGCTACAGAAGGCTACATGAGTAAGCTCAGGCTGTTGGAGTTGCAGTAAGCTGCAGGAGTGAGCTGGAGCCGATGGAATCACAGGAAGTTGCCGGAACTGGAGTAGAAGGCTGTGAAGGGAGTCCCAGGAAGCAGGCAACAGTAGAGAGTGGAGTGTGTATCGCATTCTGGTAGTTTGTGAGTCGCCCTTAAAAGGGTGGTTTGAGTCGCATTAATAGTTTGGTAGTTTATCATGAAAAGGACTGTTTGGGTACTGCTGTCACTGCCCCTAGTTCCCACAACTACTGGGTTCGTCAACTTAATGTCAAGTCAAGTCAAGATTTGGAGTCTTCCAGCTCCCAGGTCAAATTATTGGTTTGCTGTGAAGTTGCTAACTTCATGGAAAGACGTTCACATCACAGAAATTGGCTGATTTAACAAACAAATGGCTATAAATAATTTTAGGCCGGATTTCTTACAGTCAAAAATGTTTAGAGTGTTTATTGCCTGTATCTTGGTCCAAAATAAAAGTCTGTTGTTTTTGTTTAGTTTGCAAAAAATGGAGATTTTGTTATATGTTAGTTGCTGAAAAATGTTGTTGCTATTTTTTAGCATGTATAGTCTAAATAGTTTAATAATACTATTCATTGAATTCCTAAATGAATAGTATTATTCAATGAATAGTATTATTAAAAGATATTAAATGGCTACGGGTTTTTGTGGAAACTTCTTATGACAGGTTTTTAAATAAGGATACGAAAATTAAGTGATATATTAATATTTAAATATGCTCTTGACAAAGGATGCGTCCAGGATAAATGTTTTTGCATGCTTCATTCCCTTTAAGAGAATTTTCTTTAAATAATGTTCCATTGTTAAGTGTTTTTTTATTCAAGTAGTCTGAAGAAAGGCTGGTTATGTGAAGATTTTCAAACGACATAATGCTTGAAATTGTCCAACCGGTATTGAAACAATTGTAACTTACAATGAAACCCACTTTTTGTTGCTACCAATTCCTTTTTTGAAGTCTTGGTTTTGTTAATACAGTATATATATATATATATATATATATATATATATATATATATATATATATATGTCATCCACATACAGTTCTGTTTCGCTGTTTCACAATGTTTTGACATCGTCCGAAATACCTAAGCTTGATTTGTTTTATTGTTGGGACGATTAATCGGAATCAGTATCGGGAATCGAAAAAATTGGAAGTTTTAGGGGTATCAGAATCGGAAAAATTAGTACCTATATTCCGATACCAATAAACGATTCGTTTAATTTATTTTTAATTTAATTCTGTTAAAAGCAAATTCTTCCAGTGCTCGTAGTAATGATAAAATAATGAATATTGTTGACTCCATTGTTAAATATTTAAAGTTTATAAAGAATCGCAATCGGAATCATTAATTGTATCGGGAATTTAGTAAGGAATCGGTAATTGTATCGGAATCAGGGAATATATATATATATATATATATATATATATATATATATATATATATATATATATATATATATATATATAAATTATAGATAATTATTTTTAATACTTACAGACACTAATGTTTCATACTTCCGGAATCATCAGTGAAAGAAGTTACGATTGATGTAGGTGATAAGAGTCGAACCCCACAACGAATCCATCTCTGTCTCCATTTGGAAGGAAGGGCCGCCGTCAACTGCAACGACATTAAAGTGAAATAAAACATTTATAAGGCATAAACATTATAAAATGTTGGGTACTCTTGCACAATTTGACCCAAATTCTCATGAATTCTCGTAAAGCATGGATCAGGCGAGATCGGCAATTATCGGGGTCAACCGAGCGTCGTAACAGACGCAGCCTAATGGAAACAAAAAATAAAAATGAACATTATTAAAAAAATAATTAAAAATAACAAAAAAAAACGACCTTGAAAAATGGGAATATGTTTATTTTAAGATTTAATTTTTTTTTTTTTTTTTTGCAAAATATTTATAAACAGAAAGTTTGTTTGGTTTTTTCTTCAAGAAAAGATATTTTAGCCGTATAATTGTTAGGTGTAAGTACAAGTTTTTTTGTTTTTTGTTTGTTTTCTTTTTTGTAACAGTGTTGACTTCTTCTCTCTGGAAGAAAGACTCTCAAAACAGACTGTCCAAAAGACATGACAAGAAAAGAAGGCAAGCCAAGGCAAGTCAAAGAAGAAGAGGAAGCATTGTGAATCTGAAAAAGATTCAGATTAGAAAGAAGAGGAATGGGCAAGTCTGATATGTTGTGAGCCCTATCACAACAGTAGACCCCGAGATGTGTGGGTCCAGTGCCAAATTTGTCTCCATTGGACCCATGAGGAGTGCACCCAAGGAACGGCTCAATTCATCGGTCCAAATTGTGATTCCAATGACTCTGACTAAGAAGAGACCTATGCCTACTTTTTTTTTTTTTTTTTTTTTGCACTGGACTGCTTATTGTAGCCGAGTAGGTAACTCAGCAAGTTCTCATTTTTTTAACCTTTGGTACTGTATATAAGCTACAAGCGTTCAGATTTTAAAGTTCAACATATGCCTACTTTGAATTTGCACTCGATGTTGCAATTCCTTCCCTAGTCAAGTGTAAATGAGTAAATTTTACTTTTATACAATATTTTGTTTCTTATTTCCTTTGTTATGAACTTTAAGACTAAGAATTTAGATGTGCTGCATATGAAGAGGCAAGACGCCCTCGCTTTTAAGGCAAAACGCCCATGGTGGGCGATTTGCCCGCTTCCAATAGGCCTCTTGCCCAGGGCATAGGGCAAGAAGGTCAAAAATAAATTTTTTGCTTTTTACCTGCTGTGTTTTTATCTTTTATTCTACCCAGATATGCTTGCGATATGTTATAGCCAAGGTTCACCTCAATAGATCGCACCTATTTTGAGCTGCCTGTGACTTCAAATGGAGGAATGGTTGGAATTATTGCTTAAGGTGGGCTCCTTTCCCGCCTTTACCTTACTTTGGTTGACTGTTAAACCACCATCGACGGCAAAGATGGAGGAGATGGGGTAGAGGAAATATTTTTAGGGTTGCCATTTCGAACGCCCATAAATGATTTTTACTATGGTTGTAATCTCCAACTTGGATCGCGCAAAAAAACGATCCTGTCCGCAAGGATATACATTGTCTGCACTGTCCATTTGTACATCTCCAGGAGAAACCATCCTTTACACACGATCTTTTTTTTAAGTAAACATTTGTGTTTACAAACGTTGCACCTCATTTTTTGGGACAGCAATTTCTTCTCCTGACAATATGAGATTGTTTGCATCGATGTTTTCATTTCTTTTTCTAACATGCATAGATTTATTTTCTTGCCTGTCATTTTTCTGTTTAGCCAGTTTAAAAATATATTTGCTTGTCAGTTTTTGGAGGGTTTAGTCGTTTTCTTCCCATTCGAATGTCGTCTGCTTCCATTTAGATAGCGTTTTTTCATTGGCTAATCA
>NC_136519.1:76548260-76575760 GCF_053919585.1 Euprymna scolopes
ATAATTTTGTTAGGTTTTAAGATTTACACAGTTTAATGATTAATAATATTATAAACATTTGTATATTAAATATGAAATACGGTTTTACTGAATGTTCATTTGGTTAACTACCGGCTTCCATACTTTTGTTCGGTAAAAAGACACAAACAAATATATATAGAGCCGTCTATAAAATGTTTAATAGTTGTGCAATAATATTTTTAAATCAGTTTCAATTTGGCGATAAAATAGTTGACAAGAGTCATGTTTATATTAAAACTTAATATATTTTTTTTAATTTAACACAATTAATTAAAAATCTCTGCTGTAATGCAACATTTTGAAATAATGGAATTTTAATCGTTTTAATCTTTTAAAAATTAATTAATTTTTAGGAAGTTTCTTTTTCTTGGCAATTCAATTGATTATAGTATATATTAATTAGAAAAAAAGCTATTTAAAAAAACATAATAATATCAAATTTATAGCATTTTTTAATTGCAACTTCAAGGTAAATTTTTGTTCAATACGTGTATTTAAATTTTAAAAAAAATAAATATCTTTTACTTATTTGAACTCTTGTGTTTCATAATAAATAGAAATTTCGATAGATTTAAATATATTTTGTTCAAATTTCGAAAAAAATAAATATGGGGGGGTGACGCATAAAAAAAGTATTTTCATTCATATATTTTACGGAAACTGCATTTTATATGTAATTTCATTCTAAAATGGATAAGTATCGAAAATTTCACGAAAATCTGATCATTAGTTGATTTTTGCTAGATTTATTAAACACGGGTATGTTTTCACATTCGGAATGCTTACTACATGGGAACGTTATTTTAAAGCGCCAATTATGTAAACACGATTTCATTATTTTTGTTCGATGAAAAAAACTTCAAAAAATGATTACTAGTTTATTTTGCCCTTCTTTTAAATGGTACAAAAGTTTGTTTGTTTTTTTTTGTTTTTTTTTACAAAGGCATCACCACATTATCAAAGCCCAGAGGCCACTCAAGGATAAGGGTTAAAGAGTGTACAGTAGAAATTGGTCAATATAGTAATCGTTAGTAATGGAAATTCGGGAAATTTGTTAACTTTGGAATGGCTGATCAAGAACTTGTTTACATTGGACTTGAAGACAACCATATTGTAGTCAGCTGGAAAGCAGGAAAACAGAAGACAGTTCCACAGGCGTGCAGTTCTAAGAAAGAAGCTTTGTTCATGGAATCTACGTTTAGGTTTAGGCACAGATAAAGAGTGGGGGAAATTATTGATAGTGTTTACAGCTAGACGAGTGTTTCTTGTGAAAGTTTGGCGAGGGGGGACCATAGATTGAAGCTCAGTTGAACACTTTCCATGAAAATAACGATACATCAGGGACAAACTCGCAACAAACTCGTAAGTTATACTGATAATATTAATTTATAATAAAGTTACATCGTGTTACATATAGGAGGGGGGTATTTCTGTGGTGAATTTTGGAGGTGCCTAAAGATCTGAATGAATAATACAAAATGAAAGGAGTAAAATAATTGCAACTTTAAATAAAACGTATTGCATATTTTTTTTATCCATATTGAAACCGATTACACCCATATAATATTTTATCGCACATTACGTTTTAGAGCGATGAAACAAATAAAAAGACCAACACCCATATTAACTATTCATGTAGAATGTACTCGCCGTAATCATGTTGCAATTTCGTGACATAAAACTTGTAAACACTTTTCCTGGTCTAATTATTCTGTTTACAACACACATAATGTAGCACAAAAGTGAGTACACCTCTCACATTTTTTGCAGATATCTAAGTATGTCTCTCCATGAGACAACACTGACAAAATGATACTTTGACACAATGAAAAATAATCTGTGTGCAGCTTATATAGCAGAGTTCATTTACTTTTCCTTCAAAATAACTCAAAATATAACCATTAAAAGACCAAACACCTGTCAACACAAGTGAGTACACCCTTAGAGAAAGTTATTCATATTAACATATGTTGCATAGCGGGCATATATATAACAATTATGAGGGGGAGAGATACATTTATACGGTTGAGATAATAAGAGAGAGAGATACATTTCTTGGGAGAGTTACATAAAGCTCATAATAACGATGAGGGAGACGAAGTTCATATTAAGGATGTTTCACACATTACCTTTTGCTGTTGAATCATGACATGACACAGTTTTATTATTATTATTATTATTATTATTATTATTATTATTATTATTATTATTATTATTACTAGTTGTATGATTGTACAATTACTGAGCTCCCACGAAATCCTCCCATAACAGGACCTAATATTTCGTCTTCAAGTTATCCTTCTTCCTATCCTCCATCTGATATAGTTACTAATCCAATACACCATTCGAGCAGCCCCTCCATCTACAATCATACAACTAGTAATAATAATAATAATAATAATAATAATAATAATAATAATAATAATAATAATAATAATAATTCTCCTAACAGCCATCCTAACACTAACAACACTTATTAATCCCTCCAAAATAGTCCTCATACAGACATGGTCCCACCATTTGTTGAACACTATGAACAAAATTCAAACCATTTAACTAATACAAATCAGCAAATTAATATTAATACCAGACCTCGAGCTTTTAATAAAGTACATACATATATCGGCGCTACTTCAATATTAATTAAGAAAATAATATCAAACCACATTTCTTCTTTTAACAATCATAATTCTAATAATAACCAAGGAACTTCTCTAACCACTTTAATTAAAAAACTTAACTCTAACAATACCCCCTTCTCAATCAAATGGACTATCTTAAAAAAAGTGAAGTCTTATATGCTCTAAGTCATGTCGCCTCTGCACAACCGAAGCTATAACTATAATTACTTCCTCTCAAAGTAACAATATAATAAATTCTAAATATGAATTGATCTCTTTCTGTAAACATAAGTCCAAATTTAATTATGGCAATTTTGAAATTACATAGTTATTACTTTTACTTTTTATATAGATATATAATTTTTTCTTCAACTTTATCGGTTTTTTTTCTGCATACTTCTTAATACTTTATAATTTAATAATCCTTTATTTTAATTCTTTATTTCTTCTTTGCATGGCCGGTTTTTTATCTGCAATTTCTGTTTTATTCTTTAAACTTTCCTATCTATGTAATATATCAATCTACCCACACTTTCATATCTTGTATGTATATTTACTTATATTTTACTATATGCATTTACTTACTTTCTTTCTTGGTTTTTTCCTGAATTTGCAGATACCGGCCATCCTCTCCCCTTAAATAATTTTTATTTTTTATATTTTATTTTTTTTTTTATTTTTTTTATTTCATTTTTATTTTTTTTTTTTTTTTATTTATTTATTGTTTATTTATTATTTTCTATTTATTTATTAATTTATTTATTTATCTTCCATTTAGTGTCTTCTAACAACTCTTGCTGACATTTTTTGAAGTGATGACCTGTACATTTCAGTTGACCTATATTATTTTGCCCTATATATTTTTTTCGCGCCTTTTAACATTTCCTGTCTGAGTCATTTTGACATTTGTTTTTCTATTTTCTATTTAATTTTATCACTATTTAATTTTTTTTCCTCTTCTTCTTCTCTGATCTTTTTTATTTATATTTATGTCTCGGCAGTAGAGTGAAAGGCATATCTTATTTTCCTTTTATTAATATTATTGGAATTTTTTCCCCTTTTTCCCTTGTACACATTTTTGTGAATTATTACATGGATTATTGCCTTTGGATTATTTTGGACCATCTTCCAATTACGGGATTTCCTTGGATTTTACTTGTGCAAATGGAAATTCAATTAACTTTCTTGAAGTTATATATTTGGATTTTACCGTCACTGGATTATTTATCTTCCACCAGACTATCCATTCATGTGTAATCACCTTTTTCTTCACCATATTCCCTCTGCTTCACTTTTTTGTTATCAAGTAAGATCTTTGACTTACTTGTTGTTTCATCAAATACTTTTGTATTCAAAATCCGATCCTGAATTTTGCTAATTCCTATCCTCTGATGAGAAGGAAAGTATTTCTTCGAAACTCCGCGGATTAAGGACTATCCACTTATCAAGTTTTTCCTTTTCAGCTTAAATATGTTTTTAACTCTTTTTCAAAGTGTTTTTTAACATGTTTTATTAACTGTTTGCTCGTATATATATATATATATATATATATATATATTAAAAATAGATAAATTATAAATACACCTCAGATGAAAAGAAGAAGAAAACAACAACAATCACTCCTGATGATAATTCCATGCACTGATAGAAAGCGCTTGAGAAGAATATGGCCGAACAACAACTTTTGGGCATCATTTTACATAACATTCCAACTGAAATTAAAAAGATCGCTCGGCAAATGGAAAAGATATCCAGAAAGATTGGAAAAAAGAATAACTCTGTTGTGTTTAATCAGACGTGCTTGAATAATGACTTGCTGCTAAAGTATACAAATATATATAGTAATTTATAAAATATATATGGTGATTAAGCTACACTGAATATTCTGCGTTTCATCCACTCTAGGACTCTTCAGGCTTATGTGTATATATATATATATATATATATATATATATATATATATATATATATATATGTCTGATAAAATTGTCACCATAATGCAAATCTGAACGGTTCAATGCTTGAGGGTACAGCTCAATGAAGTTTGGTCTTTGGTGTGGTTTTAAGTGAGAGCCACATCATGCCACCTCACATCTTCGAAGTCGGCTTGAAAGTCACACCAAAATGTACCTGGATGTGTTGAAGAGTGTGGTGATCCCCTCGTGCAATCAGGTGGCTACTGGCAGACCCTGGGTGTGGCAGCAGGACTTGGTGCCGGCCTACAAGTCTAAAGAGATCCAGGCTTGGCTTCAGAAGAAGTGCTACGATTTTGTGCCCTTTTCTCACTGGTCTATTTTTCCCTCTGACCTGAACTCACGTGACTACTTCATTTGGCGAACAAAAACAAGTGCCTTTATGCCAGTAACGTAAAACCTTGCGTTCTGGTTGCGATGAAATTTCTGAAGATGTTCTTGATATCGCTTAGATTTTTGAAGCATTTCTCATGAAGAAAGGTTTTGAAATGCTTGAAAAAAATGTTAGTCCAGGGGTGAGAGGTCTGGAGAGTATAGCAGATGAGGCAGAATTTTGTAACTCAATTCGTTCGACTTCTGCAGGGTCGGTTTAGCAACGTGCATTGTTGTAGAGAAGAAGTAGGCCTTTTCTGTTTATTAATGCTGAGTGTTGTTGTTGAAATTTCTGATGCATTTCATCCATTTGTTGACAGTACTTCTCTGTCGTGATGGTTTTACCTGCATTCAAAAAACTATAATGGATGAGACAGGTACAAACCACCAAACAGTCAGCATGGCCTTCTTTTGGTGCAACTCTGTCTTCGGGAAGTGTCGTGGAGCTTCATTGGCACCTACCTAATGACCCGAGTGTCGCTGGTTGTCATAAAGAACCCATTTTTCATTGTAAGTCACAACCCAGTCAAGAAACGGGTCGTTCTTGTTGCATAAAAGAAGGAAAGATGACACTTTATAACAATATTTCTTTTGATTGTCGTTCAATTCATGAGGCACCTATTTATCAAGCTTGTCTTTCCAATCTCTCTCAAGTGGTTGGAAATCGTCGTATACATTACATCTAATCCAGGAACAAGTTCTCGAACAGTTGTGCATGGATTAATTACGACTAAGGCTCTTAATTGATCGTTGTCAACATCCGATGGCCGACCACTATGCTCATTATCTTCAAGACTCTTGTTGCAACCACAAAATTTCTTAAACCACCATTCTGCTGTGCGTTTAGTAGTGATTTCTGGGCTAAAATGCTTCGTTGATATCGCGAGCTATTTCAGAAGTTTTCAGACTATCTTGAATTGAAATAATAAAATTGTGCTAATTTGCTTTTTTCTATCTTGTATTCAATGTTCTGAAAAGAAGACATAATTGTTTTAAAACGATTGTAATTTAAACGAAAAACGATCTTTAAAATAATATATAAAGTAAAGGTATTGTAACGAAAACTTATTTGAAAATACATCATTTGAAAAGAAAATTTAAAAATCCACAAGAAGTTTCTTCTCAACCTAATATATTTTTATGACCCCGACGTGATCTTTCTATTCCACATTTTGGTGATTCTGATGTGATCTTTGTATTCAATATTTTCGAGACATCGACGTGATCTTTCTATCATACGTTTTAGTTACCTGGACGAGTATTTTTATATTCTACATTTTAGTGACAGTGACATGTTATCTTTCTATTCTATAATTTGGTGACCTCGACGTGAACCTTCTTATTCTTAGTTTTAGTTATTTCGATATGATCGTTTTATTCTACGTTTTTGTGACCTCGACGTGATTTTCTCTTCTACATATGCGTGCCCTCGACTGAGTCTTTCTGAACTTTTTTTTGGTTACCGTGACGTGATCTTTCTATTTTACATATTGGTGACCTCGACTTCATATTTCTATTATAAAATTTCCTGATCTCGACTGTTTTTTTCTATTCTACATTTTGGTAATCCCAACATAATTTTCTATCTTATATATTCTACATTTTAGTTTACTTGACGTGATTTTTACCTTCTACTATTTATAAAGCCACTCGAGGATAAGGATAAATGAGTATTAGGTAGATGGTAAGACAACACAGTAATGATCAATAATAGTGGAACTTGGGTAGGGTTTAATTATATAAAAGGACGGCTCAACAAAAATTCATTTACATTAGACTTGAAAACGACCATGTTGTAATCAGCTGGGAAGCAGCCTCACGGTATTGTGTTCCATAGACGAACAGTTTGAAAGAAACTTTTCACATTAAATTTTCGTTTAGTTTCAAGGCACAGATATAGAGTAAGGGAAATTGTTGACAGTTGTTGTAGTCAAACGAGTATTTGTTGCAAAAGTTTTACAAGAGGAGGAGACCATAAACTGAAGCTCAGTCGAGCACCTACCATAAAACTAACAATAGAGCAGAGGTAAATTTGTAGCGTCTCTTCTGCAGGAAAAAGTAAGTAAGGAGGCAAAAATGTTCTCGCCCACTAGATTTCAAAGATGGTTTTGTACCCTATTAAAGCAGTAAAGAGTACTTTTAGGAGCTGCATCCCAGATGTGGGAATAATACTCCATCTTATGAGCTCTTGTACGGGTAGAGAATGGCTTTGGCCATCGCATACTCCAGCATTCTCTCCCTTTCAGTGTTTCTGGTTCCAAACCCAAATTCACCATGGGATCATTGTATAGCCATGTAGATCTTTGTCTATGTGACCATTCCAGTCACCACAAGAGGAGATCACTGCCTGGTATTTTTTTGAAGAGAGCTCTCTCAGTTTTTCATAAAATTAGTACTTTGTTTTATTTGTTATTGGTTGTTAATTTGTTAAATTTTATTAGCTATTTGTTCTTTGTTTGATGTTTTATTTTATTTTTTTTGTTCCTGTTTAATTGACATCAAGTCTTAAAATAGAACAACGGATGTACTGATATGTTTGTTTTATTTTTCCGATTTTACATTCAGAAACTGCGTTTTAGTTTACAGTGTTTTTTTTTTTTTTGTTTTGCTTTGTTTTGTTTTTTATTTTTTGTTTCGTTTTTTTTTTTGTTTTTTTGTTTGTTTTTTTATAGACGTATCTAGAACGGAAAATGTGTGAGAAAGAGAGAAAGAGAGGGAGAAACAAAAAGTGCGACAGTGTGTGTGTGTGTGTGTGTGTGTGTGTGTGTGTGTGTGTGTGTGTGTGTGTGTGTGTGTGTGTGTGTGTGTGTGTGTGTGTGTGTGAATAGAAGGAAAGAGGGGGATAAAGAGAGAGATGAAGTGAGAAACACAGAGAAGGGGAGATAGAGAGGAGAGGGAGGACAGAGATAGAGAAAGGTGTAAAGAGAGAAACAAAGAGAGAGAGGGAAAGATTGAGAGGAAAGATAGAAACAAAGAGAGAGATAAATAAAGGAGAGAGAGAGAGCAGAAAGAGAAAAAAGACAGAAACAAATGAGAAAGAGAGAACTACAGTTATAGGGGAGATAAAGAGGAGAGGTGAAACAAACAGAGAGATATATAAAGAGAGAAACACCCAGAGAATGTGAGAAACGGGGAGAGAGACTGTTAGAGATAGACAAAGTTAGAGGGATGGGGGAAAGAGAGAGAGAGAGTAAAAAGAATTCAAGAGAGAGAAGGAAGGAGAGAGACATAGAAATAAAGAAAATGATAGATAAAGAGAAGACAGAAAGAAAGACAGAAAGAAGAGATAGAAATAAGAAAAGGAATATATATATATATATATATATTGTTCCTGTCTGTCTGTCTGTCTGTCTGTCTGTCTGTCTGTCTCTCTCTCTCTCTCTCTCTCTCTCTCTCTCTCTCTCTCTCTCTCTCTCTCTCTCTCTCTCTCTAATTTCGGCCTTTTGGATTATTTGGGAACATCTTCCAATTACACGATTCCCTTGGATTTTACTTGTGCAAATAAAAAATCCAATGAACTTTTTTGGATTTATATTTTTGGATTTTACCGTCATTGGATACTTTACCTTTCACCTGACTATCCATTCACGTGAAATCACCTTTTTCTTCACCATATTCCCTCTGCTTCACTTTTTGTTATCAAGTAAGATCTTGAACTTACTTGTGGTTTCATCAAATACTTTTGTATGCAAAATCCGATCCTGCATTTTGTTATACGCTCTAATGAGAAGGAAAGTAGTTCTTCGAAACTCCGCGGATTAAGGACTATCCACTTATTAAGTGTTTCCTTTTCAGATTAAATATGTTTTTAACTCTTTTTCAAAGTGTTTTTTAACATGTTTTATTAACTATTTGCTCTTGTGTGTGTGTGTGTGTGTGTGTGTGTGTGTGTGTGTGTGTGTGTGTGTGTGTGTGTGTGTGTGTGTGTGTGTGTGTGTTGTTTGCTTTGGTTTTAGGGATATGTTTTGAATTAATTCAATTATTTACGACAGTGCATTTTCACCTAAATGCGAGTTGGGAATAATTTTCCCTTTAACCAATTTGGTACCCCTACAGCGGCATATATATTATTTTTAAAATATAATTATCCACTGACACGTGTTTCGTCGTCTACTACTCATCAGAGCGGCCGAATCTATATCGAATCGAATATATATATATATATATATCATATAATTTATTTTTTATACATATGTATACACATAGTTCATTTTTTTAATCTATGTGAACACTAGGATACTTCAATTAAAAGTCAAATATGCACAGGTAAAAATAGAGGAATAAAAGGCAAATCAAATGAAGTATATGTTGTTTAAACAGTTACATTCAATTTAGCTTACATTTGCGGTCTTTGTAAAAATGTTACAAGTGCGGACTTTCTTTTTTGCGCTGTTTTGCACTTTTTGGCATTGTCTTGCACTTCCGGTTTGTTGGCTGTCATGACTCTTGTGGGCTGCGACGTTGTTTGGCTGTGGAAATAATAATAATAATAATAATAATAATAATAATAATAATATATATATATATATATATATATATATATATATATATATATATATATATATATATATATATATATATATAGTGCAGAGTGGGGGTGCGGGGTGCCCAAGCACCTGTCCCATTTACTGCTGTTTTAAAAGTGCCCTTTTCAGAGGAACGTATTATAGGCCTGTACCCTACCGAGTCATCTTTTTTATCACTTGAGCATCTACTCTGAAAAAGTACTCTGCACGTTACTGATTATATATATATATATATATATATATATATATATATATATATATATATATATATATATATATATATATATATATATAAAGAGAGAGATAAGCCAAAAAAGAGAGAGAGTGGATAACAGATAAAGAGAAGAGGGAGGGAGGGAGGGAGACAAAGAGAGAAATAAAGAATGATACAAAGCGAAAGAGAGAGTGAGAGAGAGAGAGGGAAGATAGGAGACTGAAAGAACAAAAAAAAAAGACAGGAACGAAGAGAGATAAATAGAAAGAAAGAGAGAAATAAAGAAATGAAGAGAAAGAGAGATATATAGTAAGAGAGAAGGAGAAAGAAGGGAAATATCGAGATGTAAACGCATGTATCTTGCTTTAGCTATGAATAAAGAATGCGAAGCACTAGTGATTGTTGAAGAGCGTTGTTTCGTTTCCTTTTCGTGACGTATGTTAATGTATGTATTGTTTAGATTAATAGGACAATTGTTCTCATCTTAAGTGCCATCTTCACGAGTGTTGGATATCTGCCAGGTGGCCGGGAATGACGTCAAATAAGTCAGAATGGGGAACATAGAATACCCGGAGATTAGGTCAGCGTAACTGACCGATATTTGAAGACAATGCGTGGTGGAATGCTTTGACGTCATTTCTGCCAATAAAATAGAGACAAAGGACAGAAGAGAGAGAGCGGCGAGACGGGCAAACTTAGCGACACATTTTTCTCCACTGCAAAACATGCCAGGCCCTTGCCACATACGCCGTCACTAATGTCATAACTGTCATTCTGAAATCGAAAAGGTGATTTTGAATAAACAAAATATTTTATAATTAGCTGTGTGTGCGTTTTATTTCGCTACCAAATGTATATATCGAGACAATGACAAGGGTTGATTTTTTTTTTTTTTAAATATAATAGGGTGAAAAACACATTTTATTACATGCAGTAGTGAATATATAACACAGCGTTTCGGTCAATGTAACCTCCGAACTCCGTCAGATATAAAAGTCGCCATGTTTTAGCAGGAAAAAAATCTGCTTTTTCTTCTCACATATAAACAACTCCGACTTTTTTCTTTCCTTTCCCTTTCTTCCTCCTTTTCCCCTCCTTCTTTTCCTCCCTTTTTTCTTATCTCCCCCTTTTTTTTACTTTTTATCATTCATAATGATTACATATCAAAATTTTGAAAAAATACATCTAGTTAAAAAAAAAAAAAACAGATAACATGCGATTAACCATATTGAAACCAGCAACCTCTTTGTTTCGTAAATATTATGTTTCTCGGATCTTACAATTGGTTGATGAATTAAATTAAAAATTAAATCATAATAAGTTAGAAATTATACCCTCTAGGGTTCCCTGATAATTACATTATCTTTATAATTCGTGTAACCTTACTTCCAACAAGATCCAAAACTTTGAAACCTTAGTGTAGAGCTGCCCATTTTTTTTCCTGCAACTTTAACACCTGACAAAGGTCGAAGGTTACAACGTTGTGTAGATAACACACAACATGAGAACAATTGTCCGATTAATCTAAATAATACAAACATTTATAACTCATCTCAAAACTTTAGAACTGTTATATTAACTAATTAGTTATATTAACAAACTTTACCGAATTAATTAGTTTTAACTAAGCACCGCCAAAAATGGCCGAAAAATCAAGTTGTTGTTTTTTAAAACGAAATTACATTTATTAAAATCCATTATTTCTGAGTAACTTTTCTTTTTCCAGAAAGATAAAACCCTGAATTTTATCATATAGAAAACAGAATAATGTAAAACTTTTTCTACTATTTTTAATTAAATTTTAAATGTTAAATTTTCCCAAAAAGTTAACAATTGACATTTTTTGTCTTGCACAAAAAACGTACATAAATATTTAAAAAAAAAAAAAAAAGGTTTTTGAAATAATTAATTTATTTATTTGTTGTCTAACTAAGATTTAGGATGATTTTCTATGAGAATATGCAAAAATATTATAAGTACCTGGAGTTCAAATAATTCCACTTATTCATATAGGCAACCAGTTACTTCGCGTCGATCTAGAGTCTAGATCGACAATGTTTACGTTTGTATTTGATAAAAAGCAAACTATGGAAGACCAAACAGGCCAAAAAAAACTTATTTTTCAGTGACGAAAATTTCAATGTATTATTAACGCTGAGGCTGGCCAGTACCAGATGGGTGACCATTTTTATGAGTTTGGTTTTTAATGTGTATGTGTGTGGGGGCCAGGCTCCCCAAAATGGGGGGGGGATTTAAAGCAGAATAAAAAAAAAATTATTTCAGCGCGTTTGGTCCACCGTAGTCGAAAGGCGGCAAACGTTTTCAAACGGGATCGAAAAAATGATGATATTTTTAACACAAAGGGCACAATATTTATCGATTTTTTTTGTATCGATTCTTCAAAGCATGCCCTGTTTAATAATGGTCATGCATTATTCGGCTCGCTAAAAAAAAATTGTTAATTTATTTATTAAAGATTTTAAAATGGCTTTTTTCATATAAATATTAAATTTTTTTTTTTTTGTTTTGCTTAACTTAAATTAATTATTTTACTTAACATATTCACCGAATTTCACACTTCAAAACTCAAAAGCGGGATAATTAAACACAATCGAAGTTCTGATATTCAGACATCAAAATAAGGTATGCAAACCATTTTTTTTTTTTTTTCTTAATCTATAATTCTGTCCCTTACAACAACACAATATGTTGTGTTCAGTTTCAGGTGATTATTTTAAGCATATTTGTACCCCCTCAAAACAAGGGGGGGTTTTGTAAGCAAAAAAATATATATATGAATATCGTTTATGAAAAATAAGGACACTGTTATAAAGTTCATTCTTCTCTTAATAATCACTGAAAATTTTGTATTGATCGGATAATTACCTGATTTTTGGTAGATTTTTAAAAAGACGGTCCGTCAAAAAGTACTTACCTGCCCCCCCCCCCAGTTTTGGCGGTGCCTAGTTTTAACTAATCAACTAATTTTTCGAAAAAGTAAACAAAGGGAAAAAACGACAGGGAGTTTGGAATTTAATTTAAATCACTGGATATTATAAAAAGAATTTAACTGAAAAAGCTATATATCTATAAAAGTGAAATTGTCTGCCTCTGTGTGTGTGTGTGTGTGTGTGTGTGTGTGTGTGTGTGTGTGTGTATACACAGGGTGTTATGAAGCATCTAGTGTGGTTATTGGGCAATAGGCCGCATGCTCTGCATGCTCCTTAGTATAAGTTGCATGCTTTGCTTGTGCTTTCTCGCTTTCAGTGCCACCGCTGGCTAGCCCTGTGCAAGCAGGGAAGCCGAGTGCGTAAGTCTTCCTCTGCCAGTAAACAGCCTCTCTAACACCAAGACCTCTGCTGTGCCTCCTCGTGGCCACACACGGTAACTGGTTGCCTCGCGGCTCCAGGCTAAACAGCAGGGGACCTCGGAGCAGCAGGGGGCCCCAGAGATGTGAGTCCATGGCCCACCGACGTGTGGACACGCCCTGGTCTCACATCAACCCCTGCCCCACAGCCCAGTGGGTTATCCTTAGTTGGCATTGGGCTAGGGGAGTAAACCCCAATGAGAAAATCTGTGTTGGGGCGACACATTAGGCAAAGTCTGACAAACTGGACTCTTGGCACACTCCTGCAGCAGCCTGTCAGTCCAGTCGTCATGGTCTCTACCTGCCACCGGAACCGCTGATGGTCTGCCAAGATAGTGGACTGTGGAGCGTGCACCCACTTTTCACTCAAATCATCACTGCACTAGTTTTGCCCATGCAGACTCTTTATTTCCCACACACTTTTTTTTTTCTTTCTTTCTCTTTCTTTTTTTTCTTTTCTTTTATTCCACCTACAAATACAAGTCCTCCGGCGATGGGGAAGGAGTGGGGGGGGCAGGCAAGGTTGTTGCTGGCAGCCCTTAGCTCCAACCCTGCACGTGATGCAGCCCCGGGGTGATGGTCGCTGGATGGCTGGGACTGGAACTGCAGCCTCCTTCGACAGCTCCCAGGGTGACTGGGCGGCCCTTTTCAGGATCCACACCGCCCACCCTGAATTGGGAGGGGTCTAGAAAAGGTGACCCAAACAAGTGTCTGTTCCACTCTCCACGGACAGGTAGCCGAGCCTCGTCGTGGCAACCTATACCTCGGTCCTAATAATACTAAGAAGCTAATAATTGGCACTTGGAATGTGCGTACTCTTCTCGACCTTGACAACAACTCAAGACCTAAACAGAGAACAGCTCTAATTGCATATGAGTTAAAGAAGTACAACATCGACATCGCTGCTCTCAATGAAACCCGATTCTCTGATGAGGGCTCCCTCACCGAGTCAGGAGAGGGATACACCTTCTTCTGGAAGGGCCTGGATAGGGGTGCTCCTCGCATCCATGGAGTTGCCTTTGCCATCAAGACCAGGCTACTCAACAGCATTCCCCAGAGCCCAACGGGTCACAATGAGAGGCTAATAACTTGGCGCATGCCCTTATCAAATAAACGTCATGCTACCCTAGTCAATGTGTATGCACCAACCCTAGATTCAGCTGATGAATTGAAAGACAAATTTTATGCCCAACTCCATGAGATCATGCTGACAATCCCCAAAGAAGATAAGATCATTCTCCTTGGGAACTTCAATGCAAGAGTGGGCAGCAGTCACCATCTCTGGGAGAGAGTCCTAGGGCATCATGGAGTTGGAAAATGTAACGATAATGGGTTGCGTCTTTTAACATTCTGCTCCCAACATAATCTGTAAAAAAAAAAGAAACTGGAAAAATACAAATGCAAATAATCAAAAATAACAACAAAAAATACCTTGAAAAATGAAAATATGTTTATTTTATTTTAGTTTTTAATTTTTTTTTTTTTTCAAAATATTTATCAACAGAAAGTTTGTTTGTTTTTTGTTTTTTTTCTCCAAGAAAAGATTTTTTTAACCGTATAATTGTTAGGTGTAAGTACAAGTTTTTTTTTGTTTTCTTTTTTGTAACCATTTTTTTTTTTTTTTCTTGTTTTTTATTTTCAAGACTTGTTGTTCAGTCAAGTTCTTTTGGTGGCACTGTCCATTTGTACATCTCCAGGAGAAACCATCCTTTACACGCGATCTTTTTTTAAGTAAACATTTGTGTTTACAATTGTTGCACTTCATTTTTTGGGACAGCAATTTCTTCTCCTGACAATATGAGATTGTCTGCATGTTTTCATTTCTTTTTCTTACATGCATAGATTTATTTTCTTGCATTTTTCTGTTTGGCCAGTTTAAAAATATATTTGTTTGTCAGTTTTTAGAGGGTTTAGTCGTTTTCTTCCCATTCGAATGTCGTCTGCTTCCATTTAGATAGCGCTTTTTCATTGGTTAATCAAACTCCCAGAAATGGAATTACAAAGATTTTTTTTTTTTAAATAAGCAACTAATCAGAAACTAAACCCCACCTTAATATCACCTTAAAAATTACTAAAAACATAACAGAAAAAAAAATTTAATAAATAAAATAAAAAGTCGAGTTAGCGTTTCAACATTTGAACAACGCTTGAGATTGTCTGCATCGATGTTTTCATTTCTTTTTCTAACATGTATAGATTTTCTTGCCTGTCATTTTTCTGTTTGGCGATTTTGAAAATATATTTGTTTGTCAGCTTTTCTTTTTCTTTTTTTTTTTTTTTTTTGTTGGTTTAGTCGATTTCTTCCAATTCGAATGTCATCTGCTTCCATTTAGATAGCGCTTTTTCATTGGCTAATCAAACTCCCAAACATTCAATTAAAAAAAATAAATAATAAATAAATAACTAATCAGAGAATCAAAAAGTCACCCCCACCCCTTAATATCACCTTAAAAATGACTAAAAACATAACAGAATAAATAACATAAAAAGTCGAGTAAGCGTTTCAACATTTGAACAACGCTGGGCTGACAGCGATCATTGCCGGTCTCGCCCGATCCATGTTTGACAGGAATTCACGAGAATTCGGGTCAAATTATGCAAGAGTACCAAAAATCTATTTATCAAGTCTTCGCAGGTCAGCTCCTGTTATGTGGCTATAAAAAAAAATGTCGCTTTTTATTTCAGTTATTATCTATATATAAATTTATTTACCTACTTGTTTTTCGTACATGCATGCCTCACAAAGCCCCCCCCCCAAAAAAAAAATCCTGTTGTTATAATCATTGCTATTATTAGAATTTATTTTGCCAGTTTGTGTTCTACATATCATCTACTACTTTCCTCAAAATAAACGCATTCTCCAATGAAAGGATAGTCTACTAAACTGCCGCTATATGCTGAAATTCTTAGCAAAAGGGTAGACAACTCCATTCAAACTGAGTCGGGAATAACATGTGAAATTAAAAGCAGACAGCCTCAAGAATATACATGCTGACGTGCCAACTAAATTCTGGTAAGTAATAAAAAAGAAATCCTATTTCAGCCAGTGAGAGAGAAACCTATCGTTGTTCTCTTCCATAAAAAAGCTTAACTGAACTTATATTAAGTACAATTATCAAATCATTCCTCTCTGATAGGTTTATAAGAGTAATAGTTCATGAACAGAAATCAGAAGTTCACAGTATTAATTCTGACGTACCTCAGCGTTCCATCCTGAGCCCGACTTTTTTTCTGATCTTCTTCAATGATCTCCTAACTCACATTTTAAGACCATTTGTAGACATTTATGCAGATGACACTACCATCTATGGCAACACTTCAAAGGCCAGAAATGACCAAGATCTCTCTGATTCTCTCTTCTCTGATTTTGAGCACATTGTGCAATGGGGAAAGGGTGGCTGGTTAATTTTAATGCATCTAAAACCAAGCTTCTTTCTTTCCATCATCAATGCTCTGGCCCACATCTGGCCCCAACTGAAATGAACGGTTTTCATTTTGAGGATGATCCATGTTTAGACAAGCTTCTTGGTCTGACCTTCACTCCTAATCTGAAATGGAGCACATTCATCAAATCTGTTGCCAAGGTTGCTGGAGAAATGGTTGGCTCATTCTACCACTCCAATAGCAATCCTCTACCTGCATAAGAGCCCAGTACATCCTAGGATGGAGTACTGTTGCCACATCTGGGCAGGAGCTGCTTGGAGCACCCTATCCTGCTTTGATAGAGTTCAAAACCGACTTAATAATCTAGTAGGTGACGCCCTTTTCTCTTCTCTCCAACCTCTATCCCATAGAAGAGACGTTGCAAGCTTGTCTCTGCTCAATTGTGATTTTTATGGCAAGTATTCGACAGCTCAAATCTACGCCCCCCCCACCACCACCACCAATCTTTCACAATAAACACTCGTCTAGCCAAAATCACTAAATAAATTTCCCCACTCTCTATCAGTGCCTAAACCTAAATGTCAATTCCATGAACAAAGCTTCTAGAAGCACCTGTCTGTGAAACTCTATTCTGCTGGTCTGCTTTCCAGCTGACTGTAATATGGTTGTCTTCAAGTCTAATGTAAACAAATTCTTATTGAACCGTCCTCTTAAATAATCTGATTATACCAAATTTCCATTAAGATTACTACGCTATTGTCCCAATAACTACAATACACATATTAACCCTTATCCTCGAGCAGCTTCTGGGTATTGAGATATGGTGACCTCTTTGCCAAAAAAAAAATAGCCAAACAAACATGACAATATTTTATGGCATGTTATCTATAATATAAATCTCACCTGTCTGTTTAACTGTATGTATGTATGTATGTATGTATGTATGTATGTATGTATGTATGCCTAAAACTTTCGATAGAGGCGACGGATTTTCACGGAATCGGTATCGTTTTGAAGCTTGACGTCTCTGACAACAAATATCAAAAAATTGACCCAAAACATTAATTCCTTCACTCTCAACTAGGCACTTTTTTACAAGGAGGAGTTGATTTTTTGCAAGCCATTTTTGCAAGTCATTGTATTGGTCGGATTGACTTTGCCTAATTTTAACGTTCTGAATTTCCGGTCGCGTCATGGAGTAGCGGTAAAACTGCAGATTTTCTTTCACTTTCTTTTTCGCCTTCGCGTCACGGGTTTGAACCTGCCTGCCTACTACCACTTTTTTTTTTTTTTCTCAACACACACCTCCAAACACCCGGGCAACGCCAGGCTAGTCAAAACTAAATCAACGAATAGAAAACAAAGCTTATTTAAAATCCGTTTTCAAGATAACAGATGTCCATTCGGTGATAACTTGTTGATATTCAGGCAGAATAAAAAAAAAAAGGAGGCATTACTTTTGGAATGCCGCCCCTCATATGAGGATTCCGCTAGTAAGAGTATATAAAAGTACTAAAATTAGAACTTATTTCCTACATTAATCATGTTTTCAACAAGTCCGGCTTGTTAGGAAGTAGATGAACTCTGTGAATGTTTAGAGCTAATCATGGTGTTGACCAATCCTAAAGCAACGAACATGCTCTATTTCCGACCGTTTTAGATTCGTTTTGAAGTATTTTTTTTCTTTTTCTTTTACAAGAAAAAAAAAAGAGGTTGAATGTAATATATTAGAAGACAATTTAGTCTATTGTTTGTTTCATTTTTATGGAAATCGCTCCAAACAAGACATGAAGCCACTTGATATAAGTAGCTAACAAAGAAGAAAGAAAAAATAAATAAATAAAACGAACACTTCAAGGTCAAAAACTAACCAACAATGTTATAACCCCCCAGAAAAACAGCAATTCTTCCTCCTTTGTCAGAAATATCACTCCATAGAACGTGAGGACTAAAGGACAAGATAAGGGAAACTAGAGTTACTGAGCTGCTGAGAGTAAATTCAAGGTCCGTTTGCTACTTTCCATTTTCAAACATATCATCATCATCATCATCATCATCATCATCATCATCATCATATTCGGTTTAATGCCCGTTTGACATGCTGGCATGTGTTGGATGGCTTTTAGAAATTTACTTCAAAAATAGTAAACTGTCTCTGGCCAAGTCTTTATTTATCCCTCTTTCTCTCAAGTTTTCTTTGGTCTTAACCTGCTGATTAATTCTGCTACTTGCTCTACGTCTAAGAAATCTCATCAATTCCTCCTCCTTCTCCTCCTCCTCCTCATCATCATCAGTAGTAGTAGTAGTAGTAGTAATAATTTATTGTCCGTTTTACAGGCTGGCATGTGTTGGACGGCTTTAAGAAATTAACTTCCCAACTAACCAGGTCTTTATTTATCCCTCTTTCTCTCACGTTTTCCTTGATCTTACCTTGCTAATTAATTCTGCTACTTCAACTGTTCAACACCTAAGAACGCCCAACCATTCTTTCATCATCATCATCATCATCAGTTATAGGTGATAGTTATAAGTTGTTATAGGTGAACGTTATAATTTATTATAGGTGAAAATTATAAGTTGTTATAGGTGAAAAAAAAACGCCATTACTTATATGATATTGATGTTTAAATAATAAAAAGAGAAAATAAAAAGTTATATTAACATTTTCTCAACATCTAAGCTCTCATCCGTCTCCATAGTTTTACACTGACTAACTTTGAAATTTCCTTTGGCTACAAAGCACAACTAGAACCGTAATACTTGACCATTAATTTTAAATTTTGATTCAAGTTAAAAATTACAAAAAAGAAGGCTATTTTTATTTTTTCCAATCCGGAGAGCCCTTTTTAAGGAACTGCATGTTCCACACATCAATTAAAACCTTGTGTAGAACTTTGTCTTCGTGAGGAAATAGAAACATGAAATCTCCCTTTTCCTCGTGTTAAGAATGACTTTCTTGTCCACTTAACCATGTCTATTTATCCAGCCCAATGGACAGTAGAAACTGGAAGTCGAAAAGAGCCGACAATCTTGACTATAACCAAAAATTGTTTTATATACGAATCTAACCCGCTGTTTCTCGCCTTCTTCTAAAATGTCTGCTATTCAACATTATGGGAAACAAAAAAAAATGTTCTGATTATTATCGATGGATATTCTCAACAGATATGTCTATTCTTTTTTTGTTTGTTTTTTTCACTAAGAAGTTTGGTGTTTCAATAATAATGTAGAGGTATTCAAACATAATTTAATATGAGATATTTTAATCAGGGTCACGTACGTCTATATGAATTACAGCCTGCATTTTAAATGGAACACAAAAACGAAAAAGATAAAATATATGTCTTATGTTTATGTTCACAATATTTTTGGATCCACAATATTTTGAGGTGTCCCTTTTTCTGTGCAGATGTAGAGATTGTCTGATTTTCCGACTGTAGTATACATAACATATACTTGTCCATGTAAGAAGACATCATAGTGTAGATGTAAGTCACACAAATGTAAAAATTGTCCCTGGACCGTGTTAATGGTTATTGCAAACGCCAAGCGAATTGTGAAGTGCAATATTTTAAATTAAAATGGTATATCCGTTTAAATCATACAATGTACGTTCACTGCCTGTTCTTCTTGACGGTTGACAGAAGGGAAAACATGGGGGTTAAATTTTACTATAAACATGTATGTGAACACGCACTGGAAAATCTCGAAAAGTAAAAAAAATTAGCTGATTTTCTTTTTGGATGTAAGTATAGTGTTTTATCAAAGATAAACAGATGGAAAAATTGAAAGGAAAACTTTTTAAAAAATAAACCAACAAAGTGGGAGACCATTGATAATTCAGAATAAAGAAAGATGAAAAGAATGTAAAAATGTTGTAGGATAAGTTTTCAAAGAAAAGAAATAGTTTGGTAAACTGTTGTTTTTGTTTTATTCCAAGAAAATATAATATATTGCTTCCAAATATAATTAATGAGAATATGCGTAAACATTTTGGTGCTTTTTTCTTTATTGTTGCTAATTCCGAAATCGAAATATTGATTTTCAAGTGAAACCAATAGTATCTACTGAATTGCCATGTCACAGTAATGAAAATAGCCAAAACTTACGAAAAATGATGAGGGAGAAATTAATGATTAAATGAAATAGTTTTCGAAGAAATTAAAAATTTTAGTTATTTCCCTTGTGTTTACGTCATATGAACATTTTTTCAAAGAGAGAAGGTACAGAATAGTTAACAGAAATCCCTCCTAATGTTAAGAATGATTTTCTCAATAATACGTTATTATGCAGAAACTCATTATTGACATGTTACAGGCTTTCTTAACTATTCTCTCCCTCTACACTGTTTTCTTATTTTGCAATCAATCGTCGGGTAATTCTTTTTTGGGACGCCAGCATGCCAGGACATCAGATTTCAATCTGCCATAAACTTTTTTGATAAATCTCTGTATGGCGTACCGGGAAAATATTTTTCAAATGAATAAAAATTAATAAAATTTATTTTTACAAGAATCTTTATACATTTATCGAGCCAATAACATAGAACTTTATATGAAAATCCATGTTTATTATTTTAAAAAATCCAACAACCCAGCTGAAATCGATGTTTTGCGTCTAAAACAAAATTCATTTTTTTCATAAATCTCTGTGTAGTGTACCGGGAAAATATTTTTTTCTAAAGAATAAAATCAATAAAAAATTTTTTTACAAGAATCTTTATATATTTATCTAGCCAATAAACATTAAATAACATATGAAAAAAAAAACATGGTTATTATTTTTAAAAAATTCAACTTATGCAACGAAGCTGAAGTTGATGTTTTCGATTCTAAGGTTTAGTTTAGTTGTTTTGTTTTACAGTATATCAACCCTTTTCGGGCTATTTAATGCCGAATCCAGTTATTTTAGAAATAGTATTTATATTGTATCCAGTTATTTTGTAGAAGGTTTTTATTCAATATTTTTGTATCTTCAATTGCTAGTTTGTAGTGTTTGGTTTGGTTGTTTTATAGTGGATTTTATTGTTTTTGATCCATGCCCTGCAGAACATGAATGAGTTTTGGAATGGGAGAGGGAAAAGTGTTACAGTATTAATGCTCGGTAGATTTTAAGTTTAAGAAACCACTCAGGAAGTGGGGGGAGAAAGAAAGAGAAAGTTGAAATGGTAAGAAGGAAAGTGAGTTGTTGTTTTTGTTTTTGTTTTTGCTTTTGCAAAACATAATAAAGTTTTGCAAAAAGAAGTAGAAAAACAAAAAAACATCAATGTTAGGTGCATTTCATATCAGGAAACTAATATCTTCAGACAGCCTGATCTGGTAGTACCAGTTCGATTCTAAACTAAACTAACTATTTGATAAATCTCTGTGTGATGTACAGGTAAAATATTTTTTCGAAAGAATTAAAACGAATAAAATTGATTTTTACAAAAATCTTCATACATTTATCTAGCAAATAAACGTAAAATTACACATGGAAATCTACTTGGATCATTTTTAATTTGTTTTTGCAAGAGCATTAGCAAAGTAACAGAAGTCCAACAGGAATTTGGTGTTTTTCCTTATTATATTTATAAGAGAGAAGGTCCCCATGTGCTGGTACGGGGTCGCTAATTAATAGGAAAGACAAGTGACCAAACTATAGGTAGAAACCTTCTTCCTATAATCTTTATATTAATACGATAGCGTGTGTGTTATTTTCTGTGTCACGCTTATATCCGGGTCGTTTAATTGTTATGTACTTTCATTTCTTGTAATAAATAAATTTACCAAGAATTCTTCATAAGTTTTGGTTTCAGTTTCGATTATAACTGATGGCACTCAAGTCATTTAATTTTTTTCTAAATAATTTTACGAAGACTTTTTCATATTTTGGTTTCGATTATAGCTGATAGCACTTATGTCATCTATTTTTTTATGAATAATTTTACCAAGAATTCCTCATAAGTTTTGGTTTCGGTTTCGATTATAGTTAATGGCACTCCAATGATCTATATTTTAAAAATAATTTTATCAAGAATTTTTCATAAGTCTTGGTTTTGGTTTCGATTTTAGCTAATGGCATCTTTGTAATCTATTTTTTTTATAAATAATTTTATCAAGAATTCTTCATAAGTTTTGGTTTCTGTTTCGATTATAGCTGAAGGAACTAAAGTTATATATCTATAATATAAAGCTGAACGTCTGTGTGTGTGTCTGGTCATGAATAGGCTCCTATATGGTTGACTATTATAGAAAACTGATCACATATAATGATAGATGTATTGAGACACAGGAATGGGTATGTTTGATCTGGCATAATGATGATTCATTAAAATTGTGGGGTCTGCGTACACGCCTGATCCACAAAGTATGGAAATAAAAAATTAAAAAAAAAAAACGTTTACAAGTGTTTTTGATATAGATGTACATAAGAATACTTTGATAAGTATGTTTTAACTTAAATAGGGATGGTATAATAAAATTGTGGGATCTGCATTCGCGCCTGGCCTCCATAGAATGGAAATAGGCACAAACTTTAATAAAGACTTTTCATATCTATCTGCGTAAGTATACTTTGATAATTATGTTTCAGTTTGAAGAAATATGATATAATGAAATTATGGGGTGTTCGTTCGTGCCTGACCTCCATAGAATGGAAATATGTCACAAAGTTTAACAAGGTTTTTTAATATAGATCCACAGTATACTGTGATAAGTGTTTCAGTGTGAACAAGTATGGTATAATAAATCATGATGTTTATCTATTTTCTTTTTACTTTCATTATATTTTGTTTTGCTTTGGTTTTGATACCCCCAAATTCGAAGCTATCTCTTTACAACCCTTCCTTTTCATAACCTATCATACTTTCATAAATCAGAGTCCATTTTCTGTAGGCTGTTTTTGAACCCAGTCAACGACGGGTACTTTTGCTAGTATATATATATATATATATATATATATATATATATATATATATATATATATTTGTGTTGGGATGATTAATTGAAATCAGAATCGGGAATCAGTAAAATCGGAAGATTTGTGGGTATTGGAATCGTTATTGGAATCAGAAAAATTGCTGCCTCTTTTCCAACACCAAAACGATTCTTTTAATTGTCTTTTCTATTTGATTTTATTTAAAACAAAATCTTCCATTGCTGCTAATAATGATAAAATAATAAATATTTATTGATTTTAAATTACCATTAAAGCTAAAATCGATAGATCATCCTCCACAAGTGTATTATGACGTTTAGGAAAATTTCTGCATATTTAAAATGCGTTTTTCCGAAAATCGGGGAAAATAACAATCTTATAGTTAAATAATTAGAGACTTATAAAGAATCGGAATCAGAATCAGTAATATTATCGGAATCAGGTATTTAGCACGGAATCGGTAATTGTATCGGAATCAGAAAAAATATTGGAATTGTCCCATCACTAATATATATATATATATATATATATATGCAGATTCATAAGTTTGGTGTTTGGTTTCGATTCAAGCTGATGCAATCAAGTCATATGGATATATTTTTTTATTTTTGAAATGGCAACTTTATATTATATAAAAATTGATAGAATAATATAATATATAATAATATATACGAAATCTGCAAGAATTAAAATGTGATATTTAAGCATACTTTACGACCGGGCTACGCCGGGCATCCCTGCTAGCTTAAATAAATACTTTTGCAGTTTTAACAAAAGAGCTACAATAATATCAGAGCATCTCCATTTGCGCTGAACATTTACAGAATGCCAACATCAATATATTGATGAGTTCCCTGTGGAATTTCCACAGCTCCCGGTAGTAAAAATAAAGAAAATACAACAATAACAGTAAATAGCCATCAACTCGAACACAATTGTTGTATATTAAAATAATAATTTTTTTTTATTTTACCAAAGTAGCTTTATGTAATATATATAGATGTGTGATATTGATTACGTTTTTTATTACTTTTGATCTCCTGTGGTCATAAAGTTGAATTCAATTAAAAGTATTTTGGATATTTTAAGCAGGATACTTCATAGAGTAAATGTGGTATTATGGTGATTTCTGAAGTGAAAATGATGGACAAATTGTGAAAGAATTGAAAAGAAATAAGTCGAAACGTGTCAAGTTGAAAAGAGGATAGACAGGATGACTACAAAATTAATGGCAGGAAATCCTTCATGACTGGACGCTCTACTTGCAGCTTTTCTATAGCCTATTTATCTCTCACACAGACAGTAATGTTCCCAATCCGCCTGCCAGATTATGAACCTCAGCAGACTACACTTCTAGAACTATTTATCACCACACTACCTGAAAATTGTGTGACTACAGTTCACTTGGAAGCGCAGACCACCTAGTGGTATCAGTTGACGTCACATTTAAATGCCAACCTCAAGGTGAAGAACCATTGCTCAAAATAACTAGCTACTACAACAGGGAAGCCATTAGAGAGCACATCCGAGATGCCCCATGGACCAATACCTTCTCTCTTCCTGCTGAACAATGTCTCAATGAGACAACTGAATGGTGCAAAGCGGGCATTGAAACATGTTCCCATACAGCAGTATTATAGCAAGCCCCACTCACCCCATGCTTCACTACAGATTGTGCAGCTGCCATTGCACAAAGACAGCATGTATTCTGCCGGTTTTACGTCATAAGTCAAATACAAATAGACGAAAATTTGTAGATGCTAGAAATCATTGTAAGAGAAATAGCAACAGCCAAAAGAAAGCATGCTGAAATAATCAGGGAACGTATAGAATCGCAAAAGATAGGAACTCGTGATTCCTGGAAAATCTATAATAGTGTAGTGAATAAGTAATTCCTCCACTGAGCAACAACCAGAAGGTTGCTTGCACGGCAATGGAGAAGGCGGAACTGCTTGCTCCACGATTCACCCCCAACATAGAGCCAACAAACAACTCCCTCCCAAATTTCCCTATGCGGACTGAAACCACATCAGATTATGTAAAAATCACCCCTTCTCGTGTTCGCGATATCATAAAAAACTTAGACACCTCAAAGGCGTGTGGGCCTGATCTCATCCCTGCTATACTAATTAAGAAATGTTCAGCCAAGCTAGCCCCCCCCCCATACTTTCCAAGCTCTACAATAAATGCCTTGCTGAATCTTGCTTCCCTAATAGCTGGAAGATGGCCTTTATGGTACCAGTGTACAAGAATTCTAGCAAAAGAACAGACCCTCTCAATTATCACGCTATTAGTCTCCTCCCCCTCTTCGCTAAAATCTTTGGGACTTTAATTAATCAAGCACTAGTTCACCACCTTGCAAAAGCAAATTTTCTCTCTGACAAACAGTATAGAAACAGTATAGAAACAGTATAGAAACAGTATACAAACAGTATAGAAACAGTATACAAACAGTATACAAACAGTATAGAAACAGTATACAAACAGTATACAAACAGTATAGAAACAGTATACAAACAGTATAGAAACAGTATACAAACAGTATACAAACAGTATAGAAACAGTATACAAACAGTATAGAAACAGTATACAAACAGTATAGAAACAGTATAGAAACAGTATACAAACAGTATACAAACAGTATAGATTCAAGCAATGTCGTTCTACTGCAGATATTTGAACAGTCATCTCCGAACGCATTTACCATGTACTGAATAAGGCGGGTGAAGCCAGGGCTAAAGCCCTTGTATATCCAAGGCCTTTGACGAAGTCTGGCATAAAGGGCTGCTAATGAAAATTAAATCATACGGTATAAATGGACGTATACTAAATATAATTAGATCCTTCTTAGATAATAGAAGCATACAGGTTGTCATTGATGGATGTACATCCAAGCAGCATAACATTAATGCGCGAGTGCTTCAGGGGTCGATTCTTGGACCATTATTATTCCTGATATTCATAAACGACCTCCCTGATAATATTGTATCCGAGATGGGTATATTTGCTAATGATACAACGCTCTATAATATGCATGAGGGAAGAACAGATGTACATAAATTTAAGACAATGGCAGAATCATTAAACAATTACCTCCAGACCATAGTGGAATGGGGCCGCAAATGGATGGTAACATTTAATGCTAGTAAAACTAAGCTGCTCTCCTTTAACAATTAACCGCTTATATCCATGACAAATAGGACCCTATCTGAGAATTCTACCTTCAAAATCCTCGGCCTAACATTTGCGGACAATATGAACTGGAACAAATACATAGAGGACATTGCAAAGGCTGCTGCAAAGAAAGTAGGTTTCCTCTATCAAACTAGAAGACTACTCACACCTGAGAGTATCCTGTACCTCTACAAGGCCACCATTCGCTCATGCATGGAGTATTGTTGCCACATCTGGGCTGGTGCATCTACCACTAGTCTCTCCCTCTTAGATAGGGTCCAAAAAAGAGTTGTCAATCTAATCGGTCCCACTTTATCAACTAAGCTCCAACCCCTGTCCCATCACCGCAATGTTGCATCACTATGCCTGTTTTACAAATATTTTAATGGAATGTGTTCTGATGAACTCATTTCACTTGTACCCCCCTCGACGTACACATCCTCGACAAAACCTCAATCTCACCCTTTCACTGTTGATGTCTCCAAATGCCAGAAAACTTTCTATTCTAATAGTTTCTCCCCTCAAACAGTTAGACTTTGGAATTCCCTTCCTGCTGCCTGCTTTCTTGGCTGTACTGATATGCAGAAGTTTAAATGTAACATAAACAAATATCTTGTTAATCTTTCCTAAGATGGCCCCAAATAGTAGCCCCTTACGTCCAAGTGGCGATATGCTTTGTAACAGGTGAAAATGAGTAAAAAAAAAAAATGTTATTCCAAGCATATTTGACGAAGAAAACCGCAAATAAAATGTATCCCATTCCCATGTGTAGCATTGATTCTCCAGGCCTAATTTAATTTGTTTTTATTCGTTTTTATGGTAAACAAAGTAAAAATTTTAGCGTTCACTTGCCTATTCAATATCACAGATTTTAAAAAGCTATTTAATAAACGGCTATATAGTGCCTATTAGAGACTTCATACTTTAATA